>NW_026606255.1:600000-1115000 GCF_029834395.1 Sorex fumeus | reverse complement strand
ACCTCAGAGGAGGGGCACGGACTCACACCTCAGAGGAGGGGCATGGATTCACACCTCAGAAGATGGACACGGACACACACCTTAGAGGATGGGCACGGACACATACCTCAGAGGACAGGCACGGACTCACACCTCAGAGAATGGGCACGGACTCACATCTCGAAGGACACTGCAGCTGTGGGGGAGCATGGCAAGAGTGTCCCTTCTTTGGGACACGTGGGTTCGCTCCCAAGTCTTGCAGGGACTGGAATGGCCCCTGCACCATTTCCAGAGCAGCATCTCCTTAAATCCCAGGCAACGGATCAGAGATGCGAGTTACGTCCATGAGACACCTGCAGCTGGCCAGTGGTTGACCAAATGTCTGGGTCCGTCGGCCCACCCACTGAACCTGTGAAACCTCATACCTGGGACCCAGGAGCACTCACAGCTGGGCTGGGGGAAGAAGCACCTGGACCCATCCCGTGGGGGATGTCCAGGGGGCTGGGAACAGGAGTCTTGTGGCGGCCTGTACTGCCATCTGGATAGGGCTGTCCTGCTGGGGAGGGAAGTCTTGTGGAAGATGTTCTCAGGGGAGAGACCCGGGGTCCGGTGCTTTCACCTGCCTGGTTCCCCGGCATCTTCTGGGGCTGTGGGTTCTGTGGTGTCAGTCAGGAAAGCCAGGCTAGAACACAGAGAAAGGCTGTGTCCCTCCCTGTGGGGGCCAGTGGGGCACCCCTAAGCTATGGGACACAGCCGGGACCACGTGCTGGCAACACAGTGGTCACCTGCTTGGTGAACAAGGCACAGGCAGGAGTTAGCCTCCAAACGCCATGGAGCTCCTGCCCAAGTAGCAGGCCTGCTGGACCACCCGGCAGATTTTGGACTTACTCACAGCCACTATTACGTGAGCCAAATACTTAAAAACACATCTCTCATGTACAGACGCACACGCACACGCGCGCAGTGCCCTGCTGGTTCTGGCTCTCTGCTGCACCCAGACTGACACAGTCTCCCTAGGGGGCGGGCTTCCTCCCCCTGCCTCCACAGCAGGCCCCCGGCTGCTCAGATCTGATTTACAGCACGGGGCCCGGCAGAGTAAAATCTGAGAGTTGGCATGAACAGCTGACGCTAAGCAGAACTGACAGTTTATGCATTTATTCAACAAATATTTATTGAGTGCATTCTGTGTGCGAGGCAGTCTGCCTTGAAAGTGCCCAAAAGTCAGCTGGGGAGAGAGCAACTCCGAGCTGACGGAACCAGGGGGTGCCTGGGGAGGGTGGGACGGCCGCGAACGGGGCCCTGCCTGAGACGGGCAGCGTCAGCAAAGCGGCTGGCTGCGCCCTTGGGTGGGGAGGCAAGAGGGGGCACTTCTTTGCTGGATCCCCCTTCAAGGGCGTCTGTGGTGCCTGCCTAGCTGGGCCCTGGCAGAAGGCAGAGCCAAAGACGCATCCACATAGCTCTGGCACTGCGCTGAGGCCCGTCGCCCGTGCCTCAGTCTCTCCGTCTGTCCTGGCCATCGTGCTGATCTCCTAAACAGACGGAGCCCTCACAGTGCCCAGTAGATGCACAGCTGCGGTGGCCGCTCCCTGGAGCACACGGGCAGGAACTGTTCCCCACTGCGCTCCGTATGCAGTCGAGAGTTGGGTTTGCCCTTTTTCGTTTTATTATTTATTTATTTTTACTTGTTGGGTCACACCTGGCGATGCACAGGGATTACTCCTGACTCTGCACTCAGAAATCACTCCTGGCAGTGCTCAGGGGACCATAAGGGATGCTGGGAATCGAACCCAGGTCAGCCGCGTGCAAGGGCAAACGCCCTACCCACTGGGCTACGGTTTTGCCCTTTTTAAAGAAAAAAAAAACTTTTACTTCATAGCGGCTTCCTCCTTTATGGTCACTCGGTGGCTGCCCACTTGCAAATCCCAGCCCCTTGGCACAGGAAAGAGGGCCCCCGAGGGTAGGGCCATCTCCTGGCCGGGAGAGCCTTCCCTTCGGTCTTCCTGTCCTCAAGCCCAGTGCCTTGCCCCCTGGGCATCCCACAAGCCCTTCCGCAGCCTTCAGTGCCCAGCCCAGATGTCACCTGCTCTTCCAGGGCGCCCCTCAGCACCCCCCCCAGAGAAGCCCAGGGCTTTGTCTGAGCTGCAACCGCCACCAGCAGTAGCAGCTGCACTGTGGTCTCTTCCCGAGTAGGGTTCGGGGGGAAGGTGGCCTCTTGTCAGCACACACGTTCTTGATGCTCTGATCTCTGGTGTGGGAAGTGTGCTCATACCCAGCGTGCAGGGTTGACCCGCTGTGCATGGGATTTGAAGGGAAGGAGGGAGGGAGGGGTGCTGGGGTGCATGTCAGCCCAGAGCTGTTTCCAATAGCATAAGCGGCTCGTGCCTGAGGCCGTGTGCCCCGGGAGCTGCCTGGAGGCCCCTGTATTCCAGGCACAGGATGAGGTACCCAAATAGATTCCTTTCTTTTAGGGGGGAGGGGATGACACACCAGCAGTGTGTAGAATAACATTGCCACAGGGAGCAATGTTTATCGGGTCACACCCATCACAGTGCTCCCGAGTCACTCCCATTCCTCTGTTTATCTGTAAACTCTTCTCTGTGCTCTCCTCCCCAGCCAGTTAATCACCTTTTCTCCCTAATCAGATTCTGTTAGCTTGTAAGATCAGATCCTTCTAAGCACACTGAACTTGTATTGTAAGTTATGTCCTTTGCATAGTTTACCTTAAAGCAATGTCCTTTCTGTATGGACACAGGAAGACAGTTAATATTATGCTCTGTAACTTGGGAGTTGATTGACTCCGAATAATATTTACTCCTGGGCATCTGCTTTCTTGACTCAGTTGCCCTTAGTTCCTAGCACCCCAAAAGCAGGGTCCCAACGAGGGACTGAATGGACCCAGGGCAAGCTGTGAGCTACCCTGGCATCGAAATGGGCCAGGCCAAAGTGCCACGATACTCAACTATAAGTTGAGGGCACGATCATGGACAAATGCTGTCATGATCCAAAAGTAAGTAACGACGAGGCCAGGGCCCTGCTGGGCTAGGAAGACTAATCTGGCCTGAGGACTGTAGTATTGGTCATGGTCCTCCCGTTGTTCATCGATTTGCTCGAGTGGGACCAGTAACGTCTCCATCATGAGACTTGTTACTGTGTTTGGCATATCGAATACATCATGGGTAGCTTGCCAGGCTCTGCCGTGTGGGCGAGATACTCTCGGTAGCTTGCCGGGCTCTCTGAGAGGGGTGGAGGAATCGAACTCGGATCGGCCATGTTGGCCGCTTGTAAGGCAGATGCCCTACAGCTGTGCTATCGCTCCAGCATATATATACATATATATGTATATACATATATATGTGTATATATACATATATATGTAATATATAGCAGTGCTTAGGAGTCACTCCTGGCAGTGCTCCATATAGGGTGCCGGAGATTGAACCTGGGTCAGCCATGTGCAGGGCAAACACCCACCCTGCTGTGCTGTCACTCCAGCTTCTAGAATTTTTTCGTTAGTTCTGATCCGGACCCCAGTGGGCCTTCGAGGCAAAGAGAAATGGGAAGCGGGTGTATCTTCCGCTCACCTGGCCTCAGCTGCCCTCTCCCTGCTGTCCCCCCCAAGCCCCTGTAACTCACGTAGAAAACACTGCCCCCTCCCTTGTGAAGGCGTGAGCACCTCTGGCTGGGCCAGGTCGCAGCCCCAGTGGGATCTGTTCTTGGTACCACCTGGCACTGCTGAGTGTGGCCCGTATAACTACAGGGGCGACTTAAAAAATTAAAAGCACTACACTGTAGCACTGTCCTCCCGCTGTTCATCGATTTGCTCGAGCGGGCCCAGTAACGTCTCCATCGTGAGACTTGTTGTTACTGTGTTTGGCATGTCGAGTATGTCACGGGTAGCTTGCCAGGCTTTGCCGTGTGGGTGAGATACTCTTGGTAGCTTGCTGGGCTCGCTGAGAGGGGCAGAGGAATCGAACACGGGTCGGCCCAGCCAGCCTCGTGCAAGGCAAACGCCCTACCACTATGCTATCACTCCAGCCCAACTAAAAGCAGGGATTTAAAAAAAAAAAACTCCTGGTGAGGGCTGGATGAGCCTCCCGGCCATATACCAAGAGCCCAGCCCAGGCTCCGGGGTGCGTGGTCTGGGGAAGCAGAGCCACGGGACAGGCTGGCGGGGCCATGCGGGGCTTTTGGTCCTTCACGAAGCCGACGTGAGCACCCAGCGTTGGGGAGCCAAGGGGCGAGAGCACAGCAGGGAGCCTGTGGCCTGCCTGCTTCTCTATCCTCGTGCCCACGGTTTGCCTGATGGGGCTTCCGGCCAACTCGCACTCGACCACGTCTGGGTTCTGCCAGCACACACTGACAGTGTCGCAGCCTTCGTGGCCGGTGCCACGGCTGACCCGGGATTTCACATATGGCATTGTCGCCCCCATGGATGATGGTGCTGGAGAAGTTCCTCATGGCATGTTGAAGGAGGTGGGGCCCGTGTCCAGGACACTCGTAGGTCGGCCCACACCTGCCCAGTCTCTTCGTATGTCCACACTGTCACTGAACTCCCGAGGGCAGGGACGGCGGTGCTGGATTCACACAGGAGGACTCTGAGGCTCCTGGTTGAGCTTGGGCTGAGGCAGGGAGAGGAGCAGTAATGGCCAGGGCCTCCGGCCGACATCAGCGCTCCTCGCCCTGCTGACTGAGGGGATTTCACTGTGTCCAGAGGCCCTAGGTTCTTTCTAAGCATTGGTTACTCTCTACCACCCGCAGAGGGGCCCCAGCTGTTCCCAGCTCTCTCAGATGCCCTGGGAAATGCCTATCTCCTGCCTGGGTCTGGCTGGCCCCACATCACCCAGACCCACCAACAGTGAAGTTTTATCTTGGTGGTTTGTTTTTCTTTTTTGACCTCTGAAACTTTACAAACATCATCTCTCTCAAGCCTCCTGCCCCCATGCCTGGCTGTCCTGGCCGGGCCCCTTGGAGGGGAGCGGGTTGAGTTTCCCTCCCCACCCCGACCAGGGCTCCGGCAGCCAAAGACCTCCAGAACCAGCCACCACCATGCTGAGACCACTCTCCACACGCATGAAGGTACCAGCAGAGGAACAAAGGCATGCGGGTCCTAGGGCTGAGATCTCCAAGCCTGCTCGGAACGGGGCTGAGCATCCTCCACCCAGATCCTCCAAATTCCAGTGGGAAGGGGTCACACCCACCAAATGGCCCCCCTGGCGCCGTGTAATCCCATCAATGGCCAAGACTCAGAGACTATAAAACCCAGCTCCCGGAAGTACACGGTCGCATTCATGGCCACACGACATCTTATCTCATTCCTACTTTGGACAAACTGGCAGGTCACCGAATGTAACCTGCCCACATGGCAGAGTCTGGCAAACTCCCCGTGGTGTACCCAATATGCCAAACACCAGTAACAGTGATGGGTCTCATTCTCCTAACCCTGAAAGAGCCTTGAATATGGCACTTTTTAAAAAATCTCAGGGCTAGGACAAAGGAAACTTTACTGGGGCCTGCTCGAGGCAATCGACGAACAACAGGATGGTCGTGATCGTGATCGTGATCTCTCTCAAGCAGCACTTTTTATTTTTACAGTGAGAGTGATTAAGAAAGGAGCGAGAGATTGGTGCCAACGGGAAATTAGCATGCAGCATTTCTGGTGAATTTATTTACTCGTGTTTTTTTTTTTTTTCAAGAAGGTCTGTCTCCTTTCAGAAAGACTGTCTAGGAACACGGAGGACAATTGGGATGAAACCTATAAATCATTTCTGATACGGTTAATACTCCACTGTAAGGCCACGGAGATGAGGGCTGAGCCGTCCTCCCCAGCTGGGGGAATTGGGGCTCTCGGGGTGTGACATTTCCGTTCTGCCGCTTCTCGCGTCCTGTGTCCTTGGAAGCCCCCGTTCTCTCACCAGCTTTGCTCTGGCACAGGGTCTTCCGAAAGGGGTGATGACTTCTCCCCTGGGGGATGCTGGAACCGTGGTGGGGATGGTCTGTGTGTTTGCTTGAGGAACGTGGTCTGGGGCTGCGGCGCTGCTCGGTGGAGGTGGGGGTGCCTGGGGTCCCCGGCCCTCACGGGAATCACAGGTAAACACAGGAAGGAGAGCAGACAGGAAAGCGTGAGCGTGCTTCCAGGACCGGGCTGGGGGGGCTTTTCGGAAGAGGGGCTGATAGACCGAGGTATCTGAGGCATCTCTGTCATCCTCCCATCTCCACCTCGTGCCCTGTGTTCCCCTTAGGGAGCATGGGTGTGCCGCCCTGGGTCACTTGGCCACTCAGTGGCAGTGCCAGGCTCAGCACTGAGGTGTCCTCAGGCTGGATTGTCCAGCCCCAGTGGGGACTAGACCCACCCGCATCTGGGGGCCTCAGCCAGAAAGCAGAGCCAGACCTAGCGAGGGGCTTCATGGGAGACCAGAAACGCCTCCTGCCAGCACTGCCCCCCAGTACTGTCTCCGGCACTGCCCTGGCTCCCCCCATTACGGCCTCCTCCCCCAGCACTCCCTCCCCCATCCGCCTCCTTCTCCTCTGCCCCCTGGAGGCAGAGGTGGGAAGTACAGTCCAACCCATTCTTACCCCAGACCACCCACCACAGACACCCCGCCTCGGGGAATGGCCTTCCGGGGGACCTAGGGGTCCTGAGAACCATCTCCCGCAGCCCCCTCCTTGAGGGGTGCAGGGCACTGCTCTGGGCTAGACAGCGCGTCACAGACCCCGACTGCAGTGGGGTCTGGTACTTGCTTTTATTCCCACTTGCCGATCGATGCAGAGAGTGGCTTTGCCGGGTGCAGGGAGGGGCCTCCTCCAGGCCCTTTTCACCCCCTCTGGGTCCTGCGTAGCCTGGCTCGGGCGTCCCCATGCCTCGGCGCCAGCCGCCAGGAAAACGGGGATGTTCCACTACACTGTCGCTGCTCCCAGCATGCACAGGATGAAGCATCGGTGAATTAGCAGGGGGGTTCATTAAGGGCAGGAGGAATCTGGACACGCAGAGAGAGTCCATATCTCCTGGGCAACTGCCAAGGTCGTGGGCAGCTGGCTGGGAGCCCTGCGGTTCCCCCCAGCATCGGTCAGCATCAAGGACGCGGGCTCCGGGGGCGTCCACTCTGGAGTATCATCGGCCAAGAACAGCAGAACTAGGGGCTGGAGCGAACGGACAGCAGGCAGGGGGTGTGTGCCCTGCACCTGGTCAATCCGGGTTCTGTCCACAGCACCCCATAGGTTCCCTGAGCCCTGCCAGGAGGAGTTCTAAGCATAGAGCCAGGAGTGACCCCCCAAGAGGCTCCGGGTGTGACTTACAAACAAACCATGCAACAGAACTAATTCCAACTCCCTGATTTTCAAATGCATCGCAGGGCTTGACCTATTCTAGGCGTGTGGGACAAGGACTATTTGCAAGCGATTAGCCCCCTTCGGAGTGGCTTTCCCCAGAGTGAGCCGGCCCACCTGGCCCTCAGCGAGACGTGCATAAATCAGCGCAGACGCCCATAAATCCAACAGTCGGCTTACGCAAAGACGGGTCATAAATATTAGAAGTTTCGGAGTGCCATAAGGGGGCGAGGCAGTGGGCCGGGCTGCTGCTGGCTTGAGGGAGAAGGCGTGGGATCAATTAGCGAGATGATCGGAGCAGGTTGTGCAGATGAAACGCAGAGGCGCCTCGGCACAGCTGCCTGCCGTCCTGCCGGCACGAGGAAGGAGCACAGAGAGCCGATGCCCCCCCCAGCCCTCCCCTTGGACAGAGAGCAAGTGCCTCTCCCCTCTCTCCTGCCCTCTGTCCGCAGGGGAGCTGCCTGTTGAAAGCAGTCGAGCGGCGCCCTGGGGAGAGAAGCCCAGCCCTCGGGTTAAGGGAGATCAGCTATTCGGAAGAAAACGCCGCCGCTGGCTGGCGTGACTCGGAGCTCGCTGTCCCTGGGAGAGGGGCTGTCTGAGCACGGGAAAACAGCACCGCGCTGATGCAGAGCCCGCCTGGCAAGCCCCGCGCGTCTGTGGCATCCTGGGAGTGCCAGGCGCTGCCTGAGCCCGGATCCCAGCCTCAGGCGACTGCCTCGTCGTCCCCACTCCGGGTGGCGCCAGCCAGTCACGGGCAGAACCCAGTGCCGCCGCCCTGGCCCCGTGCCCGGCGGGTTCCCACGGAGCCGGTGTGTGTGCTGGGTCTGTGCTGCCGGGCGTCTCCCCACGGCCACGCCTCCTTCCTCACACCCAGAACCAAACCCCGCCGCCCCCAAGGGTGCTGCTGCTTCCCTCCGCGCTACGCGGGGGCCCAGGTCACGTGGGGCCTCTGAGGGGCTTTCGGGGAGCAATAAGGAAAGTCTTGATTTTCTCTCTGCCCTCCCTGAGGGTCAGGATGTAGCAGCTGCTGAGAGATCGGGGTCCAGGAGGGCGCCCCGAGTGGGTGCACATGAGGTCCGGCGGGTGTGGTTCACGCCTTTACGCCCTGCGGCGTCTGTGTCTGTGGACGGCGCTGCGGGAGTGGGGTGGCCTGTGGCAGGAGCAGAATGTTGGCTAGGGGACTCGGAGTCTGCTGCCTGAGGCCTCCCTCCAGTCAGAATTCCCCGCCCCCCCCCCCCACGGTCTCTCGCCACCCCCATTGTCTTCCAGCCTCCTGTCGGAGGTCCCTATAACGCCCCCGAGTGTCCTGAGACCGCAAGGCAAGTGGGCCAGGGTCTCCGGGGTGCAGGTGTGGCACGTGGGCCCGGGATTCTAGTTGGGCACTTGACTCCGTATCCCTGGAGAAAGGCGGCCTCGAAGCCCGGCTCACCAGCTGTGCCAGTCCCCTGGGCTTGTCTCCCAGGCACCTGAGCGTGGGTTTCTTCACCAGCAAATGAGTTGACCTGCGCCTGCTGGTGCCATCCTGGGCTCACCCAGAAAGCGCCCTCTGACGCCACCCAAGTGTGTCCAGAGCATCCTTGGAATCCCCCCATGTGCTCAGTCCTGCAGGTGACAAAGGCTGCCTGGCCCCCGCGCTCCCTAGGACCCTCAGAGCCACAGGCCTGCCCACGGACGGGGACAGCGGCCTGCCCAGCCCAGGGGGGCCTCCACTTCCAGCTGTCCCCACCCTGGACCCGGGGCCTGGTCCCACCCGCACCCCCACGCCCTGGCTGTGTGTGAACCTTGTTCTCTCTCCGTCTCCAGGGACGCAGGCCCGGCTACTTCTCCTTCCTGGACCCGTTCTCCCCGGGCGTCTGGCTCTTCATGCTCCTCGCCTACCTGGCCGTCAGCTGCGTCCTCTTCCTGGTGGCTCGGTAGGCGCCTGCCCGTCCCGACACCGCCACCTGGTGCCCGCCTCCGGGAACTGCGGGGAGGGGGTGGGGACAAGGGACCTGCCGCCCTCTGGCCAGCTGTGGGCCTGGCTCTGCCCGTCCACCAGTCCCTGCTCCTGCTCCCTCCTTGGGTGCCCGAGGAAGGAACGGCCCAGGGCCCGCTGCTCTCCACCCATCCCCCGCACTCCGTCCAGTCTCCGTGAGGGTCCTCAGAGGCAGCGCTGTCCTTTGGCCGCCCCGGTGCCTGGCTCTGCCAGGATCCGCTGCAAAGTGCTGAGTGACAAGAAAACAGCAGCCACGGAGCCCTGGATGGCACAGGAGTGGGGCGGGGGGACGGGCTGCTGCGTGAGGGCCTGGCGCCCCCAGCCCTACTCTGCCCTGCAGACACAGCTGCCCCCATGGGTGTGTGCCCCCGAGGGAGGAGGTGGGTTTGCATGTCGTGCGGAGACCAGCGGTTCAGAGTGGGGGTCCAGGAGAACAGGCCCCCTTGCTGCCCGGGGCAGCCCCTCGCCCCCAAGGAAGAGGGCGAGCCCACTTGACGCGCCACTGGGGGCGCCACTGATCCCTGTGGCCCTCGGAACCCAGCTCGGCCTCCACAGGGCCCAGAATCACACGGGCCGTCCAGATTGAGAGTTCTGGGTCTGCACGGCAGCGCCCAGTGGTCCTCTGGGGTCCAGTCCAGCTCGGCCGGGGGAGCTTCTCTGTGCAGTAGCCCCGGGCAGGGCGGAAGAGGAGTCAGCTTGGGGTGAGGGGACTGAACCCCGGGCTCTGCCAGTCTCGCCTTCTCTCTGGAGACCCATGGGGGCGTCTGTGTCTGCAGGGTAGAGTCTGGCTGAGGTCGAGGCTGGCGTGGGGCGAGGCCTCACTCCTGCCTGGGCCGTGGGCAGAGGCTGCTGTGTGCTGCCCTCCTGCCCCTCCGCTGCCACCTGTCCCCAC
The DNA here is from genome assembly GCF_029834395.1 of Sorex fumeus. Lineage (NCBI taxonomy): Eukaryota > Metazoa > Chordata > Mammalia > Eulipotyphla > Soricidae > Sorex > Sorex fumeus. The sequence goes on along the minus strand of NW_026606255.1, from coordinate 1,104,831 downwards.
CCGCCTGCTGAGCTCACAGGCATCTCCCAGGAACTACCCAGGAACTGTTGTCGGCGACGAGCCCGGCACCGTCTGCCACCTCCCCCTGTACCTCGGCACTGTCTGCCAGCGTTTAGGCAGCCTCCGCGTGGGCGCTCGGGCCCCCTCTGGAGGGACGCCCGGGACCTGGCAGGCCACTGGCAGGCCACTGGCAGGCGGGCAGCTCTATAGAGGCCCGAGAACGGCTCACGGGCTGGACCCTGCCGTGCCCCTACTGGGCCCCACACTTGGCAGCACCCCAACCCCCTGAGGTTGAAGGGACCCTTTGCCCTGCCCTGCACCCACCCTGGCCTCCCCATGCAGTATTAACAGGACGGCCCCAAAGCCGCACCGAGGGTCCAGCTGCCCTGAGTGCACGTACAAACCTGAGCCCCGTGAGCAGGGCTGCGGGGATCTGGCCACTTCTGGGGGTGGCAGGGACTTACAGGGAGTGAGGGCTGAGTGGACGCTGGGCAGCTGGAGTCCAGGGCCCTCGGCCCCTCCTTTCCCAGACTGGCCTCCCGAGCATTGCCCCCTGGGCCTGGCTGGATGGTCCAGGCATCGTCAGGAGTGCTGCCCAGGGAGAGGCCGAGTAGGATAGGCCTGCAGGGTCCCCCACACCTAAGATCAGCACTCACAGCCCAGATGCCCACTGGGAGCCCTGGGCCTCCTCCAGAGTGCAGAACCCCAGGCCTGGCCTGGGATGAATCTGTTCTGGGAGTGGGGCCTGGGCCGGGGAGTCTTTGACAGCTGGGGACCACAGACTTGGGCCAATGAGACCACTGGGGTCCCCAGAGCACAGCGTGGTCCCCCCTGGCTGCCCACAGGCCCAGCCACACCTCAAACCCCCACCAGACTCCCTGAATCTGAAGCTCAGGAGTGGGGCGGGGGGAGGCCCAGCAAAATGTGCGTACGGATTATTTTTTTACTTGTCCTTTTAAAAAATAAGGCATGATTTATGTGGTACTATCGCGCTACAATTTGTGGAAGGTTTTTTTTTTGGGGGGGGATGGAGGTTGAGGGGGAGGTGTGGGCCATACTGGGTGATGCTCGGGGGTTGACTCCTGGCTCTGGGCTCAGGAATCACTCCCAGCAGTGCTCCGGGGACCCTATGGGGTGTGGGGGAGTGAACCCCGGACAGGGGCATGCAAGGCAAACGCCACCCCCACTGCACTATCACTGTGACCCCCGATTTGTGTTTTTAACGGGGTCATAATTGGTGGGAGTGGGAGTGGCTAAAGCTGGTCTGTTCGGGGGTCTCTGGGCGCCCGTCCCTTCATGCCGTCCCCGTCTTCCTGCAGGCTGACGCCCTACGAGTGGTACAGCCCCCACCCGTGTGCCCAGGGCCGCTGCAACCTCCTGGTGAACCAGTACTCGCTCGGCAACAGCCTCTGGTTTCCCGTGGGGGGCTTCATGCAGCAGGGCTCCACCATCGCGCCCCGGGCCCTGTCCACCCGCTGCGTCAGTGGCGTCTGGTAAGCGCCCCCCGGGGCGGAAGAGGGGTCCGGACCCCTTGGGCGCGGGGGAGGGGGATGGCAGGGGTCAAACTGGCCCTGCTCTGGGCTTCCTGCCCTGGGTGTGAACCAGCAGGGCTGTTGGTGCCCTGCCAGCAGGCGGTTGGGGGTGGGGGTGCAGGGGGCACCTCTCCACCTCTAGAGTATAGAAGCAGGAACGTAATGCAAACCCCCTCCCCCAATCCCCGACTCCCAACTCCCACCTCACCACCAGGAAGCTGCCGGGGCAGATTTATGCCTACGATTTATGCAAACTGGGCAGAGCTGCTGTGCCCCCTCCCCAGCACCTGCTTGGTCAGCACTGCAGGGGGCAGCGGGCGGGGCCAGACAGTGTGGACCGCGGCTCTGTGGCTGAGACCTTGGGAGCTCGTGGACAGCAGGCCCAGCCTGGGCCACACGCACGGCCCTTCTCTCCCGCCCCTCTGGGGCCCAGAGGCCCTGGAGGTGGATCCCACGGGTGGGGCAGTTCTGCAGACTCAGGCTCATGCGTCAATGGAACTGCATCCAGGGTGTCGGGAGCGAGCCTGCAGGGCCCACGTTCCCCGTCCTTGCTGGACCTGCGTGTTTGGGTTTGAGAGGCTGGGTTGCTGCCCACCTGCTGGGCCTGGTGAGTGCGGGAGGGAGTGGTGGACGCGGCACCCTGGGCTGTGGCCAGCAGGAGTCAGCACTCCCTGGCCAGGGGTGGATTTCCCTAACGGGTGATGGTGCTTAGGAGTGGGTTGTCCCCGGTGGGGCACACACCCTGTGTCAGCGGGGCACCCAGAAGGTGACCAGGTGGGTGAGCTTGAGGAATCAGGCCTCCCCTACCCTGGTGGGGAGGGCTAATCACAGGTCTCTGGGAAAGCCTGAGGGCAGGTGTCGGCAGCTATGGGCTTGATCTCTCCTGGGGTGGGGGCGCATTTCTCCTCCACACTGTGCAGTGTATTTCATTGCCTGCTCCCCCTGCATGTCAGCTCCCAGGCCCAGGGGTCCCCACCAGGGCAGTGGGCTGGGACTGTCACCCACAGACTCAACCACACTCTGAAAAATGGTCTCCAGGTGGCCTGATTCCTCAGCTCCCAGCCTCTGTGTGTGTGTCTGTATGTCTTTGTGTCTCTGTGTCTGTGTGTCTGTCTCTCTGTCTGTGTGTCTGTGTGTCAGTGTGTGTCTGCGTGTGAGTGTCTGTGTGTGTGTCTCTGTGCGTGTGCGTGTCTGTGTGTATCTGTGTGCGAGTCTCTGTGTATCTGTGTCAGTGTGTGTCTGCGTGTGTGTCAGTGTGTGTGTCTGCATGTGTCTCTATGTGTGTCAGTGTGTGTGTGTGTGTGTGTGTGTGTGTGTGTGTGTGGCGGGGGGCCCTCCCCACCACCAAGGACACCACCCTGGGGTGTCAGTGTACCCCAGGGCCTTGCTGAGTTCTTGCTCATTAGATCCAGGCCACCTTGGGCCAGCGTCCCTGGGCAGCCAGAGGCCGGGGCCACTTCAGCCGAGCCCGTGATGAACTGCAGGTGGATAATGAGACTCCCAGGCCTCCCTGGCATTGTGGGTTCATGGTCTTCCCAGGGGAGCAGGCAGAGCAGAAAGGGCTCTGCCTTCCCGCCCCCCTGGCACCCCACGCTCCCTGACCTCCATGGCCCATGCAGCCACGTGGCCGTCCCGGGTGGAACAGAGCGGCCCGAGGGAGGTGCCCGGCCAGCTCTGAGGTCAAGTCCACACCTGGGGCTCATTAGCCCGGAAGCCACTTCCCAGGATCACTCGGGCCCTCCTGCTCCTCTGGGGCTGTCGGCAGAGGGGGCGCAGGCAGGAGAGGCAGCAGGGCGGGATGCTGGGCAGGCGTCCTGGTGGCCCCAGGGCCTGTCCAGGTGGGGATGCAGAGAAGGCCATGGCTGAGGGAATCACGGCTCGGCCCGAGGGCTTATTACCGAGTCTCTGAGGCTCACAGCCCGCGGAGGGCCAGTGAGCTGGGACACATGGGCTGTCCCCGGCGGCTCACGTGGGGCCTGTCCACTCCTGTCCACTCCGTCCTGTGGCAGGTGTTTGGCTGGCACTGCAGAGAGCTTGGTGACAGGGACAGCACCGGGTGTCCACTCTCAGCCGCCAGCCCCCTGGGCTGCGCCTACCCCAGTCTCGGCGCTGGCAGAGGACTTGACTTGGCTCCTCCAGTGCCTCCAGCACCCCCTGCCGGAGTCACAGAGCGAGTCTCCCTGACTGAGCTACCAGCAGCCGCCCTCTGTTTCCAAGTGACCCGTGGGCGCTCAGGGCGGCTCCTTCCCGGCCTTCCGGGCCCTGCCAGAGGCTGCGTGTCGCCTGCCAGCCTCAGGGAGCTGCTCTGAGGAGCTGGATTTGCCCGTGGAAAGTGACTTGCCTTTTCTGGGCCTCAGTTTCCCCACCTGTGAAAGGGGTGGGAGTAAGGACTGTAGGGAGCCCCTGGTGGTGTGTGTGGCTCCTGGCCTTGTGGTCAGGGGTGGGGGGAGGGTGCCCAGCACCAGCGCAGGACAAGCCCCCCGCCCCCACTCCGGGCCGTGCACAGGTCACTGTCACGTGACCCCCTCCCAGAGGTCCACTCATTGCTGCCCAGGCCTGTGCCCGCCTCTCTCCCACCCGCTGAGTGCCCCATCGGGAGAGGGCCTCCCAGTCTCTACTCCAGTGGCCACCTCAGGCTGGGGATGCAGGCCCAGTCCCCTCTCCCCCCCCACCCCCCCACCCCCCCCGGCAGTGGCGGCAATGTCCTGGCCTCCTCCCGCAGGTGGGCGTTCACGCTGATCATCATCTCCTCCTACACGGCCAACCTGGCCGCCTTCCTGACCGTGCAGCGCATGGAGGTGCCCATCGAGTCCGTGGACGACCTGGCAGACCAGACGGCCATCGAGTATGGCACCATTCACGGCGGCTCCAGCATGACCTTCTTCCAAGTAAGCCCGCGGCCGGCTGGGCGGGGGGAGCCGCGTGGTCGACCCCACCGCCCGCCGCGCCCCCATATCACCTTTGCTAGGGCCACGGGGGCCCATGTGGTTGCAGCACCCTGCGAGGGGCCCACAGAGGCCTTTGGGTCAGTCTCGGCCATCCCAGGGCCACGCCCGAGTGAGCGTTGACACGCGGGGCTGCTGTGGTCTCATGCTTGTCCCGTGGTGTTGGGTGTCGGGGCTGTGTGACCCTCGGCCCTACCGGCTCTTACCGGCACCCGCGCACGGGAGAAGGCTTGTGTGTGTGTTTAGGCTTCTCAGGGCAGGTCGAATTGTAAACGCATGGTTAGGCCGGGGCTGGGGAACCTTCTCTCTGTTCGGATGCTTAGAGCATCTTTCTCGGGCCGTACGGACCGTGGGCAGCCAGTAAGGAGCACAGTGTCCGTCCCGTCTTAGACCCAGTGGCCTCCCGTGCATTATATGGTCCATAGACCAGCCACTCCCTTCTCCGCCCCCCATCCCCCTCTCCCGTGCTTGCCTTGGGCAAAGCAAGATTAGAACAGCATGCCCAAAGGCAGCGTGAGGACACAGGCAGGGACGAGGGGCCAGCACCGCCCCGGGCCCCTGGGGCCCCCCTCCGCTAGCCTTCCAGAGTGTCCCCCGTCAGGCTCCAGCTGTGACGGCGTGGGCGCAGAGTCAACGGTCCCCAGGACCAAGCACCAGGCCAGGCAGACAAGCAGCCATGTTGCACGTTAGAAGCTCAGACCTCTTGCGCCAGGCGATCCCTGTGGAACGTCTGCTGCTGCCCACGTCTTGGGGCCTGCTGGCCTGGGCCTGTGAGGTCAGCAAGTCAGGGGCTCAGAGCCCCCAGCAGCCACTCGGTCTAGTCCGTGTTTGTCAGATCACAGCCAGTGTCGAATGTGTGAGTGACGGGGGGGTTGTGGGGAAGGGGAGGGTTTCTGTAGAAGTCTTGAGCCGACTGAGCTCACTGCCCCTGACCTGAGGGACGAGTGGAGGACACTGCTGCTGGAATGTCCCTTCTGAGAGGCCGGCTGTGAGTGCCCGTGATGCAAGACCAACCCTCTGGGCAGAGAGCAGAGCGTTCGCAGAGCCTGAGCCCGCTGGCGGCTCCTTGGTCTTCCGGAAAAGGCAGCTGAGGGCAGAAAGGGGGCTGCAAGGAGGGGGGTCACGTGGCCGCGGGGCCCACCGTCCCGGGACCAACCCCGCCGCCTGTCTTCCCGGTTCCCCGCAGAATTCCCGCTACCAGACCTATCAGCGCATGTGGAACTACATGTACTCCAAGCAGCCGAGCGTGTTCGTGAAGAGCACGGAGGAGGGCATCGCCCGGGTGCTGAACTCCAACTACGCCTTCCTGCTGGAGTCCACCATGAACGAGTACTACCGGCAGCGCAACTGCAACCTCACTCAGATTGGGGGCCTGCTGGACACCAAGGGCTATGGGATTGGCATGCCAGTCGGTATGCAGGAGAGGAGCAGCCTCGGGGGGGCCGGCTCGCTGTACCCGCCGAAGGCAGCCCCCTGTCTCTAGCACCGCGGGGTCTAGGTGGGCGCCCACCGGGCGGGCTCCCGCTCCCCGGCCAGCGGGTCTGTCCTTCAGTGCCCACTGACACCAGCACGGGGTGATGCTCTTGGGCGCCGTGGGCCTGTGCTTCTCCTACCCCCGCCGGCTGCCCTGTGGCCAGTTCGCTGTTGATTGGCATGTCTGCCCGCCCGCGGGAAGGAGGCACGAGAGCCTGGCATGGGTTCCAAGGCATTCGCTTTGCTGGCAGTGGCCCTGGTCAGCCGTGGAGACGAGATGGGGCGCTGATGCAGCTAGGTGGCCCTGGGAACAGGCCACGACACTCGCTCGTGCAGGGACTCAGAGTGTCCTGGGTGCCTCAGAGTCACTTGTTCCCCCCCACCCCCCACCCCCAGCACCCCATCATCTCCTTGGTGGAGCTGGAAGATGTCTGGCTTCCGGAAAGTTGTCCCTACAGACAAGCATGCCCTGCAGAGGGGGACGGTCATGCCTGACTGCTGCCACGGCCTGGGGAGGGCTCAGAAGTCATGGCAGGCTGTCCCAACACGCCTTTCCCCCGTCACCCTGACACCCCCCGCAGGACAGCAAGGGACTGGCCCGGGGCTGGCAGGTCCTGAGTGCAGGTCCGCCAAGGCCAGAAGCTGGACCTGGGGCATGCCCGGCTTCTCCTGTCCGTGAGGGCCCTTTGCCAGTCCATCGAGGAGACAGACTGTAGACCCTACTGAGGTCTGCCCGGGAGAGAGGGGCTCGTGCCGGCCTTAAGCGCGGGGGGAGGCCTGCTGGGCATGGGAGGGTCAGGCACAGAGCGAGGGACGTGACGGCCAGGAGCAGGGGGCAGGTGTGGAGAGAGTAGGGCAGCCTCCCGCCAAGGAGTGGGGGGCAGAGATCGCCAAGGACCACCCAAGAGTGGGGGGCTGGGACACTTGCCAGCCTCCCCACCTGACACCACCTCCTCCCAGTGGCCACTGGAGGCCGGTGTGTCCAAAGGCTGGCCTCCTCCATCAGCCAGGACTCTCGCGCCTTGCACTTGATGTGAGCAAGCAGAGCTGTTTCTGCCACGGGGGGCAGCCTCAGTCTGTGGACTCTGGTCTGGCAGCAAACATACAGGATGAGGGAACGGGCCAGGGCCCGGGGCTGGATGCTGCTTTGCCTGTGAGGCCTTTTGTTCTGAGCAGCCCAGCCGTCCCCTAGGCTCTCTGCCATCCTCGGGCCTTCCCTGGGCTTCCACAGGGACCTGGACCCCTTTGTCCTGGTGACCTCTTACCCCAGTCTGGGCTGGCACACAGAGATCCAGTTCCATTCGGGTCTATTTTCGGGTATGAATTCCTGAAGCCAAGCCCCTAGACTCTTCCATTAGGGGAAAAAAGGTTTTGGTTTTGTTTTCTGTGAAGAACTGTGAGGGCGTGTGTGGGTGAGACAGGGGGAGCGGCAGGGTGGGGGGAGGCGGCCCCAGGGTCCTTGCACTCGGCAGGCAGCTGTGGGTGTGCGAGATTCAGTGCACCCCCCTTGCCCCATGCCCCAAGGAGATGGGAGACTGACCTGACCCCCAGGGTGGGGCTCTCCTCCCCCGGGGGCCCTTGTGGGCGACTCAGGGTGGGGGTGAGTCTAGAGAGTGGATACAGGCTTGAGGCCCCTGGATGCGGGCCAGAAGCTTGGCATCAGAGCCCCGTGGCAGTGCCATGCCTGAGGTGATGACACACAGTCGTCCCAGCCGGACGTGGCCACGGGCTGCAGGTGCCAGTCCAGGTGGAAGCAGAAGGCCCTGCAGAGCAGGGAGAGGGAACAGCAGCCAGCCAGGGGCTCGGGCACGGGGCAGAGGGCCACGCAGCGGGCACTCACCTGTGTCGCGGACTCTCTGACCCCCCAGGCTCCGTCTTCAGGGACGAGTTCGACCTGGCCATCCTCCAGCTGCAGGAGAACAACCGCCTGGAGATCCTCAAGCGCAAGTGGTGGGAAGGGGGCAAGTGCCCCAAGGAGGAAGACCACAGGGCCAAAGGTAAGGGGGCGGGGCACGCACGACACACCCACACTCACACCTGCACTCACATGCACACGCACCCGTGCACACGACTGGCACACGCACATACATACACCCAGGCACATATGTGGGGCACGCACGCATACACAAACACGCATTCACACACTCACACACACTCATACACGCACATACACACACACTTACACTCACGTACACACACATGCACCCTCACACACTCACACACACCTGTACACTCACATGCACACACACATACTCATGCACAGGCACTCACACCTGCACACACATACACCCGTGTACATATGTGGGACACATACGCACATGAACACAGACATTCATTCACACATTCACACTCATACACTCATGTGCACACACATTCCTATGCATATGTACTCACACTCACGTGCACACGCATGCACCCTCACGCACTCATGTGCACCTAACACTCCTACATATGCACACATAGTCACTCATACACATGCACTGCACACACACTCACACACACACACACTGTCCACTCCCGGCATTGAAGACATATCAATAACAAGCCCCGAGGGAGTAGGGGATACAACTGGATGCTGGGGTACGGCATCCCCTGGGCCTTAGCATGTTGTGTCCCACGGCCCCCGGAGGCCTGACCTCCACTCTATCTTGGGCCCAGCTACCCACGCCCGTCCCCTGCCCAGAGAAGCCTTGTCGTATCCCCTGCTCCCTGCATGCAACCTGCTGGGCACATGCCACCCTGTACAGGTGGTGCCATGCCAGTATTGCCAGTCTGTACCAGGCAGTCCCAATCTGTGCCACCTGAGTCAGGGGCTGCCATGCAGTACTAGTATTGCCGTCTGTTCCAGATGGTGCCCATCAGTGCCAGGTGTGCCAGTCTGTACCTGATAATGCCACTTGGCCAGCCTGTACCAGTCAGTGCTGACCCTGCCAGACAGTACCATCCTGCCAGGTGATGCCAGTCTTTGCCAAACCTGTGCCACGTGGTGCCAGTAGGTGCTAACCTGTGTCATACGATGCCCGCCTGCCAGTGCAGTGAAGTGCCATGTGATATCTACCCATGTCAGGTATCAGGTGATACCAGTCTGTGCTGCCCTGAGCCGGGGCACGTTCGCTGGCCCTGTTGGTCGTCCTGGTTTGTGATGGGAGGGGACAGCAGCGTGCCCAGGCAGCGGGCACACAGGCCACCCTCATGGCTCCCTGTTCTCCAAGCCCCGCCCCTGCCATGCGCCATCTCCGGGTGTCGGGTGCCCCATGGTGGGGCTGTGGGACCGTGGAGATGGGGCCACGAGAGTCATGAGGGGCAGTGCCCTGGGGTGTCCTGGGCCCTGCTGGGGAGGCTGGAACCGAGGGTCTTGCTGGCCAGCCGGGCCCGGGGAACAGGCCCCTACGCGGAAGCCCCCCAAGGTCCCTCCGTTCCTCATGCTCGCACCTCGCACTCCTGCTTGCGCCCCACGACCTGAGCCGGCTGTGTTGTCGCAGGTGCGAAGCGGCACCCCCGACCTTGGCTCAGTGCCAGCTGTGTCTGGATCCCGGGGAGGCCCGGCCATAGGAGGGTGAGCCCCGGCAGGCTGGGCGCGGGTGCTGGGGCAGGAGGTTCGAGGGGTCTTGGCCGTTCCGGGGACAGTGTTGGCCTTGGAGGAGCAAGGACTCCACTTACCAGCTGCGGCTTCCCAAGGGCCTTCTCTGCGTTTCTGAGGGTGACCATGCTCTCTGCGTTGTCTTGGAGGGGCAGAGGTCAGTGCCGGGAGCCAGCTGGGGAGGAGAAGACTGTGCTTCTGAGCTGTCCGCAAGCTGCCACTGTAGGGCTGCCTGGAACACCCACTGTCCTTGCCACAGCTGGCAGCGCCCGGCCAATGCAGTGGCCCATGCAGGGGGCCATGTGACGAGCTCCAGGCCAAGGCAGGAACCCCTGGCTGGGGAGGAGGGGTCGCGGCGGGGTCTCTGTCCCACACATTCGCCATCAGACGCCCGAAGTCTCCTGTCAGACGCGAGGCCGTCATCTCAGGCTGCTTTTCTGGCACAGCTGCCAGTGATCGTTGTCCCTGGCGTAGAGCTGCCGACTCCCGGTGTGCCTGCAGGAAAGGGCAGGGACCCGGGGAGGCCTCTGAGGGGCAGGGCAAGGGTATGCTTCTACTTTTATTTTTTGAGGACTTCCGGAACCCAGAGCCACTAGGACTGTGGCTGCATCCAGAAGAGGCCACTCAAACTGTAGCGTCCAACACAATCCCGTTCCCCTCTGTTCAAAACAGCTCTGAGGAGAGGGGCGGGTTCTGTGGGGCGTCCGCTCCATTAGCCCAGCCCAGCTCTCGGGCCAGATTCCAAGGGGGGTCCTGACCCGGTTCAGGCGCGTTGCCTAAGTGCCACTGTGTCGCCCTGTGGCTGCTCCTCTGCCGGTTTCTCTCCCGGCCTCTGGGCTCTGGGACCACCCGGCTCCATCCACAGCTCAGGATGGAGATGGTGGCCAGCTGGGGAATCTCTCAAAAGGTGACAGGCTTCCTTCCGAGCTGTTTCCTTCAACTTTTTCCTTCCCGAGACCCTGGTTTTATTTATGTGCTCACTCCCATAAAAAAGAAATCTCGCTAACCCCTCACAGATGCAACCCTGTCTGGGGAGTTGCATGGCCGTGGGCTCTGCAGAACAGTTGCTAGACCGAGGGTGGTCGGTGGATTCCAGGGTAATCGAATCCATTTATCTGGAGAAGCACAAGCTCAATCAACACTGGGCTTCAGAGGCACAGAAACACACCCGCCGGGCTGTGAAACCCAGGCTTCCCTTCGGGGGTGGAAGAGAGCCCTATGGCCCGGACTGTGAAAATCCTTAGCCACGGGAAGTTGGCCGTCAGGCTCCATGAGACCGGAAGTGTGAGACACGTGGGGTGCCGAGGGGAGGGGTTCTCGGACCTAAGTCTCCCCTTCCTTCCCCTGGAGGTGGTCCCAGAAGAGGTTCCCGACTCTCTGGGGAGAGGCCAGGCTGGACACCTGAATGTGGGTGTCGAGAGGCCACCAGGGAGAGATGCTTCCAATGGGACGTCTGTCTCCCCCGTCCAATCAGATTGATTGTTGGGAGCAGAGGTGAGGGAGACCTGGCCAGGGGCCTCCATTCAGGGACAGGGCAGTAGGCTGGACCTGGAGCCAAGCCGGAGCCAGTAAATCATCGCTAGCAGCATCTGCCGACACGCGTTCGAGGAGAGAAGGGGGTTTTACATGTTGAAGGCACAGTCAGGCCATCGGGATTCTCCCCCCAAACCCCCCCCCCCCATGCCGCCCCCATCACTCAGGCCTGGGGAGGGAGTTCCAGGAAGAGACTCGGGCCCTCTAGCGTGTTTGCAGAGCACCATTGTGGGATGGAGGTGAGGATGCAGTGTCCATACTCAGTCTGGACCCATTCACGTCCCCTTGCTGGTCAGCACTGCCCCACCCCCACCCCAGAGAAGGGACCTGCCCCAGGCATGTTGGATTCTGGGCGGGAAATGGGCAGGAGGCTTCGAGTCAGTCTCACAGAAAAGCTCGGTGTGGTGGCTGCATGGATGGAGGCTCGGGACCCCGAGGCAGCCCCTGGGGAGTGGGAGGCTGACCGGGGAGTAGAGGTCTTCCTGGAGGTGTCCAAGCTTCCGTTTCCTCGACCATCCATCTGGGCTTCAGCTCCTGCAGATGTTAGACATTACTCCGGCTTCTTAACTGAGTGACGCTGGGGGATCTTTCTGGGACGGGGCTTGTGTTTTGAGATGTGGGGCAGCGGCCCACGCTCTGGCCAGTCACAAGCGTTAGCCTCTCCCGTCCCTCTTCTGTGTCCTGGTGCCTCTTTCCCAGCTCAGCCGCCACCACCACCATCTGCAGGGTCCGCGGGGTGCCTGTGACAGATGTCCCCGGCCATGCAGATGGGGCAGCAGATACCCGGCTTCCTGGGTGCCCGCCCTGCAGAGGAGACCGATAAGGCGACTTCAGGAGGACTCTGTCGCCTTTGCAGAGATGCCCCGTGGCCGGTGACACTCTGGTGGAGCAAGGGTTGTGTGTCCTGTGGGTCGGTCCTCGGAGCTGGTGGGTATGGAGCTTGGCTTCTGTGTTATGCCCCGTGGGGGCCCTGGAAAGGCCTGCTGGCCAGCACTGTCAGCAGAGTGCGTCCCTCATAGAACAGTCGCCCCTGCCTGGCCTCTTCTCACTGTCAGTGGTCCTTGTGGCCACTGTCCCTGTTTCCCAGGCTCCACAGGCACTCAGAACCTGACAGTTGGCGTGCAGGTTTTGGACCCGAGACGAGACATCTCTGCAGGCAGGGAGGGTCTGTTTGTGGTGAGCACTGTGGGCCGAGCAGCAGGGTGGGAGGGTGGAGCCTTGCATCTGCCCAGAGATTCTTTCTTCCAGGACGCCCTTGGGCTTTAGGGATCAGGAGCCGAAAGACCCCCAATGGCATTTGTGGAGATGAGAGTTACCCCCTGCGGCGGCACAGTCCCTGACCCAGCTGCGGAGAGGCTGGCCTCCCTCCCGGGGGTCTGGCCTTCTCACATGGGCATAGCTGAGGCTCTGAGACTCAAGGTGGGGAGCAGAGAGACAGTGCAGCAGGGAGGGCTCTTCCTTGGCCCGTGGCCGACCGGGTTCGAACCCCAGCACCACATCTGGTCCCCTGAGCACCGCCAGGAGCAATCTCCGAGCTCAGCCAGGGGTGACTCAAAACACGCAACATCCCTTTGGAAATCCTCCGTGTGGACAGGTGGCCCCTGCTGGGACCAGGGGAGAGGAGTGGGAGGGCAGCAGCCCGGGGCTCCGCCTCGTAGGTGCTGCGGCCTCTGGGGTGCAGGCAGGTAGGGGGGTGATGTGCGCCTGACAGGGAGGAGAGATGGGTGACGGTGTTCCTGTTGCCTGCTGAGCTGCTCCCCACACCATCTGCCCCTGCCCGGACTCTGCCGGCTCCCACTTTCCAGGTGGTTCCTGACAGCATGAGGGGTGTGCAAGCCTGGCTCCTGGGGAGAGCCCCCTTGGGCGGGCACCCCCCTGTGACTCGGGTTCCTCCCGCTGCTGTGACAGCCTCAGCTCCTCCCAGAGACCCCCCCCCAACCCCCGGCCCATCGAGGCAGTGACTCCAGCGCAGCCATTCTGCCAGGGGTCACGACCCCTCCACTGACGGTGTGTCTGCTGATGCCGCTTATGATCCGAGTCTGATCAGGCCCTCCCTGGGCCTCCTGCCTGTGTGTCCGGGCCAGAGCCCTGGGCAGGGCTGTCACGCTGTCCAAGGACTCCACCAGCTCACCGGAGGGCTGCATGGAAGGGGACGCAGCTGCAGGCCAGGAAACTCTCTGGAGGGGCCTGGACTGGGGAGGGGGGATAGCAGGGAGAGGAAGGCGAGGAGTGGGTAGGTGTTTGGGGGGGTCCGCAGGCCCTGGGCATCTGCAGGGACAGGGAGACAGGCTGGGGGTGAGCCAGAGAGGTGAGACGGCGCCAGGCCCGGCTGAGCAGTTGGAAGGGGGAAGGGGACAGGGATGGGGCTTTACGGAGAGTCCAGGTGGCAGGCAGGGGTGCGGGTGACAGGGTCGACTGTTCCAGAAGGTTCTCTCAGATCTGGAAGTGAGCATTCCCGTGCCTCAGCATCCCACACTGATTGGCCACCTGAGGGACGGAGGGTGGTTCTGGCAGCACAGGACAGAGCACCTGAGTTCCAGGACTAAGGAGCTGAGGACAGGAGGAAAGGGGGGTTCAGATCGGGTCGGCCCGGCTTTCGTTGCCGCAGGCTACCGAGGGCTTCTCACATCTGCAGCTGCGTGTGCGACCTGAAAAAAAAAAATTATTAGCACCAAACGCCAAGAGAAAACTGCAAAATTAAATTAAGACATGTTTAATTAAATATCTCCAAAATGTAACAGTGTTTCAACTTCATTAATTTTTAAATTTAATATTCATAAAAGCTTCATTCCATTTAGAAACAAATTTGGGGATGCAGTCCTTTTATTATTTTTTTTCCCCGGGTTTTACAAACATTCCCTTGTATGCACCATGATGGTTGAGAAATCACAGGCAGAGAGAAATTAACTGTTTCTTTCCACTCCTTCACCTGGGAGGCAAAAAAGAAGAAAAAAAGTGTTTCCATCCAGACATTTTACACAAGACGTGGGTGGGTGCACTTTCTCCTCGTTGCTTTCTCAAGTAGGATTTGGGGCCTTGGAACGTCAATGTCCTAAGGGCTGTGGAGTGTTTCCCCAGTCTGGTCTGGAGGAAGAGAAAAGTGCTCAAGTAGCCAAGGGGGGAGGGGGACAGGGGCTGGGGCGGCCGGAGGGGATATGGAAGGAGGGAGGGTGTGAGGGGGAGAGGCCCGGCCTGGTGGCAGATGGGGAGTCCTGCTCCTTCCTTCTCTGCTGGCCGAGTGATTGACCCCCATACAATGTTCCTCACCTGGAGACAGCCAGGGCCTGGCAGTGATGACCTCCCGGCTCTGTCCCCTGTCCCTTGCCCCCCCCTGGACTCTCCGGCCACCCTCTCCGCACCAGGCGTGCGTAGGAAGCAGCTGCTTCCCCAGGCCTACGCCCCAGTTCTCCCCACACCTAAATCAGAGGCTGAACCCCGACCAGAAACACGGGTTCCCTCTCTTCAGCATCCCTTGGGCCTCCCCCGCTCTCGTTCACCTGGCCTGAAGCCGGCAGGTGAGGGCAGGTGTGCGACGCAGGCTCGGAGGCAGACTCTCCCCGCGAGTCTCAGCCGTGCTCGGGTTCTTGTGTCATCCGGAACAGACGCTCCCCTTTTCACAGCACTGCTGGGGGCGCTGTGTAGGCTGCAGGCCAGAATCCACAGCGTCTGAGTTCGTGTCAAGTGGGGATCCTCAGAGCCTCCGAGGCCGATGAGCACTGGGAAATGAGCACTGGCCAAGAACTCTAACAACCCAACAGAAACCAGCACCCGCTGGAGCCTTGGGTAGGGAGCCCCATGTCTCCACCACGCTGAGGTTTTCTGCTCCTGTCCCTGGCTCAGCTTCCTGGCCGGTGAGACATGAGCTCTCCTGGGGAGATGCAGCCCCAGCCCCCGGGACCCCCCCAATGGAGCTTCCATGCCCACACACCATTCTGGAGGAGCTCAGGGCGCGGGCTGCCGTCTTGACGTTCTCCTGGATAAAGGCGGATATTTTTCTCTCATAACTGTGACCCTCCGTTCAATCAGAGTTCTCTGTGTGGGTGATGTTCCTCTAACACTGAGGGGTCTTGACCCAAAAACTGCTGTTTGTGTCACAAACCTCAACTCCGGGTCCAAGGTCGTGGGAATGAAAACACCCAGTGAACCGCAAACTACAAGTGTGTGGCCAACCCCGTGATCTACAAACCATGTGCATGTGGCCAAGGGCGGCTGTGACACAGGATGGATAGAGCTTAGTGCTCTTGGGCCCTGCCTCCGAGGGGCCTGCATGCAGACCGTAGTCCTGGCTGGGAAACATGTTCTAAAATGCAGACTCTCGGGCCCCTGTCTCCAGAGATGATGATGCCAGGGGTCTGGGGGAGGCGCTTAGAATCTCTCTCTAACCAGCTCCCCAGATGATTTGAATGGCAGCTAGGCCTGGAAACCACAAGTTTGAGTTCAGTCTCTGGCACCAGAGAGACCCTCTGGGCACCACTGGGAACTACCCTGGTAGCCCCCAGCACCTCTGAATTCAGAGAGAGCCGTACAGAGGGGCCCTGGTATTGAGCCATCTGGCCTGTCATCCAGTACCACTGGGTGTGGCCCTCAGGAGCCCTGAGCATCACTTGGGAGCTTCTCTGACTGTTAGCACTGGAGTCCCCTGAAAAACATCACCTTCCAAATTAGCATTTTAGAGATGTGTGGGAACAGAGAGGTAAGCCATTTTTCTAGCCGTGGCTTGGTTAAATAAGTGCTTTAGCTCGTCCCAAATGCCGTCTAGAGGCATTCAGAATGACCCAGCAGTTGGCACACCACCGTAGACTCACCACCAGTACAGCCGCCAGCATTACTATACCGTCTCAACCCCTGGCAGTGTAATTGTTTACTTTATACCAAAAAGGTTAGGGACACACCAAAACCTGCATGGTGTGTGTGTGTGTGTGTGTGTGTGTGTGTGTGTGTGTGCCTATGCTGTGAGACTGAAGGTTCATAAGAGGCACCTGAGACACAGGGTCAAGTCAAGCAGGGTCTGTGATGGGCCCAGGCAGGCTGGTGTGTCCAGGACAGATCAAGCACGCTTTCCTTAGTGAGAGGAAATCACGGGGCAGGTGTGGTGGGTACATGCAGAGTTTGAAGGCAGCATTTTTAAAGGAAAATTTTTGGAATGGAAAAAAATAAGCGCTTATTTAAAAGAATAAAAACACTGTCACTGTCCTCCCGTTATTCATCGATTTGCTCAAGCGGGCCCAGTAACGTCTCCATTGTGAGACTTGTTGTTGCTGTGTTTGGCATATCGAATACACAATGAGTAGCTTGCCAGGCTTTGCTGTGCAGGCAAGATACTCTCGGTAGCTTGGTGGGCTCTCTGAGAGGGGCGGAGGAATTGAACTTGGGTCGGCCGGGCCGGCCGCGTGCAAGGCAAACGCCCTACCGCTGTGCTATCGCTCCAGCCCATTTAAAAGAATAAATAAATAAAATAAATAAACATGAAACAAACCCACTAGGGCGATGGGCCAGACTCTTTAGGAAGCTTCTCAAATGCACGAGTGTTTAGGCATTGCATAGCCAGAGGCTGAGGCAGGTTTTGCCTGACCCTTAAGATGATTCTCAGGTCTGGAGTGATAGTACAGTGGGTAGGGCGTTTGCCTTGCACACGGCCATTCCGGGTTCGATTCTGAGCAAGAGCCAGGAGTAACCCATGTGTATCACCAGGAGTGACCCCAAAAGCAAAAAAAAAAAAGATGATTCCCCCACCCCAGACATCCCTTTGGGGTCCCCTCCTTTTGAAACCATAAGTACCCCTTTAACTCTGACCTATGCTTGTTCTTTCCCCCCAGAAGAACAGTTGAGCCTCTCAGACTTAAGTTCTGGTTGTCTAACTGAGAGTATCTCGGGTAGGGTATTGGTAGCTTTCAGTTCTCTAAGCGATTTGTCTGTTTGCCACGGCTTTCCTCACAGGACTGGGAATGGAGAATATTGGTGGAATCTTCGTGGTTCTTATTTGTGGCCTAATCGTGGCCATTCTTATGGCGATGCTGGAGTTCCTGTGGACTCTCCGACACTCAGAAGCCACAGAGGTAACTCAGAGGGGGCTGGCTGGCAGGGGTTGAGGGGTGGGCCCCGGGGCATGCTGCCGTTCAGACAAAGCCCTGCAGTGGGAGGTGGGCGCCCCCCTCCGCCTCCCCCCCCCCATCAGCCCAGTGGAGAGAATCATAAGTCCCACGCCAGGGGTGGGGCAAAAGCACCCGTACTCGGTCACACGGCCACAGAAGAGACACAGACCCTCCCTCAGCGCCCCCGATCTTGGAAACAAACAGCCCGGCAAATGTGTGACACCTGATTCAGAAGCAGCCGAGCCTCCCGCCGTGGAAGGATGTAGGCCCAGCAGAGAGAAAGTGACGAAAATGCCCTCCTTCCCGATGGGAGCGGTGATGGGCCTCCACTTTCCAACACCCCGAGCCTTGGGAGCGCCACACTGCCCAGGACCTGCGGGAGCTCAGCCCCGCACTGGTGGCTGGGACCCAGGGGCCCTTAGAAATGGCGTGAGGGTGAAGAGCCGGAGAAGCGGGAGGCGTCTGCCCTCTCTTCCCTCCGTGCCCGAGAAGGCTGCTCACTCTGTGTTTGAGTTTGTAAGCGCTCTGGCCCCCTGCCTCCAGCCCTCGCTCCTGGAGCCCCCTGAACGCTTCCCTTTGGAGCCCTGTGGCCCGTGTTGTTGCCCTGCACACTGGCCACGGTGTAGACGACTGCGGTGTAGACAGGTGTGTGGCACCTGGCTGTTGGAGGGGGAGGCCAGAGCAGGAAAGGAAGTCCCAGGGCGCTGCTTCTGCCAGGTATGGCCGGTGACACCCCACCACCCCGTCCTTCCCTGCAGGTGTCCGTGTGCCAAGAGATGGTGACTGAGCTCCGCAGCATCATCCTGTGTCAGGACACTGCGCACCCGCGCCGCCGCCGCACCACCAGCGGCCCCCCGCCCCGGCCCCCCGGCCCCGAGGAGCGCCGGCCACGGGGCACAGCCACGCTCAGCAACGGCAGACTGTGCGGTGCGGGGGAGCCCGAGCAGCTGGCACAGAGGCTGGCGCAGGAGGCCGCGCTGGTGGCCCGCGGCTGCACCCACATCCGCGTGTGCCCTGAGTGTCGGCGCTTCCAGGGCCTGCGCGCCCGGCCCTCGCCCGCCCGCAGCGAGGAGAGCCTGGAGTGGGACAAGACCACCAACAGCAGCGAGCCCGAGTAGCCCGCGGGACGGCAGCGAGACCGAGACGGCGGCGCCAGACTCGGCTCCACGCGGCACACGGCTCGGAGCCCGGAGCCCGGCAGACACGGTGCCCGGCCGGGGTGTCCTCAGGACCAACGGACACGCTCCCGGGGGGCCACACGGACCAGCCTCTCCCCGTGGGTCTTTCCCTTTGGCCCAAAGAAGTATGTGTGTGTATGGGGGGTCCCTGCCCAGGAGGGTTCGCCAGGACAGCGGGATCCCCTGGAAGGGTCCCTGTACCCCACGTCTGGCCCGTCACCGGAAACATTAAACTCCACAGGGAAGGCTTTTCTTTTCTGCATTTGTACACTTCTGTTTCAGGCTTCTTCGTGTCCCCCTGTCTCTCTCCCTCTCCTCCCCGCCTTTTCCCTTTGGTTTCTTTTCCGTCCTGCTCCTGTGTGCTGGGTCTTGGAGGGGGAGGCTGGAGTTGGGAGTGGAAACCATCTCATGGGCGCCTGATCCTTGGTCCTGAATTTGGGGAGAGGGGTTTCGGGTGCATTCCATTTCTGGTGCTGAACCCCCCCTGGTGTGTGGCAGAGAGGCCTTGGGAAGTGGGTGTCAGACGAAGCCTCTGAGACACTGAGAGGCGGGGGTGTGGGCCGGGATGTGTCCTGTCCTGCCTTTCCACCGTGGCTTTCCCTGGCAGGGGTGGGTTTGATGGTGGGTGGGTGAGAGCGGAAGGCAGCTCAGAGCTGGATGGAGGAGTGGGGGGAGGACTTTGTTCATCGGCAGAGGGGCGGCCTGTTCTTCCCAGCAGAGGAAGAGGGGGCCACCCTGTGGGCATGATGCCCCTGTGCCAGCGGCGTCTCTTAACACCCACACCTGCCTGTGAGGCCAAACCTGCCTCCACTCTCGGATTAGGTGAGTTCTTGCCTTGAGACTGAGAGCAAGTATGAGTGTGTAAGTACATGCGTGTGCATGCATATGTGTGCATGGGTGTGTGTGTGTGTGTGTGTGTGTGTGTGTGTGCATTAGTCATCACAAGAGTTTGCTGGGTGCCCAGGAGGGGCCGGGCAGTCTCAGAGCGAACACCTGCGCCTGTGCTCAGGAATCCTTGAGCCCAGCCTAAGCTGGGCAGTTGAAGTGTCGACTTTCTTGACTTTCATCTGCAGAGTTGGTTTCTGCTGCTTCCTGGCTGTCAGGGGGTCGGGCTGCTGGTTACCCCTCTACTTGGAGGGGTGTCGCAGGACCCTAAGCTGTCCTCTTGGGGGGGGTTGGCACCGGACACGGGACTGTGTACTTCCCCAACAGCAGCTTGAATTGCCTTGACTCTGCCTCCTGGGAGTCTCACCGGGAGTTGTCACTTTCTGATGGGAACAAATTCTATGCAATGTCTGCTTGTAGGCTTAGAGTATTTATGCAGAGGGGGAGAGAAAGAAACAGCCACTGTCCCCTCCTCTCCCCCTCCTCCTCCTCTCCCCCTCCTCCTCCTCTCCCCCTCCTCCTCCTCCTCCCCCTCCTCCTCTCCCCCTCCTCTCCTCCTCTTCCTCCTCCCTCATCTCCTCACTACCACTGTGAACTGAGCTGCCCTCACACCGTTTCTGCACTGAATGTGCTACAATACAGACATCTTACGGACGAACAGGTCCCGTGGTTCTGCCGCGCGGGTAGAGAGGTACCCCTCTCTCAGCTGGTATTGTGTGTCCCGACCAGCCCCCAGGAAGGCTGGCTTCCAGTCCTAGCCCCCATCTTCTCACTCACGATGCTGAACCCCATCCCTCCTAAACCTTAAGTGACAGCAAGCTCAGCGGACTTTGTGAGTTTTCTTCTTAAACTTACCTCGAGTCCCAAGGGCGCCAGGAGGTCAGTTGGCCACGGGCCCTAAAGGTGTGACAACTCCAGCCTACCGCTCTGTCCCAGCCACGGCTGTCTGGGTCCTGCTGCCACATCCCATTTGGAGGAGGGAGAGGTGTTTTTTTCTTAAGGAAAAAAAAAAAAGACATGAGCAGGATATCTTGATTAATAGTGAACTTTTTTTAATGGGTTCGTGAAATAAATGTCCCCATGAATCATGTGCAAAGCCTTTCACCGCGTGGAATGACGATGAGATTGACGGCGTGAGACCGCTTCTGTTGGCCGTGACCCACTTGGGCTGTGAGCGAGTCTGCCACCAGCTAGTTCTCATCCTGGGTTTGTCTCCACTTTTTTATCTGTCGCTGGTCGCCTTTCATTTCCATTCTGTATTTTCTATCTGATTCTGTATCCTGTATAAAGCAGTTGGGTGTTTTTTTTTTCCTCCCCCTTGTCTGTTTAATCTTTCTTTGACTGGAATATTTACAATAAAACAAAAACAAACCCTGAAATCTTGGTGATGGGGGGAAACTGTTTGGGTTTGGGAAGCATGGTTGGGTGTGTGAAAAAGGCGCTGTCCCTCCACCCACCCCGTGCCTTCCCCACCACCCCAGCTCCCCAGCCCCCTCCGCCCCCCACCCCATCCCTCCCTTTGTTCAGCGCTCAGGGAAGTCTAGGCACCTCTTTCAACTTGGAGCTGGGAGCCTGAGCCAGTGCCCCCACTCCCCCCAAACGGATACACATGTTAATGAAGACCAGGATTCATGAGGTTTTGTCTTCCTAAGGGCGCTTTCCCAGAGTAGCCATCTGTGGGTACCTAGTCAGGGTAACTCTAGTCAGATATCGCCTCCGATTCCACTGGGAGCTTGAAGATTACATCAATTAAAATATAATACTTTGCTTTATTTCTTTTAATTGCCTTGCAGGGCCCCGACCGTCACCAGATCTCTGCCTCAGAACCCAGGTGGGGTGTAAGTTGAGCGTGTAGATGGCCGAAAAATCTCTTGGCTTCCTCTAATCCCGCGCTCAGCGGAGAGCCTTCATCCTGGGAGTGTGCCAGCCGGCCCTCTTATTGGTTAGCTGAGACCGAAAGATCAGGATAACCAAACCCCCCTGGGGCCGGCCCGCGACCAGTTATTAGTTTTGGATTCCAAGGAGTTTAATTTTCTTGCGGAATCCGAGGGGGGCTTCCCGGCAGTGCATGAAGCCGACCACGCACACGGCCGTCAGACTCGGCCCAGGGGTGGCTTGAGAGAAGCCCGAGAGAGACGAGGCCTGGCCCGCCCGCCCTGGGGTGCACAGCAGGCTGAAAGAGTCTGGAAATGATAAGGGGGATTGGGTTCCCCGACGGGTGGGCCATAACAAAGAGGCCTGTTTGGGAAATTCGGAGAAGAAACCCTTTCATAAAGATTCTGCCTACAGCGAGGGCTTCCTATGGGGCCTCCTCAGAGACAGCCTGTGACAGGGGCCTTCTCCCCACGGGCGGGTCCCTCCAGCTCCCCCAGCAGTGTGCCCTCAGGTGACAGCCTCCTCCAGGTGCCTCGCAGGCAGGGCCACGGGCCTCCAGCAGGCACTTCTCACAGGAGAAGTTGAAAAAGAAGCTGCGGAAGCAAGGGGGTGGACGACCCTTTCCTTCAATTTGTGGCGACCTCTTGCCAATTCCCAGGTGCGCCTCTTCCCATCACACCCCAGGCCTGGCTCCCGAGAACAGGCCGGGCACCTCGGAGGCCGTGAAGCCTCTGTGATCCGAAGTGGCAGGGGCAGGCGTGAGCGTGGAATCGCCCCCATGGAACTCGCATGTGTGTCCCAGAGACGGCACAGGGAGTCGGTGACCAGGCGCTGACCCTGTCTCCAGGTCAAAGCCGCCTGTGCTTCCTTGCCCGTTTCTTGGTGTCCTGACTGAGGGAAACGGGGGCCTCAGAAAGTGCTGTGCGATTTCCTCAGGATCCTGCACCCTGCGGGGCTCCCTGGGAAATCATGACGTGCGGGAGGCTGCCCGGACTCTGTGGGAAGACCAGGCTTCTCTGTAAGGAGCCATGAATGGCAGTCAAGCCCAGAACATTCCAGAACATTCCAGAATATGCTGTTGCCCCTGGCATAATTTCGAGGTGCACGATCTTCCAAATCATTGAGTTGGTAAAGCAAACTGTCTGGGTTGGGTTTGTTTGTTTGTTTGTTTGTTTGTTTTTAGCAATGCACAGGCGTTACTTCTGGTTCATGCACTCAGGAATTACTCCTGGCCGTGCTCGGGGGACCATATGGGATGCTGGGAATCGAACCTGGGTCGGGCCGTGTATAAGGCAAACACCCTGCCCGCTGTGCTATCACTCCAGCCCCTGGGTTGTTTTTTGACATCTAGAAAAATCATATGCTCCCCTCCCTTGGAGTGGAGTCTAGTGGTTCCTGTTGATGAAGGCAGCGTGGCTCTGCCAAGGCAGCTCTGGGCTGCTGTTGTTTTGTTTTGTTTCCCTGCCCCCGCCCCCTCATGCCTGCTTTTCGACAGGCGCTGGCTCTCTTGCTCAGCCGCCAACACTGTGGAGAGGCAATCACCACTCTCCTTCCCGGGCTCCCTTACATTTTATCAGGGGGATTAGCGGTAGAGACAAGCCACGTAGCCCCACAGAATACAGAAAAACCCGCCAGAATAAGCAGTGGAAGGGTCTAAATGGATTAGGAGCTGGAAAAATATATATGTGTAGACATCAAACACGTTCAAGTGTGGGAGGAAGGAGTGTGGGTGCAGGGCTGAAGGTGTGGAAGCAATGTGAAGAATTAATACTGAGCCCCCAGCACCCCTCCCCCCCGGTACAGAACATTTAGAACCATTTTCTTTTCTGCTCCATTAGGCCGTCCTGTTACCCAGAGCACAGAGTCGGCCAGCAAAGTTATTCTACTCGGATTGTTCTGATTAGATTCTTAGAAGCTTTTCCATTAAAAATAACAGAATGTAACTTCCATTTCCACATCATCTGTAATCCCTCGGCGTCGAGTGGGTATATCGCCCAGCGTTTTAAAGCACCCAAACTTGGTGGCACGTGAAGGTCAGAGGAGGCATGTGGCAGGTGGATAAACAGTAGGAGGCAGCTTTCCCGAGAGTCGCCGTGTGCCCCCACGGGGGGTGTCGGGCCACAAAAAACTAGCGTCAGAAAGACCTGCTGAACAATCGCTGTAGGCAGAGACGTTGCAGGTAATTTTGTTTTGCTGCTCCTCTCCTTGTTAGAGGAGCTAAAGTGGTTGTGTGTGTGTGTGAGAGAGAGAGAGAGAGAGAGAGAGAGAGTGTGTGTAGAGGGAAAGAGGAGGAGTGGGTGAGAGGGAGGGAGAGAGGGAGAGAGAACGTGTGTTTAGTGCAGACCTGCCATTACCCCTTATGTCCACTTTTCTATACAGAAAAGCCACTTTCTCTCATCGTGTCAGTCAGCCTTTCTTCGTGCCACTCAATCTCATTGCTGGGTTTCGTCTTTTGGCTTTTCGTAGCTTAGTTCCCATTGACTGGCCTCTGATATAATTCGTTTCTAAGCCAGACGTATACAGAGATGCACGAAGTAAGAAGAGTCTTCCCCTCCATTTCCAGTGGAGAAAAAAAAGCGCCTGAGCTGACTTACTAAACCCTCCCCTCCTTGCGGGGCCGAGCCAAGTTCCTCTGACTTGAGCTCAGCCCGGGGGACACCGGCAAGAAGAACAGTAACACCGGCCGGCCGGTGTTCATTCCTGTCCTGTACTTGGCAGTAACCTGGTCCATGGTGGGCAGAAGGCAGTTGTCCCCAAGTCCAGGCAGTGCCATTATTCAGACCCGAGTGGGGTTCAGAAGTACAGATCTCAGAGACTCTTTCCCTGGCTGGCATCTCTCATTCTAGTTGGGACCCTGGTGGGCCTCTGATGATGCCATCCTTCCAGCGCGTCCCCGCTCCTGCTCCATCAGCCCTTGAGCTCTCCTCACCTGCTCTCGGTGCTTTCCCCACTGCCCTCCACCCACTCTGCAAGCGGTGCTCGCGCCTCAGTGCTCTGTGTGGCCCCGCGCAGCCCACCAGAGTGCTCATCTCTGCCTCGGCTCTCTCCTCTCCCAGGAATGCTCTGCACCCCTCCCTCCACGTCAAAGACTCCCCTCTTCGAGCTCTCGCCGCAGCACCCTCCCCCCATGAAGTCTCTTCGTGGGCTGGGGGAGTGAGGAGATGCCCCCCTCATTTGAACACGCCCCTTGGCACTTAGGACGAGGCGCTACAAAGGCAGCGCACATTCCTTTCTTCCTTTTCTCTTTTTGCTTTTCATCCTTGCGCAGAGCACAGGATTCCCCGTATGTACTGGCTTCCCATGAGTGAACACACCAAAAATTCATCAATGTGAATGTTGGACGGTACATAAAAATGCTGCAGGTATGGGTCTGAGTGGCAGAATGCGCTGAGCTGCCCTGGATTTGAAGGAACTGTGAAGAGCCCAGCTTAATAATTTATGCCAGGCCAAAAAGAAAGAAAAAGAAAAGAAAAATGACTTCATTTATTTCACTGGCCATGAACCGTGCACGGCGAGGCTAGATCATATTCCTAGGCTGGTTGAGAGTTGGTTGCACTCCGTAGGTAGATGTGCGGCGGGTATTGGCTTTGCCTTCGGTCAGGGTGGAAGAACGCAGCCGCCCAGCTCCATTGCCAGCTTTGGAATATTCATCCTGCCTTCTCCCTTCTCTCCTCATTATCCCTCAAAAGTGACTTCCGCACCAAAATAAAATAACCCAGACTTGATTCACAGTCTGTCCATTTCAATATAAGTCCATCAAGGTGGCACTTGCTGAGGACAAATAAGATCTTCTTTGCCTGCCAAAGTAATAAAAATCAACCTCAGTTTCCTACTAGCCAGGAAAAAAAAAAGAAAGAAATGAAAATCCCACATTTTCATTCCCCTCCCATCCCCTCAGAGGTCTGCATTTAAAAAGGAAAAAAAAAATCCTCAAAATATTCTAAGGCTTTGAAGGCCAACAAATTGTAGCTCAGGAGCACAGGCTGATGGCCATACTGGGAAATCTTAGCGTGAGGATGAGTTTAGGAAACTGTTGCCATTTTCTGAGGTGTTAGCAGTTAGGTCAGAGAGAACAGGAGCCAGCCCTGCCCCCTGTCAGCTCCATGCCAAACACACTACAAACATCTGTTTATTGTAGCCTCCTGATAGCGCTCCGAATTAAATATTGCTATTTTCAGGCCAGAAAATGGAGCTTCTGGAAGTTAAATAACATCTGCAAAGTTCACAGCGAGGGAAGGAAAGAGTGAGTCAAAGCCAGCCATCTCCCTTGGCCAACACAACCTCCTCACATGCCTGTCCCTGGGAGGGTCCGGGCCTGGCTGGAACGGGGGCCACGAGCTGCACGGGCCTCCTGTGCATCGTCTGGGCATCTGCCGCTGGCTGTGCTGAGCAGATGGATCTCATGTTCTGTCACTTTGACCCCCTCGAATACTTTGAATTCGAATTTGAAGCAACCTGTTTCCATGCATGACCCCTACCTCATCAGAGATGCTCTGGCTGTTCCTTAAAAACTATATATTCTCTGAGGTTCTCTGACGATGCGTCCTGTTATTAACAGTAATGAGAGTTGAGAGTTCTAATGTGGTACCTGCCGGGGAACCAGAACAGCCATCGCGATGGCCCAAGCATCCAGGTAGCTAATTTTCACTTTCAGAGTTCAGGGGGCAGAAATTACTAAAGCAGCTTCTGTGACAGTTTCGTGTAGACCGAGAGGTTTGCACAGAGGTTCTAATTCTGGAGGGGCCCTCTGGAACTCAGTTTATTGGTTTTTTTTTTATTAGTGAAATACCATGAGGTACAGTTGTGGACATTACAAGTTTTTGTGCTTGGGTTTCAGTTATACAGTGATCGAGTACCCATCCCTCCACCAGTGCCCATTCTCCACTACCACTGGTCCCAGTATCCCTCCTACCCATCCCCATCCCCCATCCCACCCTGCCTCTGTGGCAGGGCATTCCCTTTTGTTCTCTCTCTCCTTTTGGTTGCTGAGGTTTGTAAAAGAGGCATTGAGTGGCAATCATGCTTGGTCTATAGTCTACTTTCAGCATGCATCTCCCATCCTGGGAGGATCCTCCCAACACCCTTGACTTGGTGGAACTCAGTTTTTTACTTTAACTTTGCCTCTACCTTCAGGACTGTACTTGAAGAGGCCCATTAAACCCAAAGCCTCCCGTAAATGCTCAGTTACGCAGTAGGAAGCAGGGAGGTTGGGGGTGAACTAAGGCCCAAGTCATCCTGAAGATGGATTAGAGCATGTAGCAAAGGCAGCAGATGTGCCATTTTGTGTGGCTCCGAGAACTAATTGTGCGTTTTTCTGCGCTACAAACACCACTACTCAAAATGAAGACTTAAAGCACCAAGCCTCTTGTCACGGTAAGTATCAGGTGCATCTTAACAAACGGTGGGTATCAGAGAAGATTCTTGTATTTTCCCAAAAGTCAGATTAGATGACTATTGTGATGACAAGGGAGAAAAATATTATAATCACATCCATCAGATAGCATTACTAGCAGTTGAGTTATTTGTAATCATTATAGTTATCTTTTATTGAGACTGAATAGTTACCAGATCACGTGCTTTATGTTTTCTCTTGCCTCTTTTCATCCTCACAGTGGGAGATACTATCTTCCACACGTTACAAAGAAGGGAACTCTTACACTTGTCCAGAATCGGTTTAGAAGTCAGTGGTGGAGGAAGGGTTTGAACACAGCTACCAAGTCTTTCCTGTTTTTAGCAAGGTATTCTTGATTCTAATCTTGAAATCCTGCAATTGTCAGGCCTGGGGTCATGCCTTTAAAGTATCATTTAAATAATAAGACATATGTCTTGTTATTTAACAAGGAGGAAATCATATATAATTCAAAGCATCATTCAAAGCATCATCTTGTTGAGATTTGAAACACAGATACAAAACAAAATTAGCTTTACTTGCTAATGAAAGATATGATTACAAAAGACCTAACAAAGAACTGTGCAATCAACCAATAAACTTGAACCAATAAACTTGAAGTATACAAACAACCAATAAAATTCAATATGAATTTATTATTGTGTAATCAAAAATTGCTCCTTCAGCTGCTTATTCTGTGTTCATTTCTGTCTGGCAGCTGAGGATTGAGCAAACAAGGCTCTTGGAATAAGGGACTCACTTTCTCTATCACTTATTTGATCCTCGTCTCAGTTTGGGGACATTACTAGAGTCCTGCTACTTAACTCATCTTTTTTTTTCTTTGCTTTTTGGGTCACACCCAGTGATGCTGATGGATTACTCCTGGCTCTGCACTCAGAAGTTACTCCTGGCTGGTGCTCGGGGATGCTGGGAATTGAACCCGGGTCAGCCACGTGCAAGGCAAACGCCCTATCTGCTGTGCTGTCCCTCCAGCCCCTTAACTCATCTTTTAAGCTTTGAATTATTTATTAATAATGAATAAATGTATCACATAAAACTTATAAAATCAAAAAAGTAGGGGGGAAAAAAAACCACCCCAGTACCAAAAGATCATCATGACTGTATTCAAATGTTACATTCCATAAAATAAAACAGATGTTCCTGTGTAGAACCGCCCACAAAAGTCAGTCACCGCTGGAGCCCCGATACCACCCCTGCTGCCATGGTAAGGGGGAGGGGTGAGTACTTGTCCGTGTGCTTTCCTTCCATGGCAAGGCCAGACTGAGACCCACCAACACGTTTCGAACCGAGCTATGACTGCAGCCATTGGCAGCTAACCCCTGCTCTCTGATTCACTGCACAGGCCATGACCTCTGCCGAGACGATATTCTGTGGAAACTTGCAGTTATCAGATAAAATAGCAAAGGCCTTCCTCTTCTCCTTCCAGGCCTTTGTATGTGGTTTTACATCCTCCTGATTTTATGCTCCTTTGCACCCTCGCACCTTCTCGTACACTGGTCCAGCAAGATAGAAAATTACTAGACGGGTGGCCCGACAGAGTTCCTTGCCCAGTGCTCTCAGCGGAGTAGCTGCTGGGATGCCAAGTAGATGGATGGTGGGGTTATCAGTCAGTGACCAACAGAAGCAACACAAGCATCCCCTTGGCCTTGGGTCTGTGTGAAAAGTCAAGTAGAATTGAATGCGCAAAGCATGGCAGCCTAACGCTACCAGTGATCAAAGGCTGCCTCCTCTAGGTCTGCTCAGACAAAGAAGTGACCTTGGGGAGGAAGGAGGCTGCTTCTCTCGCTAGCCAACAACCCCACAGACATAGGCTGCCCTGTGTCCAGCCAGGCCCCGTTGTCCTGTCCTGTCCAGCACAAACTGGCCTCTCCAGCTCCACGGACCCCTCTGTCAGAGGACCCACTATTTTCCAGGCACACCAAAGAAACCAGAACTCCTCTCTCCACGGGGGAAATCGCCCGGCTAGTGTTTCTTCTCCACTCGGGGACAAGGAAGGAATTCTCAGCGACACGACAGGTTCCTTTCTCCAGCGGTAAGCTTCCTAGGAAGAGGTTTTAAAATCTCCAATGGGTGCCTTTCAGGTCCAAGTCAGCTGGGGCAGAGGCTGAAATGGATCCAGGGCCCCGTTATCTGATCACTGCAGGCCCAGGCCCTGTGCTCAGATGTGCATCGAAGTGAACCTTTGCTGGGTGACCTGTTTTGGTTCCAGTACACGGCATGGTCGGGGTGTGGGCTGGGGGGACCCCAAGGAGCTGGGGGCTGCAGCAATGGCCTGAATTCAGTGACTGGTTCCCAGCTAATCAATGGGAGCATGACAAGCAGGCGGGTGGGGGAGGGGAGGGCAGCGAACAGTCTAGCTGGAGAATTACCCAGGCGTACCCTCCGGCGCATAGGATCAGGCCCGAACTTGGTATGCGCCAGCGACGGTGGTGGCAGCTTGTCTGCCGGGTTACCCACCCCTGTAACAGCTCTTTTAATTCCACATGAAATGAAAATTCCCTCCTTAGTAGTCATTAAGGCTCCAATTTTATTTCTCATTATTAAACCATGAAGTTGGCCAAAACATTCAAATTAAGCAGAATGAAGAGATTTATGAGCAAATTGGAGTCTAGGTGAGGCCTAATCTTCAAAGATTAAGAAAGACACAATAACCTCACTGGGGGTTGTGGTGGGGGTGGGGGGGAGAAGAAAAAAAAGAGCAAATCTCAGAGTAAACAGGAGGAAATGATCTCTGATTCCCCCCCTCCAAGAACCACTGCTTTTCAAATGGAGGTTTTTAGATGATAATTTTATGCTTGGTCATACCCACTTGCTTTGAGGAAGTTAGAATAAGAATTAAATGGTGTTTTCCTCTCCATGAAGCCTTGAGGGGGAGCCCAGCACTGACCAGCGGCCTTGTGGGGATGAGGGGCTCCCCCTTGGCTCCCAGGCAACCCCGAAGTCCAGTGTGGGGCCCAGAGGAAACTTCTCTTCCGTCTCTGAGACTGGCAGTGCCCTCAGAAGAGGGTTCCTGTTCTGGTCAGAGTCTGCCTCCTTCCGGGAGAGGCTCCTGCCGGGGGCGCGGGTGAGTCCATCTAAAGCAGCCAACAGCGTGGTAAAGCAGGAGGCCCAAGCCTAGAAACGCACCTGGCAGGGAGCATGCTGGGGCCTGGAGGGAACCTGGGGACACTGATGGGGGGGTGGGTGTTGGGGCACTGTTTGCCTGAGACTCTGTTAGGAATAACTGTAAATCACAGGAAAGGAAAGAAGGGAGAGAGGGAGGGAGGAGTGGAAGAAGGGAGGGGGGGGGAGGGAAGGGGGAGGGAGGAGGGGATGGACGGGGAGGGAGAAAGGGGAGGGAGGGGGAGGAAGGGGAAGAGGGGGACCACATGGAGCCACTTCAGCCAGCCACTCATCAGTCTAATTGAAAAGCATTTTCATTTAAGGCCAAAGAATGCCAGGGGTGGGGGGTGGGGGGCAGATAACCTCACTCCATCTATTTCAGAGGCCATGAGGACAACAGCGATTCCCCAGGGACTTTCAGAGAGAGAATTCCAGTCCCTTCAGTATAGAGGCACAAAGACGGGCCCCTCAGGTAAGAGGCCTGCTCTGGGGGCTGGCACCAGTGGCTGCATGAGTCTGCTTGGGTTCCAGTCCACTGAGAGCGTCCTTCAGGTCAGGTTGAAGGGCATCCCAAGAGCAGACAGGGCTGAGGAGTGGTCAACATTTTATTTGGGGGCAGGGGGCGTGGAAGCACAGCTGGCCGTGCTCAGAGATCACTCCTGGCAGGCTCAGGGGACTATTTACGGTATCTGGGATTGAACCCACATCACCCGGGTCAGCCGCGTGCAACCAACCGGGGCCAGGTCAGCATTTAGGAAGGTTGTGGGGTCTGGTGTGGGCCCACCAGTTCCCCAAAGATCGTGGGGGCTTCGAGTGACTGGGTGTGCGGGGAACTGATTCAGAGATGGCAGTGGCAGGGCCGGGGGGCAGGGTGTGGAGGAAGAGGGTTCAGGTGCACTTCCGGCCTGTGCTGTGGGTGGGTTTCTCAGTGTTTCTCCATGAGGTCGCACATTTAACCCCAGCAGCGACACTCGGGTCTCCCCTCATGTTAGCGCAGTCCCCAGGGCCCCTGTCCTCTCTGGACATCAGGCCGGATGTCAAAAAAGTTCTGCCTGAAATGGAGAGATCAGGGGTGTGCGTGGGGTGGGGTGGAGACCCACTTCCCAGCAGGGCGCCTGTATGAGAGGGAGGATCAGAGGCGAATCTCTCATCCCCAAGGGCCATTTTGCCCCCCACGAATGGTTTTCAAGGAAACGCCTGACTCTCTCTAATGCCCCAGAACTGAGCGGCCACGAGGCGAAAATGATTAAATAAGACTTAAGGAAAGGGTCAGGGATAACAGCGGATCACATACGGATTAAGAGGCGACTAATTCATCAGCCCAGGAGCTCTGGCTCCTGCCGGCCGCTGGCCAGGGCCCCCCCCCGTTCAGCATCTCCAGGCTGCTCTGTGTGACTGGAGACCAGGCCCGCCACCCCCCAGTCATCTTCCCCCACCCCACCTTCCTTCTGGGAACTTACTGAAGTCTGCCTCCCAAGCTTAGCCCCCTTCGAAGCCAACTTTTGAAACTTGAAGCCAGGGATATTGAGGGAGGGAAGTTGATGATGGTGGTGGGTCGGATTGGGGTTGGAGTATGAGGTGCCCGAAACTCAGCCACAAGTGACTTTGTCCATCTGGTGCCTTAATTAAAAGTTGATTTTTTAAAAACCCTGTAAGATGGAGCTAGAGGGGACTGGAGTAGGGCATTTGCCTTGCACGCGGCTGACTCGGGTTCAATTCCCAGCATCCCATATGGTCCCCTGAGCTACCGCCAGGAGTAATTCCTGAGTGCAGAGCCAGGAGTAACCCCTGTACATCACCAGGTGTGACCCAAAAAGCCAAAAAAAAAAAAAAGAAGAAAAGAAGATGGGGCTAGAGCAACAGTACAATGAGTAGGCGCTTGCCGTGCACACAGCCACCCCGGGTTCGATCTCCGGCATCCCATATGGTCCCCTGTGCACTGCCAAGAGTGATTCCTGAGTGCAAAGCCAGGAGGAACCCCTGAGCATCTTTGGGAATGGGCCAAAAACTACTTCTACTGTATTACTACTACAAATAATAATAATGAAAAAACTCTGTAAGCAAACACTTTCACCTATGAGATGGGCTTCAGTCTCATCTGTGGCCAATCCATAATTCAATCAGAACAGAGAACAGCCAGTCCCATGGGGCAAGGGAAGGACATTTGACAGTTTGCTGACATATGAAGACCAGTGACGTTTTTATTCTAAATATAACTGCTCGGAGCACTGGTCCACAACCCGCCTCCTTGAGCACAGCCCCCGAGGTCTCACTCCCTGAATTCTTCTCCTGCCCTTCAGACAGAGCCGTGCATCCATGGAGCTTCCAAGGCAGCTGTCTTCCACCAGCATGAAGGCCTTTAGAATAGCAGAGTTGGGCCAGAGAGAGTACAACAGACTGGTGCTCGCCTTGTACATGGACAACTGAGGACTAATCTCCAGCACCCCAGAGACTCCCCCAAACCCTGCCAGGAGGGATCCCCCAATTACAGGGCCAGGAGTCGACCCTGAGCACAGTCAGGTGTGCCCCCCCCAATTTAAAGAAATTTCAAAAATAACAAGTACTACAGTACACCCATCAGGTAGACAAAATAATATATTTTTTTAAAGTTTATAATACCTCTGAAGTCTCAGGCCTCCCTGCTGATAGGAACCGGAAGTGGAGACCATTTGGCAGCATCTAGCAAAGGCGGAAATCAGGTCACCCCTTCGAATCCGTCCATTGTATGTCCCAGATTGTACTCAAGAGAGTGTTTCTCCAGCAGAGTTTTTTCAAAGGGTTTTCCAAGGAGACACAGGTGGAAATCCCATAAATTGGGAGCCATGGCATGAAACGGGGGAGTTGACTGGTGGAGCTGGGGGTGCTGTAGGAAGGAAATAAGCTGGGAAGGGGACCATGGTCAGGAAAAGGCCGAGAAGCATCTGGCTCCAGCGTCTGGCTCCAGTGTGACCTCTCGCACCCCCATATGGGCGGTAGAACACTTTTGAAACACGTTTGAAAACAGATTTCTTTATGGTTTCTTATCAGTAGATGTTTGGTTTGTATACTATCGCATATGCCTGTATGCTGGAGGTTGTGTAAGATGTCCCCGGTGAAAGGGCTCTTCAGTGGGAAATATTTAACAAGCTCTGCTCCAGAAAAGCTCTTGGTACTTCATACACTTAGACATGAGTGAGCACTGGGGCCTGAGAGATAGTTCAGCGGAGAAGGAACTGTTCCCAGCATCCCATCTGGCCCCCGGAGCACCATCAGGATTAACTCCTGAGTGCAGAGCCAGGAGGAACCCCTGAGTATCACCAGGTGTGGCCCCAAAAAGAAAAAAGTATAGTCACTGTCGGATGGGGGTGCAGGGGATAGTACCAAGGTTAAGCGCAGAACTTGGTGTCGCCTGTGGCTGACCCGCACAGGTTCCTCCAGGCACTGCCTGTGGTGACCCCTGAGCACTAGGAATAAACCCTACACATGCCAGCTATGTCCCCCCCAACTTTGCCCCCCCCAAAAAAAATTATTCACTGTAGCAGTTTATAACAGCCAGAGATATTTTTTTTCCTGAGGAAAATGAAATGCATACCAAGAGGGACAGAGTTTTCTCATTGTGATTTATTCCAATCAGTGGAACCGTGCGTGGTGCTGACTCAGCCACTCTACAGACCCTTTTCCCTGGGGATCATTACCACAGGATATTGAGTGGGGGCCACCGCCCCTCAGGTGAGAGGCGCACTCTCTCAGGTACCAGCGTCCACAACACTCGCTAGCACGGTCATTCTTTCAAAGATGTGTGTTTACTCACAACAGACACAGCCACTGGTGGGTGTGTGGGGAGGTTGAACTATTGACCTGATGCCAACGAGGAAGCTTTTCCAAGCTCCAGGGCTTGGGGTGCCTCTGCGATGGACTCTCAGTCCTTCAGGGCATGCTCTCACGGGCTGGCACCCATCAAGTGGGTGCAGATAAAATGAAAGAGCCACCAGCAGGAAGATGGGACCAAAGGCAATGGTCAAGGCGAGCAGGTAAGTGGCATTTGATGACTATGAGCTAGACCACGGAAATCTGGATGGTAATGTGAGAGGACTCAGACCCCCACCAAGAGAACGGGAGAGCGGAGAAGTGTGTGTCTTCCCCATGCCCACTTTTTGTTGGAGTACAGAAAACGCTCGAGAGACCAACAGAGCGATTGCTTTTGCAATGGATGTTCAATCCTATGCGCATTTGGAAGGAAGTCACAAACAATAAGAAAGGAGTTGTAAGATATTGGGGGGTGGGAGGGAGACTTAATTGCGTGACATGGCATCGAATCCTGCCTCTTATGATCCAGGGCGGTTTATTTCATAAGTTATGCATTAAATAAACCCCGCAGTGTTGCCAGAAGGGCTGCAGAGATGGTGCATTTCAAGGGCGTGTGTAGACCCGAGATCTGGTAGAGTTGATGATGATGGTGATGGGCGTCAGGGTGGTGGTTTCCCTTTTCCTGCCTCCTCCGACTCACTGCTCTCAGCACTGTCCTAGCATTTATGGTGCTGATACCAAAGGCATAGGGAACTGCTCATGCTGATCAAAATTGAAATCACTAAAACATTTCATGGCAAGACATAAGCGCTCCCAGCTCGATGATGGCCAGCCAGGCTGTCTTAGGAATATGATATATTCTGGTCCCCATGTAGTTGGTTGTTCGCACATTATTGATCAGAGGAGAGCTGCTGACATGAACTCCATTTCAATGGGCCCCAGAAGAATTATTCTCTTGGAATCACCCTCCATTGAGCGGTGTTCTCTGTGCAAGATCTTTGTGAGGAACCTGTGTAAGGAATGATTGTGAGGGTGACGCTCGTCATACCTGCATGGTTCTGCAGCATCTGCTTCCCCGGGGGCCTCAGCAGTCCCCGACCCCACCAGGGTGCCAAGACCAACAGCTCAGAATCCTTTGAGCCCCTGGTCTGATCCAATAATCCAGTAACACTGGGAGCGACCACAGTATCTAAAATGTTTGATGCAAGCAACATCTACAGGTTGTGATATTAGGGTGCACATTTTGTTTGGGGGCCACATCCAGTGATGCACAGGGGTTACTTCTGGCTCTGTATTCAGGGATCACTCCTGGCCATGCTTGGGAGGCCATATGGGATGCTAGGAATCGAACCCAGGTCGGCAGCATGCAAGGCAAACGCCCTCCCTGCTGGACTGTCACTCCAGCCCCAGGGTATACACATTTTTAAAGCTTCGCCTGGGTTCATCTTTCATTTTGCTCTGGTTTTTTTTTTTTATTTCTCCTCTTCCCCTGCTTTTAGCTAGAGAGTATGCATACATGAATAAATGCACGTGCATATTATATACATATGCACGCACGCATCTGTAAAACACAATGCTCACACGCATCTCTGAAAGAAATTAATGCAAAACGGTGTCACTGTGGTTGGTCTAAGTACAGATGAGTATGCGGCAGATGAGTGTGAGGTCTCGTCTCTCCCAGGATCCCCATACCCATGAGCTTAACGGTGGCGGCTCCTTAGAGGCAGTTATGCTAATGCCCACCTAGATCCTAAATAAGTGTTTTCCCCGACATGTCATTTATAACATATTGTCACCCGACAGGGGTTAGGTATTAAAGCGCTACTTGAGGCATGCTGGGGAGACCCTGGGAAATAACTTGCTAACAGGAAAACAGTTCAGGAAAGCAATTTTCAGCACCATTTTCCTGGTGGGGCACTCTGGGACGGGGTGCCATGGTTTATATGTAAGCAAAAACCTGGTTCCCATGCTGGGAGACAGAGCAGTGCCAGCCTGTGGCTGTTGGCAGCAGCAGATCTGTAATAGGGACTTTCCCAGCCACTGTCATCTTCATGCATGAAGGACCCTCTTCTAACACTCAGCCTCTCCCTTTTGCTCTCTTGTGGTCTGCTTCCATCTCTCTTAGGGCAGGAGAGATGGTACAGCAGGTCAGGTCTGGCCCGCCACTGACCCAAGTTCACTCCCTGACACGGTACAGGGTTCCCCAATCCCCTCCAGAAGAGACCCCCAAGCACAGAGCCAGAAGTAAAGCCCAGAACAATATCAGTTGTGGTCCCCAAACTGTAGCACTGTAGCATTGTCCTCCCGTTGTTCATCGATTTGCTTGAGCGGGCACCAGGAACGTCTCCATTGTGAGACTTGTTGTTACTGTTTTTGGCATATTGGATACGCCATGGGGAGCTTGCCAGGCTCTGCCATGCGGGCGGGATACTCTCGGTAGCTTGCCAGGCTCTCCGAGAGGGAAGGAGGATTCGAACTCTGGTTGGCCACGTGCAAGGCAAATGCCCTACCCGCTGTGCTATCCCCTATCAAATAAAATCTCTCTCTGTGTCTCTATTCATCCTTGCTCTACATTCCACAGTTTATCTTTTCGTTGGTTTGGTTGTTCAGGGGCCCCATCCAAAGAGGCTCTGGGCTTGCTCTTGGCTCTGCACTCAGGGATGACTCCTGGGAGAGCTTGGAGGATCTAATGGGATGCTGGAGATCAGACCCGGGTTGGCCACGTGCAAGACCCGTGCCCTGTCAGCTGTACTATCTCTGTCACCCCCCCCTTTTTTTTTCCAGTTTGGTTCCATGTTTATTTTGACTCACTCAAATCTCACATCTTATCCTTGGTGAAAAGCCTAGACAGAGATCAGATTAGCAATGCAGGCGAAGAGATGGGCCTCCGATCTGAACCAGACACAGTTCCCCTCTTTGAAAAAAGGCACACTTGACAGCTGGGGAGAGAGAAAATGGGCTGAGCTCAAGCTTTGCGTACCAGGATTCTGATCACCAACACCACATGGCAAGTACCTCCGGAAGTGACCCCCAGAAAAGAGTCAGAAGAGGCCCCTAAGCCCTGCTAGGTGTGGCCCCTCCCCAAACTGAATAAACAACCTGACTCTAAAGGCGCTTTCCTCTCTCCCTCCCCCAGGGCTGTTTTGGCTTCTTAACTCAGCCTTTCTCTCAGATTTTGCTATTCTGCTTTCTTTTGAGTCAGATCCTCGTGAGGTGCCGGGAGATGGATGGGCCTTCTCCAGGGAGGAGCGGTTCACTTTTTCAGCTAGAAAAGGTGAGGAAAGGTCCCTCTTTTGTGCCTTCATTTTCCTCAACATGCTGAATTGCCGTTCCTTGTGATTTGAGTCGCGGAGTTAATGAAGGGGTGGGAGAGGCAGGAGCTGAGGTGGAGGAGTTTCTGGGGGACTCGCGGGGGTGGAATCAGCCGCTGCCACACAGGACAGACGTTCCGGCCTTCTCTGAAGAGGCTCAAGTACAAAGCCGGGCCTGGGTCCTCTGGACACGCTTCCTGGGGGGCAGCCGGTTTTGGGGCTCAGACCCCCACATCGGCCACTTTCCAACCAGTCTCACCACTTCAATTCTCTGACCCCCTTGTCCTCCAGTATGAAGTGAGAGGGACGATTAGATGACAGGCCACAGAGGGGTGTCACAGGGACTCGGCGAACAGAACAGGCTCAGGATGAATCCGAGTGGTCTGTGACCACTGAGAGGGCCACAGTCACTTAGAGATGTCTGGGTCACGTGGCTTCCGTCGATGAAGATGCTGTTTTAATGACATGATGGCTGTGTGTGTGTGTGTGTGTGTGTGTGTGTGTGTGTACAACAATTTTGGAAGATGGGGACTTGTAACTCACCTTTGAATGCTTCTTTCCTTCCTCCCTTCCTCCCTCCCTTTCCCTCCCCCTCCCTCCTTTCATTCTTCCCTCCCTCCTCCCTTTCCTCTCTTCTTCCCCTCCCTTCCTCCTTCCTTCTTTCTCTCCCTTCCTTCCTTCCTTCTCTCCCTCCCTCCCTTCCTTCCTTCCTTCCTTCCTTCCTTCCTTCCTTCCTTCCTTCCTTCCTCTGGCAGCCCCAAGCCCCACGCATGCTCAGTAGCTGGGCCTGCCCTGCTCTGTGGCCCTGACATGCCCATCGCGCCCTCCATGGTGTCCATAATCTCAGTCATCAGAGACACCCCTCTCTCAGGTCCTCCTGCAGTCCTCCCCACAGGCCCCCGCAGGTTCTCTCGCTCTGGGAGATGCCCAGCTGGAGAAAGTTCCTGAGCCGCTGTGGTCCCCAGCATGAATACCTCTGTGCCTCCCAGGATACAGTGACGTCCATCCATGCACGCACGCACCTGGACTGTCCTGCCCCAGGCAAGTTCCTTTCCTGTCCTCAAACAAATCTCCCCATTTCTTTGTTGTTGTTTCAAAAAAAATAGTGTTTATTGAAACATTTAGAAAGATGTGTGTGTGTGTGTGTGTGTGTGTGTGTGTGTGTGTGAGAGAGAGAGAGAGAGTATATGTCTGTGTGTGGGGGGTATGTGTTCAAGAGAGAACACAGGTTTCTTCAGAGTAGAAATAAGCAAAGAAACAGTAAGTGAGTGAAATTTGGGTTCAAGGGAGAACCTGGGCTGGGGGAGAGGGAGCGAGAAGCCTTAGTGTGGTTCTAATTCTAATGTTTTCCGCCTTGTTTGTGACAAAAACACCAGCTTCTACAATAAAACCTCCAGGAGCCTGTTCTGAGAGTCTCAAGTGGGCAAGGAGGAAGCGTTCCCGTCTGCGTTTGTACATCCTGTGCTCCGGGAGCCGGGGGAAGCCTGCCGGGAGACAGCATTTGGCGGAATCAAGAATGAGTGACACGTGACTGTCTGTAGGCGGCCGGGGATGCTCTCTCTCTGATGACAGGGGGAGACTAAATTGGTCGGCTCTGGAGCGCCTCTCGGCCGCTTCATCCAGTGACTAGCTCCGTAGAACTCTGTACATGGTATCAGCTCTGCCCAGCCAGGGCCGCAGAGATGGCCGAGATGGCCTGGAGTGTATCTGCAGGAAGCTGACGTCATGGTTTTGGGGATGCTGCCAGCGGCGCTCAGGGGCTCGGAGACTGTTGGTGCCGCGGATCTGGTGCAGGCCTGCTGCGTGCAAAGCATGCACTCCGGGCTGTGATGCTGTCTCACTGCTCCCTGAAGCCGAGATTTTGAATTCCGGGCCCTGGGTTGCGTGGTGCCAGGAGAAGCAAGAAAGGAGAAGGAAAGATGGGTCCGTAGGAACTGAGCGCTGAGGAGCTGCCGTTTGGTTGAGGGTGGAGGGCAGGCTCGGTCCTGCCACCAGGGAGAATTGCAGATCCAGCTTGTTCCAGAAACCAAAAAGAAGGGAGCCAGTGCTGCTGGGAAGGGAGCCTGGCCGTCGAGCCAGCCACGGGAGATTTGACTTGGGCACAGGGAGCCGGCAGTGGGCTAAGGCACTTTCCCTGCATGCTGCCGATCCCAGTTTGGTCCCCAGCACCTCAAGGTCCCCTGAGCACTGCTGGGAGAGACCCCACTCTGTCTCCCACAAATGAACAAACAAAAACGTGATGAAAAGGGAAGAGAAAAAAAAATAGAGCCGTGGGGGAAAGATTCCCTGCTGTGAAGTCAGGAGGACGGGAGGCCATCCAGGAGTTCTAGGCGGTGTGGAAGAAGGACGCAGAGGAAAGGAGACAGGGAAGGCTGGAACAGAGCGGGAAGCCCACGGTTAGAGGCTCTTGAGTCTGCGACATCCAAGAAATCCTGTCCCCGAGCGAGCAGTCTGCAGGTTCTGAGGGCTTCCTCCACCTCGCCAATGTTGGCAGACGCTGAGATGGGCCAGAGAAGGCTGAGAAAATGAAGTCCCCCAATCCAGTCTCCTGACTGTGAAGTGAGGAAAGACATCCAAGTCGACGGATGCCCGAGGGGAGAGAAGGCCACGCTCAGGAGTGGGGAGTCGGGAGGAAGGCACCAGAATGATGGACAGCATGAGCAGTGCTGAGCGGCTGTGGCCATTAGAGACGTCACAAGTGCCTTCAGGCGTCTTCCCCAGCAGGGTCCCCCCAGCTCCTGCACCCTGCGATCCCGCCCTGGCCTTGGCATGCAGCAAGGGGAGAGGAGAAAGAGAGAGCCAGCCACGTACGACGGAGTCTGTTTATACCCACAGGCTGGTGGACAATAATGAACCTCCTGGCGATGCTGTCCTGCAGGGGGCGCTAGAACAGCTCCAGGTGGGCAGAGTACCAGCCCAGTGCAGTTGAGGGACGTTCTCTGTTTGAAGAGGGTAAATTTCCAAGGGGGGTGCTGGGTGAGGTGGTTTTTTTTTTTTTTGAAAAGGGGATGATCAGTAAACTTGTGGGGATCTTTGCAGTTTGGAGGACTTACTAGTTTCTATGTTCTCAATAGTGTTGAAAGGCCATCTTATGAGTGGAGAGGTTATTTGGGCAGGGATCAAAGTTCTACAAATTTTTGAGGCTTGTCCGTCCATAGTCATCTAGCCAATACCTCACTTCCTTTTCTCCGCCATAGTTTTTACTACACTTCTACACCAGATACACACTCCTCTGTCTACACTCGCCCAGAACTAAAGACACTCGGTCAGACCTTTGTCGTAGACCTTTCCTTGAGGGATTTGGGGGCCACGTCTATAACAATCACGCAAAACTAGACTAGAAGACGTGAAAAGTACTTTGAAGGACCATGGATGCAAAGCAATTTAATTTGTCTAGTAGGTCGGGGATGTCTTCCAAGAGGAATTGGCATATGAACTGAGACTTTGACAAAAGGCTTCAGTTGAACCTGGATGTTCAACAGAAATTCACTAAAGAGAATCCAGATAACTTATGGCCATTAATATGTTAAATCAAAGAGCCTTGGATAGCAGTTGAACAATATTGGTATCGCATTGGGCGAGTTATTGCATTCTTTACACTCTCAAGAACCATTTGTAGGCCTTACTAAAGGTGTCTAATCAAGGACCCTTCGGCGTGCATGAAATGCTGGCTTGCCAGGCTGCAGCTGCTTCCTGTTCTGTTCTCTGCTCTCTGTAAACATTTAACGCGGTGAGTCTGTGCCCCCGTAAGCATCGCCTCTCTGCCAGGAGTTTGTCACAGGTAAACCTGGCTTGCCGTTAAGATGAAACACTGCTCATAGGTATCCATCTGTCCTGGGAGCGTAAGCTGTTCACCTGCCACAGAAGGTTCCATGGGGCTCTGTGTCTGTGCCATTCAAAAAGAACCATGCCAACTTTGAAATCACACCAGTGTGATTACAGTGACTAGATAGAACGTTAATCCAGAAGATTGAGCCAACGACTGAAGCACTGGGAAGAAAATGGATTCTCCACAAGGTAAAATTTCTCCGGTTCTACTTTATAATTTATTTGTGAGAATTTTATAGCTGACTTTCTCTGAACATCTTCACTCCCATATGATCTCTCTCAACTTGGCCCTTCTCACATAAAGGTGTAAGTGAGGGAAAGAAGACTGCAGAAAGGGAACTAAAATGAGGGTTAGGTGGGCTCAGGAGGGCTTCAGGAAGAGGAGATAATGCAGTGACCCACCCATTTTACATGAAGCGATACAGTGGCAGATATCACCTCAGTGCGGCTAGAGGAGCTTCCTGGGCAATTAGAGTCCCTCCATATTCCCCGACCCGACTCATTTACTCTGTGGTAATCATGTAACTCAGAAACACGCCACAAATTCTTGGACACCCCTTC
This sequence comes from Sorex fumeus, assembly GCF_029834395.1. NCBI lineage: Eukaryota > Metazoa > Chordata > Mammalia > Eulipotyphla > Soricidae > Sorex > Sorex fumeus. Next base: position 1,063,740 of record NW_026606255.1, on the reverse strand, counting down.
TACAAAGTGGTGGATCTAAAATGACCTGTCCTTGAACCTGGATGGCCCTTTTTTCCCCCCTTTTGGGTCACACCCAGCTATGCACAGGGATTACTTCTGGCTCTACACTCAGGAATTACTCCTGGTGGTGCTTAGGGGACCATATGGGATGCTGGGAATCGAACCCCGGTTGGCCGCATGCAAGGCAAATGCCCTACCCACTGTACAATCGCTTTGGCCCCCTGGATGGTCCTTTGTGACTTTCTCAATTAGTGGAGACAAAGGCCTGTTCGGTAGGGCTTGAGTGCTCAGAATTCAGCCTCCATGCTGTGAGAAGAGGTCACACGAAGGTGTTCAGGGACCCTGGCCAACAGCCTTGGCGTAGGGCCCAGCCAATGGCCAAAACCAGCCACCAGATTCATATGAGGGCGGCTGCCTGTTTCCAGGCATAGCACAGAGTCACCTGTACCTTTATGCATTTCCAGCTAAGGCCCCAGACACAAGGGAGCAGAGACAAGCACCCCACTGTGTCCTCTTCAAATACCTGAAGTCCCCCCCCCCCAAATCCATAGCAAAACAAAATGGTTGTTTCATGGCACCACTCAGAGATTTTTTGTTGCATAGCCACAGAGAGCTGGAATGTTCTGACTCATTCTCCTGTTGCTCTTCCTATCCTACCCCAACAAGCTCCCCTGCTCTCACTTTGCCCCTACCCAGAGGCTCTCCCTGATACAGCACCTGCACTTTTGTTGGTGCCAGACCCATTTCCAGAATTTTAGCATTAGTGACAGTTGTTTTAATCCCAATGGTCCCCCCCCCCAGTAGTAAGATTAGTTTTCTAGATTCTCACCAGAATATCAAGAATAAAATACAGAAACCCACTTTTAGAGTAACTAGCTAAGGCACATTCAGTGCTCATATTATGGTAAAGGTAAATGAGCACTGTGAATTATCTGGTTTTAGCAAGTCACTGAGTGTGGTCAGCGAACTCTCAGATCTAAAAGGATGTCATTTTTAGAGAGAGTCTTTTCTTTTCTTCTTTTCTTTTTGCTTTTTGGATCACACCCAGCAACGCTCAGGGGTTACCTCTGGTTCTGCACTCAGGAATTACTCCTGGCGGTGCTTGGGGGACCATATGGGATGCTGGGAATCGAACCCGGGTCGGACACGTGCAAGGCAAACGCCCTACCCGCTGTGCTATTGTTCCAGCCCCAGAGAGTCTTTTCTTAATGACTGTTCCCTCCTGGAGGAAAAATACCTTGACTTTGTAGAAAATTCCTCTTTAGAGGATAGATGAGTAAGTACATGTAATACTAAGAATCATATCTGGTTATTGCAAGAGCTTAATGCATGTTTAGCTGTCATTATCATTAAGCCCCAAATACTCATTGAAATGCTCTCAACTTTCAATATCCGTTCCCTCTGTTTCTTGAATGAGAACAGGAGTTAGTGCAGATACCAAGGAAGAAGGCATTGTAGAAATTAACTGACAGCTTTCATTTCTAGCATGAGCTGGTGTCAACTAAATCTCCCTTTGTAGACAAGAAGAGCCATATAGCTCTTTCTCTAAACTTTGTAGGTCTCCAAAAGCTAATAAGACCAGAAAGGAGTCAAGATTCAAAGGAAGGCAGAACCCAGAAAGGCATTGAGGCTGCTTCCGACCTGCCCCTGTGTGTGCTGGTTCAGGATTAGACAATCGAACAATCCAACTTTCAAACACCAAAGATAAAGAGAGAGTCCCGGAAATGGAGAGAACAAAGCCACACATCACATACAGGGGATCTTCAATAAGATTATATGTCTGTTTTTCATCAGACACCCGAAAGGACAGAAGGTTTGAGGATAACATTTAAAGAATGTACAGAAAGAGGGAAAAAAAAAACCCTCCTCACCAGGAATTCAATACATGGAAAACTCTCCTTCAAAACTTAGAAATTAAAATAAAATAATCCCAGATTATAAAAAAAACTCCCAGACAAAAGCAGAGAAAGTTTATTATCATCAGAATCTGGAAATGCTACCGTGAGTTCTTCAGTTTGAAATGAAAGGGTGACTTCATAGTATATAGAGATGGAGGGATGCATTGGGATCCCGGTAAAGACAAATACATGTGAAGATAGAAAGGAAATTTAGTAATATTCTGGTTTTGGTTTGTAACTTTTTATTTTACACTTAAAGGTAAAGGTAAAGGTCCTCCCGTTGTTCATTGATTTGCTCGAGCGGGCCCAGTAACGTCTCCATTGGAGATTTTGTTGTTACTGTGTTTGGCATATCGAATACATCACGGGTAGCTTGCCAGGCTCTGCCGTGCGGGCAAGATACTCTCGGTAGCTTGCCGGGCTCTCCGAGAGGGGCGGAGAAATCGAACTCGGGTTGGCCATGTTGGCTGAGTGCAAGGCAAACGCCCTACCGCTGTGCTATCGCTCCAGCCCATTTTACACTTCTAATTGAAAAATCAAGCACACGATTATCTATGTTACTGGATCTCAGCAAAAGGTAGGGGCACAGGGCTGCAAAGGAGCCACACATGACCGAAATTGGTATCACTCTTAAATATAACAAAAGCAATTGTGTTATAACTTTAGAATGGCATACATAATCCCCCTGCTGACCACAAGAAAAATCTCTACAGATATATGCAAAAAGATATGAGAAAGGAATGACATGTCCGTACAGGAAAAAGGCAACTAAACATAAAAGAAGGCAGAAACAGAAAGCCAGGGGCGAGAGAGTCCATAAGACATAGAGAAAAATAAGTAGCAGAAGGACAATATTAACCCCTTCCTTATCAGAATTTTAAATGTAAGTGAAGTAAATTGATCAGAATCCATGGGCGGAAACAGCGAGGAGGAGACTCCTATTATTCATTTATTCCTTCCACTGTATCACTGTCATGCTCGAGCGGGCACCAGTAACGTCTGCATTTGTCCTAGCCCTGAGATCTTAGCACCCTCTCCTTACTCATCCTTCCCAATGGTGCCGCATTGGAGGCTCTTTCAGGGTCAGGGCAATGAGACACGTCATTGTTACTGTTTTTGGCATATCGAATACGCCACAGGAGCTTGCCAGGCTCTGCCTTGTGGGCAGGATACTCTCGATAGCTCGTTGGGTTCTCCGAGAAGGAAAACTAGACTATCATTCATTCCTTTACTGACATAAATTAATGTTATATTGAGGAAAGACACTAATCCTAAAAAGAATGTGTGTGTGTGAGAGAGAGAGAGAGAGAGAGAGAGAGAGAGAGAGAGAGAGAGAGAGAGGGGTAAAAGGGGGAAGGGCCGGAGCAATAGGAGAGTGGGAGGGCACCTGCCTTGCTTGCGGCTGCGGCTGACCTGGGTTCAATCTCCAGCATCCCATATGTTCAGCCAAACACCGCCAGAATTAACTCCTGAGTGCAGAGCCAGGAGTCATCCCTGAGCATCGCCGAATGTGACTCCTTTGCCCCCCAAAAGTAAAGTTACTTTAATTTAATCCACACCTAAAGCAGGGCGTGGGAACCCCAAAGCTGGGCACCCCAACACCAACACTTCCTTATCTAAGAACACACATAGCTTTAAAGTAAAAAGGTAGAAAAAAATGCTCAAATAGTATTTTTTTTTTTAATTGAAAAAGGGGGAAATGGAATATCGGGCATAATAAACTATGTTCAAAACTGTTATATTGACAGAGACATTCTACATTGATAAAAGGGTCAAATCATCAGGAAGATCTAGCTATATTGGCAGATTTCAGGCAGAAGAAACGTCAGGCGTTCCAAACGCAATACAAGTATTGATGGAGTGGCAGGGAGACAGATGTCTCTGCTATTGTCGAGGAAACTTCAGCCCCACACTTTCAAGCATGGATGAACAGATCAATAAGGAGACAGTTGTCTTGGTTTACCTGAGCTCCTGGAGCAGAATGCCCCGGATCGAGTGGCTTGTAGATGACGGACACTCACTTCCCAGGAAGTCTGACACAGATAGGGGCCGCTCAGCTACCTGGCGAGCTTGCCTCTGCTGATGGCCGTCTCCTTGCCAACCCCACAGGTAGATGAGCAGACAGCTCCCTGGGGTCTTTTAGATATAAAGGCTAATCCCAACCACCGTGCTCCAGCCTCGAGGTCCAGTTGCCTCCCAGACGCCACCCCTAACATCCTACCAGGGTGAGGATTTCAGCATGTAAAATCTGGGCTGCCTAAATAGGGCCCAGTGTGGAAACGGGGACATGCTTAGCACTGGGGACCCACTGGGCCTAATGAACATGGAACTCAGCCCACAGCAGAATACAGAACACTTTCACTTGTGTGCACATGCAGCATTTTCCAGGAGGGAGCAAATGTTGGGCCCCCAAATCAACCTCAGTGAATTTGAAAATGCTGATATTGTACAAAGTATTTTTTTTAACTTTTTTTTTCTTTTTGGGTCACACTCAGCAATGCTTAGGAGTTACTTTTTTTTTTTTTTGCTCTTTGGGTCACACCTGGCAATGCACAGGGGTTACTGCTGGCTCTGCACTGAGGAATTACCCCTGGCGGTGCCCAGGGGACCATATGGGATGCTGGGAATCAAACCCGGGTCGGCCGCATGCAAGGCAAATGCCCTACCCGCTGTGCTATCACTCCAGCCCCTTAGGGGTTACTTCTAGCTCTGCAGTTAGGAATTATTCCTGGTGGTGCTTGGTGGACCATATGGGATGCTGGGGATTGAACCTGAGTCAGCCATGTGCAAGGCAAACACCCTACCCACTGTACTGTCACTTTGGCCCTGTAGCACTGTAGCACTGTCCTCCTGTTGTTCATCAATTTTCTCGAGCGGGCACCAGTAACGTCTCCATTGTAAGACTTATTGTTAACTGTTTTTGGCATATCGAATACACCATGGGAAGCTTGCCAGGCTCTGCTGTTCGGGCGGCATACTCTCAGTAGCTTGCTGGGCTCTCCAAGAGGGATGGAGGAATCGAACCCAGGTTGGCCACTTGCAAGGCAAACGCCGTACCTGCTGTGCTATCGCTCTGGCCCCCTTCTGGCCCTAGAAAGTATTTTCCTGTTGGCACAACAGAATGAAAAATTGTACTGTCCAATGGTTTATAGTGGTGAATAGTCAATTTGGCTATTGAATACTTGACATGTAGCTTCTCCAGTTGCTATAAATATAAAAGAACATGAGACTAATATCTCAGAATAATATAAAAGTCATCTAACCCATTATTTTCCTATTGATAACATGATAAAATGCTATTTTAGATGCATTGGGTGAAGAAAAAGCATAGATAATATTAATTTCGATTTTAAATCTGGTCACTAGAACATTTTAACATGACATATGTGACTTGACTGGCATTCTATTTCTAGAATAGTGGTAATCGAAAATTATTATCTACCAACCTTACTCCTGGGTGCATTCCCAACAGAAATGTATATATTTGTTCACTAAAAGTCAAGTACGGAATGTTCATTGCAGTGTTAATAGTCCCCAAACTGGAAACAACCCAAATGTCTTTCAGCCGTGGAGTGGATAAATTAGCTGCAGTGTGATTATAAATAAAATATTAGTTCATCGCAAAAATTAATAAATGACTGTGCAGCAGCATGGATGCAGCAGTAAGTGACCCGAAGATATCTCGTTTGAATTTATGTCTATGAAATATAAAGACAGAAAAGTAAGCTAGAATGTTGGAAGTCAGAATGTACTTAGCTTTTGGGAGGGCGGTGGATGTAGAGCCTTGGGTGAGACTTTGGGAAACTATTAAGGGCATTCAGGTAGGAAAGGAAGAAATCAAGCTCTCGCTATTCGCAGATGATATGATACTTAGAGAACCCTAAAACCTCTACCAAGAAACTCCTAGAAACAATAGACTTGTATAGTAAAGTTGCAGACTATAAAATCAATACCCAAAAGTCCATGGTTTTCCTATATGCAAATAATGAGAGAGAAGAAAGGCAAAACTATCCCGCTCAAAATCGTGCCTCAGAAAATAAAGTACCTAGGAATCAGCTTAACTAAGGACATAAAAAACCTGTACAAAGAAAACTACAAAATGCTACTTCAGGAAATAAAAGAGGACACGAGGAAATGGAAAAATATTCCCTGCTCATAGATTGGGAGAATTAACATTGTCAAAATAGCAATACTCCCCAAAGCATTGTACAAATTTAGTGCAATCCCTATAAGGATACCCATGACATTCTTCAAAGAAATGGAGCAAACACTCCTGAAATTCATATGGAACAATAAGCCCCCACAAATAGCTAAAGCAATTATTGGGAAAAAGAAAATGGGAGGAACCAACCTCCCCAACCTCAGACTCTACTGCAAAGCAGTAATAATTAAAAAAGCATGGTACTAGAACAAAGGCAGAGCTGCAGACTAATGTAACAGGTTTGAACATACTGACACACACACAAATATATGATCAGCTAATCTTTGATAAGGGAGCAAAAAAATGTGAAGTGGAGAAAGGAAATCCTCTTTAACAAATTGTGCTGGCAAAACTGGACAGCTACATGCAAAAAAAAATGGGCTCAGATATCTACCTAACACCATGTACAAAAGTAAGATCAAAATGGATTAAAGATCTCAACATCAGATCGGAATCCATAAAGTACATTGAAGACAAGGTTGGCAAAACCCTCCACGACATTGAAGCAAACAGTATCTTCAAAGATGACATGCCACTGGCCAAGCAAGTGAAAACAGAGATAGATGAATGGGACTATCTTAAACTAAGAGATTCTGCACCTCAAAAGAAACAGTGACCAAAATACAAAGATAGTCTACAGAATGGGAAAGGATATTCACCCAATACCCATCTGATAAAGGGTTGATATTTATGATATACAAAGCACTGGTTGAACACCACAAGAAGAAAACCCCATCAAAAAATGGGGTGACAAAATGAACAGAAGCTTTCTCAAAGAAGAAATCCAAATGGCTAAAAGGCACATGAGAAAATGCTCTACATCACTAATCATCAGGGAGATGCAGATCAAAACAACAATGAGATATCATCTCACACCACAGAGACTAGCCCACATCCAAAAGAACAATGTTGGTGTGTTGGCGCGAATGTTGCGAGAAAGGGACCCACCAATGCCGACTGGTTCAGTCCTTTTGGAAAACAGTATGGACGATTCTCAAAAAAATTAGAAATTGAGCTTCCATTTGACCCAGCAATACCACTCCTGGGAATATATCCCAGAGAGGCAAAAAAGTACAGTCGAAATGACATCTGCACTTGTATGTTCATCGCTGCACTGTTCACAATAGCCAAAACCTGGAAAAAAGCTGTCAAAATAGCAATACTCCCCAAAGCATTGTACAAATTTAGTGCAATCCCTATAAGGATACCCATGACATTCTTCAAAGAAATGAAGCAAACACTCCTGAAATTCATATGGAACATATGGAGTGCCCGAGAACAGATGACTGGTTAAAGAAACTTTGGTACATCTACACAATGGAATACTATGCAGCTGTTAGAAAAGATAAAGTCATGAAATTTACATACAAGTGGTTCTACATGGAAAGTATCATGCTAGTGAAATGAGCCAGAAAGAGAGGGGCAGACATAGAAAGATTGCATTCATCTAGGGACGGAGACGAACACCCAAGAATAGTGGAGATAAGTACCAGGAGATCTGCTCCACGGCTTGAAAGCCGGCAGCACATGCTGGGGGAAAAGGCAGCTCAGATAGAGAAGGGAACACCAAGTAAAGGGTGTTTGAAGGATTCGCTTGGGATGGGAGATGCGTGCTGAAAGTAGACTATAGACCAAACATGATTGCCACTCAATGCCTCTTTTGCAAACCATAGCACCCAAAAGGAGAGAGAGAACAAAAGGGAATGCCCTCCCACAGAGGCAGGGTTGGATGGGGGAGATGGGGGGGGGGTGGGATACTGGGAGCACTGGAGGTGGAGAATGGGCACTGGTAGAGGGATGGGTACTCGATCATTGTATAACTGAAACCCAAGCAGAAAAGTTCATAAGTCTACAACTGTACCTCATGGTGTTTCACTAATTAAAAAAAAAATAGGACTACTTTGTGGTACAATTAAAAAAAAAAGAAGTGAGTGCTGGGCCTGGAGTGATAGTACAGTGGGTAGGGCATTTGCCTTGCATGCGGCTGACCCAGGTTCAATTCCCAGCATCCTATATGGTCCCCCAGCACTGCCAGGAGTTAATTCCTGAGGGCAGAGCCAGGAGTAACTCCTGTGCATCGCCGGGTGTGACCCAAAAAGAAAAAAAAAGTGAGTGCTGAGTAATTTTCTTTCTTGAAAAGGGGTCTGTAGGTCAGATAATCTGGGTAACCTCAGCTGCCTCCAAAGAGTTTTGCTTTACATGACCGAACTCTCTATTTAGGTTAAAAAAAAAAAGGGATTAGTGAAGCATCTAACAATTTGTTGCAAATGATGTTTTTTAAGTAGGGGCTACATCCAGTGGTGCTTGGAGCCTGATGCAGGGCGGGGGGCATCTGCCTGCCTGCATCAGCTGTGCAAGTGCTTTACCCCTTGAGTTCCATCCCCAGCATCACTCTTCATTTTCATAAACATAAGGCCTCCTTGAAAATAAAGCTGGATACATTTATGTAAATTGCAGAAAAGCAAATTAAGAGTTATTTTTAAGAATCCTGTTCTGCCCAGTAAGGAAATCTTTAAACATTTTAAGTAGCTCTAGGTATGACTCTAAGTTTAAAATTAAAAATATCTCTGCTATTTGCTTGGTCAGTAAGCACGGCATGACAGCCCATTTCCTGGCAGCTATGTCAATAATGTGGATAAAAATAAAATGAGGGATCTCGGAATTGCAGAATTTAAAGCAATAATGAAAAGTAATGCTTTTTTTTTTTAGTTGTAATTTTTGTTGTTGAAGACTCTGACATTTCCTCTTACAAATATATTTTTTAAACTCTATGTATAACATTTTGTACCTCATTTACACCATAATCATTTTTTCAGTCCAGGTTGTTTGGTAGGTGAAGTTCTAAGGTAGAAAGAGATCAAGTGATAAAACTCTTTAGTGGAAAAATCCGAACTAACATTGCTAACTCTTCATTGATAATCCAGTCATTCTTCTTCCTGGTGCAGTCACTGCTTTTTCCCCATGTTCCCAACTGTATACTGACGATGCTCACTGGATTTTTATATATCTGTCCTATCCTTCAGTTACTTGGAATGACTGCCTTATCTCTTCAAAATAGCAGACCTTCAGTTGTCTTATATCACTGTTATTTAAGTCTTATCTTTGCAACTTACGCTTCATCCTTGCCTTTACAAACCATTTGGCCGAGTTCAAGGAAGACATTTATTATAAAATAAACATTTCTATATTCAAAGGACAAACACCAGATTGAAACTTCACCCCAGGTGTATATTCCATCATTGCAGAGTTACTATGAACTCAGATGCTGGTGTCAGACTGACTTAAATAGGAATTCATATTTTGTCACCGACTACTAATATACTGCTGGTTGTGTTACTTAATCTGAGTCCCACTTGGTCAACACCGTTCATAAGAACACCGTTGGGATTAGAGGTAACACTCTATGTGGGAAATCTTGAAAAATGTCTGATCCATAGAAAGCCTTATGGCCATTACAGCTTACTCCCCCCTGAATAAAGACTTGGAAGAACACGGACTTAGGATCCTTAGAGTCAGCCTGGCAAACCAGTCCAGCTAACGCAGCAGCAATTTCTTCTGTGGGGTCTGCCTTTGCTTAACCTCCCCCGGTGAGAGGGAGCCCATTAGAACTGCCTGAAGTAGTTCCTATATTTCCCGTGTTCTTCCTAATCGTTAGATTGAACCGTATAAAATTTCTGCTAGTAGGTAAAAAAAAAAAATTCTCAACAATTTCTAATCAAGTGACAAGTAAGTGGCCTGCTCCTTCCTGTCATGTTAGTTTGACACCTTCGGCTCTCTCCTTTGTGCCTATAGCAGTGCAGTCCTGCACAGAGTGAGTAATCAATGGCGAGCACTGCACACCTGCCTCCAGTCTCCACAGGAGCTGTTGGCACCATATACGCAGGCTCGTGAAAAGAAAATTTACCCAAGTCAGAAATAAAAGATAGAAGTTTCAGCAAAATGACTCACATCGTTTTGGCCCTTTTCTCTGTTGCTCGCAGGACACAGGTGGTAGCTTGCCCCCAGGGTACCTGACTCAGAGGTAAGGTAATTAACGAAGTCTCCCCGAAGCGCCCCCCAACCTCATATTGAGGTGTATGTGTGTCCACGCGCACGCCTATGTGCACACGCACAATTCTCTCTGCTCCAGAAGTCCTTGCCACTAAGGTGTTTTGGAGGGTGCTTGTGCCAATGGGCCTTATGTGCCCAAAGCTGTTCATCTTCCCCTTTTCCCTCCTGTCTTTGGGCATGTCCCAAAGGAGAGACAGTTGCACCTACTAGGCAGCCTTGGGGCCTACATTTTTAGCATCATTTTGTTATGTTTTGGAAGGGGCGCACCTGGCAGTTCTCAGGTGCTACTCCTGGCTCAGTGCTTGTGTGTGGGTGGGTGGGGGGTTGCTCCCTGCAGGGCTCTGGGGACCATATAGGGGTGCCAGGGATCAAACCACACCTCTGGCTTGCAAAGCATGCACAGCGATCTCTACAGCCTCCTGGGTGTAAATTATTAAGAAGAGAGATGGTTCCCCATTCTTGAGTGGTCTGGTGACAAAACCTGTGTGGTCAGGATCTGTTGAGACAATCAGGGCAGATCGGCTGCTTCAAAAAGACCGTTCCTTTGGGTATTTCTTCATTTGTGCAGTCTCTCAGCTCCATTGTGAAATGTTAACAGAAATAGGATCACTCAGTATCAAAGAGACAATATGAAAATCAGCAATCATGTACAATTTTCCATCTTCAGCAGCTCCAAGAATGTCGAGAAGGGCTCAGCTGACTGGAAGGAGCGTACTGCATTCCCCAGCTGAATTTTCTCTGATAAGGAAAATGTTCTCAATCTCCTCTTCCAATAGGAGAACCACTAGTCAGAGAGGTCACAGAGCACCTGAGATGTGGTTAGTGCTGGGGACTCAGGAGATGCCATTTTAATTTAACTTCATTTTAACTCACTTCTATGCAAGTGACTCACATAGCTAGGGGCTGCCCAACTGAACAGAGCGGGCAGAAAGTCCGAGGAGATGGGTAAGACATATAGCTGGAAAAGACAGCAGGATGGTCACGTGACAGCCTTGAGCACGTTAGTATTGTAGATTTTTATCCTGAAAACCTTGGGGAGTCTCCAAAGGATTTTAAGACTCAGGAAATAACCAGATCAGATAGGAGTTTCTGAAAAGATCATTCTGGCTGTCTTGTGGAGAGGCAGCAGAGAGGGTGCAGAGGTGGAGTCTGCACTGTAGAGCGATGATCAAAGAAAAGCGAGTTGAGGAACCAGGAACGCAGTCCCTGAGCCAGCTGGCACCCGGGCACCCTGCTGTGCTGGCCAGCAGACATGACTCACGTTTGTTGCTCTTCTTCCCAGATGTGCACAGGACCCCAAAGGTCGCCTGCCCCCAGGTACCTGACTCACAGGTAAGGCTGTCAACAAAGTGTCCCCACAGTGTCCCCTTGAAAGGCCTCCTGCAGTGGGGGCGGGGTTGGGGGATGGGTTTCTTGAGTCCTAACGTGTGTAAGGCGGCTGTGCCAATGGGCCTGGCATGCCCACAGCCTTTCCTCTTTCTCCTGCTTGCTTTGCCAACTCTTCTAAGACCCACCCATGGGGTAAAAAAGAGAGAGAGAGAGAGAGAGAATAAGAGAAGTAACAGGTGGTGAGAAGCTGCCAGTGGCTTCAGCTCCAGAATGTTGTCTTACACCTCCCCCACCTGAACCCATAGATATCTCAGTTCCCCAGTACACCATATAAACGTGTGTGTGTCTATCTGTCTGTCTTCAGGCTGCAATACACCATATAAATGCGTATGTTTGTCTGACTTCGGGCTCCCATATGTACACTGGTTACCCAATGCACTATATAAATGTCTGTGTATCTGTATGTCTGTCTTCGGGCTCCTGCATATATCCTGGTTCCCCGATGCATCATGAGAGAGAGAGTGAGTGTGTGTGTGTGTGTGTGTGTGTGTGTGTGTATCTTCAGGCTTCCATATGTATCCTGGTTCCCCAATACACCATATAAATGTGTGTGTCTTTGTATCTGTCTGTTTTTGGGCTCCCATATATATCCTTATTCCCCTAATGCACCACATAAATGTGTGTGTGTGTATCTGTCTTTGCGATCCTATATATATATCCTGGCTCCCCCAATACACCATATAAACGTCTGTGTGTCTGTCTTTGAGTTCCCATATATAGCCTGACTCCTCCAGTGCACCGTGTGTGTGTGTGTGTGTGTGTGTGTGTGTGTCTGTCTGTCTGTCTGTCTCTGCAGGCTCCCATTCTGAACACAGGTGCTCTGGAACCCTTGTAAAGGCATTCGGACACGGCTGGGCAGTGGGGGCGCTGGCAGCCGGGATTGTTCCCCCCCTCCCTCCCGGGAGCCTTTGCCGCCGCTCGCGCGCGCCTGTGCCGGGGCCTCTGAGCCCCGAGACCGGAGGCGACTCGGCTGGCCGGGACCCAGGGCCAGCGGGCGGCCCGCAGCCCAGACCGACTCCCGGCCGGCCTGCGCCTCTTCCCGGGCGTCGCCGTCGCCCCGGCAACGCCCCGCCCCCCGCGCGGCGGACGTGACACGTGCGCGGGGTCACGTGTTGTTGTGGGGCCGGAGAGCTGCTTCCGGGTCAATGGAGGACAGCGGGCTCGGGCGGCCCGCGCGGGGGACGCGGTGAAGCCCAGCGGCCCGGGGCGGCCGGGACCAGCCCGAGGAGCCGCCGCCGCCGCCGCCGCGCCCCGGCTCCGGGCAGGGGTGAGTGGGCCGGGCGGGCGGGCGGGGCCCCGCTTGCTGCCCGGGCCGGCCGCGGGGCCCGGAGCCGCCGGAGCCCGCCGCGGTGGGCGCCTGGGCCGGCCGGAGTCGGGGCCGGGGCGGGCCCGGCCCGCGCGTTGCCGGGGGGACGCTGGAGGCGCCGCCCCCGATTGTGGGGGGTCCCGGGGTCCGCGCAGGCCCCGGCCCGGGCCGGGAGGAGCCGAGGGCGACCCCGCCCAAGGAAACGTCCCGCTTTCAAACTTCACATCTCACCCGCCTCGGCCTTCCCGCCCCGCGTGGGCCGGGACCCCTTCCCCCTCCGTGGGCACCGTGCTGACCCACGAGGCCCGGGCTGCAACCTGGGCAGGGCCGTCGCGCCCCCTGCCCTTCCCGAGCGACGGTCCCCCCCAGGGCCAGGGTTCGTGCTTGCACCCACGGGCGCCCGGGTCCATCCCAGGCACCCGCTCGTGGACCCCGGGTCCACGAGATGGGATCCGCCCCCGAGCCTCGCGGAGGGTGGCCCCAGAGCAGGGAGGAGAAGGTAAATAATCACTTCCAGTTCCATCAGGAGTAGGCAGTCGGCCTGGCTGGCATGCACAGCGTGTGGGAGGCCCGGGTTCGAGCCCCAGCACCGGAATGGTCTGTAACACGCCCCCCCCCCCCCCCCCACACACACACACTCCCACCCAGCTGCGGAAATCTCCAGCACCTGGAAGACTGGGCAAGGTGGCCCAAAGAAACCAAAACAACAAATGCTAACCGCCATCCACTCAGTTGATTTATGGGTCCCAACTTGCAGTTTGAAAAATCACCTCCTGCAAAGACACATTTCTTCCCCTTGTGACCACTCTGTGGGTTTTCAGAGCGCGGCTGCGGAAGGGAGGTAGAGGCCCCTGCCCGCAAGGGCAGGGAACTGCTGGAGGTGTTTACAGAGTTGCAATGTGTAGCTCTTCAAGGTTCTCTTAAAGCACCGCATCTTTTCTATCTTAAGTGTTACCTGATCGTTTGATAACATTTTGGTCTAGCCAAAAAAAAAAAAAAACTCTCTTGAAAGAAATTTACTTTGATAGGATGGGAGAGAAAAAGGAAAACAGTAATCAAGAGAGAGCTAGCGCTTCTGCAGAGTGAGAAAAGCCTCATTTGATGGCATTTTGGAATTACATGCATGCTTGAACTTTCTTGGTCCTTGCTGTGGATGAGAAAGAAACATGAGAAGCCTGGATCCGTGGAGTTGATTTATCCCTACAACACGGTTAATCTTGCTGACTTTTAATCGTTGTGACGATACACTGATTTGCTTTCCTGCTATTTGAAAAAGTTTCGGGATGAAATAAAACTCTCCTTACTCTAGTGATTGTTCTTTTGTTTGGGGGTTCCACCTGGTTGTGAGAATGAGTCACTTTTGGCAGTGCTGGAGGACCATGCTGGAGGACCAAATGTGATGTGGGGAATTGAACTGGGGTCGACCACATGCAGGGCAAGCAGGCACTTTTATCTCTCTGGCCCTCCAGTAGTTCTTGTAGGGAGTACTCTGAACACTATTAAAGTTAGGGATACAGCTTTAGTATGTATTTGAGCCATCACAACTTAACTTTCATCAGTTGTCTTGGTGCCTCCATCATCTCTTGCTAAAAACAGTTGTAGCCCTTGGTGAATAGTTTTGTCCTAGATGTCCAGGAGTGGGGAACAAAGTGAGTGAGTAGCCAGCTGGTGTTACTGTTCAAAGTCCTTTTCAAAGGGGTCAAGCAGCCTTTGCTACTGGATGTTGCATGTCAGTGATGCTGCTTGATTTTTCTAGGTAAATTTATAGGGTATGTATTGAAGACCAGTTTAGCAGGATTAATTTTTGTTGATGATTCTTTCATATTAACTGGAACATGGAGTTCAAAAAGAACACCTTCAGAATTCCCAGAATGAGTGGGCCCATATTCTTGATTAGATGCCTTTGAAAGCAGCCTTGCCATCCTCAAACTTGGTGTGTCTACACTGTTTTTTTTCTTACTATTTACTGACTGTATCTTGTTGGCGTATGATAGGAGCTGTATCGGCAGTATGTCTATGTCCTTTACAATTTTTTTTCTATATTTAGTAAATACTTGTTTTGAAATATGAAGCTTTAAAGAATGTTTAAATTTTCCGTTTGTGGTAGGTTAATGGAACTTTAAGGATTCTAGTGAATTTTATTTTTCTGGGAATCCATCAATAAACAGTTGTGGAGAACTTATCCTGAGTGACTGTGTGTACTTTTTAAAAAAGTTTTTATTTGTTGAACCATAGACTCATAAATGTCTACTTATAGCTGGCTCTTTTCCCCTTCTAATTTTTGCTTGCAAACTGTGGACCTGAAAAATCAGACACTTACATTGTTGGAAATTTGTGTAAAAATGAAATTGTGTGGCCCTGACTAATGTTCTTTCATGTATTTATTTATATGTGTTTATATACCTGTAAATTCACACTTTAAATACTTTTTTTCCTAAGTGTATGAACCGTGTGGCATGTATTTTGGCTACTCAGAGGCCAATTTTTACAGACCTCTTAGACCTGAGCTGTGATTTGGGTTTTGTGGTTGTTGTTTCCTTGTTTAAGTATAATTGACATTCTTCATTACATTAATTTAGGTAACATTGGTATACAATGCAAAATGATCACCCCAGTCTACCTCCAGTCGACTCCTGACATCTTTCAAGCATGCTCGACTATATTAATGCCCATGGACCTCATGTTATACCCTGTTTCCCCTTGGCGTATTTATTTCACCACTGAATATTTGTACCTTTCATCTCCTTACGCTTCACCCACCAGCAACAGCCCTCCTCTTCGGTAACCACCTGTCTGTTCCCTGTATCTAAGAGATTGGCTTTGTTTCAACTTTTAGACTCTACGTATAAATGAAATCATAGAGTATTTTTCTTTTTCTCTGGCTTATTTCACTTAGCATCACACCCTCGGGCTGGAGCAATGGCACAGCGGGTAGGACGTTTGCCTTGCACACAGCCTACCCGGGTTCGATTCCTCCATCCCTCTCGGAGAGCCCTGCAAGCTAATGAGGGTATCTGGCCTGAAGGCTCCTCGTGGTGTATTTGATATGCCAAAAACAGTAACAAGTCTCACAATGGAGACGTTACTGGTGCCTGCCCAGTGAGCAAAGCAAATCAAAGAACAGCAGACGATAGTGCTGCAGTGCATCACACCTTCAGTTCATACAGGTGGTTATAAAAAACAGGATTTCATTTTTTTTCATATTGATCCATTGTGTATGTATGCATATATCCATCTGTATGTATACAGATGAACATCTACATTTTCTTTTGTCTCTGTGAACTCTTAGGCTGTTTTTATATCTTGGTTATTGTAAACAATATTGCGGTGAGTATGGGAGCTCGAGTGTGTCTCTCTTTTTGAAATAGTGGTTTTGTTTTCTTTGAACAGTATCCAGAAGTGATGTTGCTGGATAATGTGGTAGTTTTTTTTTCTTTTCTTTTTTTTTTTTTATGTAGGTGTACTGCTATTTATTCAGCCACTGATTAGGCTGATTGAATTGGGCATGAACTCCACCTTACTTTTTTTTTCCATTTTTTATAATTTTATTTATTGAATCACTGTGAGAGCAGTTACAAAGCTTTCGGGTTTAAGTCTTGCTCATACAATGAGACACCCGTACCTTCACCAGTGCCCATTCTCCACCACCAAAAACCCCAGTATACCTCCATCCCACACCCTCCCCCTACCTGTGGGGCAGATGATTTCCTCATTGCTCTCTCTCTCTACTTTGATTACATTCAGTATTTTGACACCAGACCCACCATTATTATTTGGGATTTTACTCCAACACTCAGATCTGCCAAAAAGGCAACAGTAGACAATTTGTTTTCTATTGCTGGTTATGAATAACATAATGATGTTGTGCGGCCGCAATAGTGGCCACGCAATTTTGAAAATACGAAATTTTAACAATTACATCTGGAGGGATTTCTGCCAAAACCTGCTGGGTTCCAAGTTTTGTTCCTGAATCTCTCGGATCATGGCCGTTAAGCAGCTTGAACAGGAGCCAGAGAGGCCCTTTTTGGGTGGCGACTCGGGGTCTCGTTGGGACAGGGAGGAAAGGGCCAGCTCCATCCTCATCCCTTGCTGCCCTGCGTGTCTCGTCACTGCGGGCCCAAACCTGACTGTCCAGTGGCCTCTGGAGGATGGTGGCCAGGAGGCCACCAGGGGGAACAGGCCAAGGCACGAAACCTATTCCCACCTGGGGTGGCCCAGCGCCGGTAACCTACTGGAGGGACCAGACATATTTCTGCCAAAAGCCGCTGGGTTCTGAGATTTGTTTCTGAGTCTGGGATCATGGCCATTAAGCCGCTTGATCAGGAGCCAGAGAGGCCATTCGTGCGCCATGACTTGGGGTCTCGTTGGGGTGGGGAGGAAATCAGGCGGTAGTTTTCTTTCTAACTTCTTGAGGAACTTCTGTAGTGTTTTCTACCAGTTGCACCTTCACGGGTTTCCTTGTCACTCCACCCTCACCAGTACTTGTTATTTGGGCTCCTTGTGTTGTTGATGATGTCCATTTTGACAGCTGTAAGGTGGCATCTCATTGTAGTTCTGATTTGCATTTCCCGAATTAGTGATATTAAGCATTTTTGCTCATGCCTGTTGCCCCTGAATGTGTTCTTTGGAGCAGGGTTTATTTGATGATTTGCCCAGTTTTGATAGAAATATCCCTTGGTTATTAACTTGGATGAGTATTCTGTTTTGGATTTTAAATCCTCCTTGGATATGTGATTTATAAAGAACTTCTCCCACTCAGCAGGTTACCTTTTTCCTTCATGGTTTCCGTCACTGCAGAATCCTTCAGTACAGGTAATCGTATTTATTGAGTTTTGCTTGCTCTTGGAATCACATGCAAATAAAAAAAAATCTCTAAGATCGATGTCAGAGAACTTAACTGCTTGTGTTTCCTTTTCAGAAGTTTTGTAGTTTCAATCTTGTGTTGAAGCCTCTAATCATTTTGCATTAATTTTTGTCCTGGGTATGTTTTTCAGTGGTGTTTCAGTCTTTCACTGTGGCCAGGAACTTTTCCCAGCACTGTTTATTGAAGTCTTTTTTTTTTTTATTCTGTTTTGTTTGTTTTAGTTTGGGGCACCAACTATGCTTGGGGATACTCCTAGTGGTGGGCATATGCAGTGCTGGGGATTAAACCCTGGTCAGCTGCATGCAAGGTAATTGCCTGACCTGCTATACTGTACTCCCCCTGCCCCCCCACCCCCCACTTTATGGACTTCCTTCGTGGGGAGGGCTATACCTGGAAGTACTCCTGGTTCTGTGCTAGGGGTTACTCCTGGCAGTGCCCAGGAACCACGTGTTGTGTCAGGGCTCAGACTAGAGTCCGTAACACACAAGGCAAGTAAGCGCCTGATCCCTCTGCTATTTTCCCTGCGCCTGTCTCCCATTCTTATCTGAACTCTATATATTCAGGGTACAATTCAGAAAAATACCCTAAAAATAACTTGAAACTGATGCAATTTGGGTTTAAAGAATAAAGAAATAATTTAGTTGGATTGTTGCCTTTTCCCTGCCTATACTTAGTCATTCAGAATTGCCATTCCTCCTTTTATCTTTTCTGTTCTTTTATTTTTGTGTAATAAGAATGCTAGCAGCCCAATTATTCCCTTTGTCTTTTATCCCGCTGCTTCTTGATCTTGTGTAGTTTCATCAGAGTACTCTTCCAAAAATTTTTGCTGTGATTTATCATTTCCCGCCTCAGGAACCATGAGGCCGTGACCAGCACCGAAGAACGCCCAGTAGGCCGACGTTTTCTGGCCTCCTGCGGTCTGTTTTCTTCCTAGCAGATTGTTCCATCACTCAGTGCAAATTCTTGGTTCCTACCTAGCAGACTGCTGTGACTTCCTTTTTGTGTGACGGTATTCCTGGAAGTCTGCGGCCTGTAGGGTCCCTCTCCTGAAACTCTGCCTCTGGGCTTCATTACCGGAGGAGTGTCTTCCTTGGAGTCTTGCACGGATTGTGTCACCTTTCCTTGATCGTTTTGTGTTGCTGTTTCTTGTTCTTACCCTTTCAGCACACAAACTCCCAGAGGACTAAGGAACAGTGCCCTCGGGTTTCCACCTGGTACGGGATCCATTAGTATAGTTCAAAAGTCACCGGACTTCAATTTTTTTTTTATATTTTTTATTTTAATGAGTTACAGTTACAGACTTACAAATTTTCATGATTACGTCTCAATCAGTGTTCAGGTACCCATCCCCCCACCAGGGCCCATTCTCCACCACCAATGTTCCCAGTGTCCCTCCTGACACCCCCACCCCTACCCACCCCCTCCCTCTGTGGCAGGCACATTCCCTCTTTCTCTCTTCTTTGGGGTGTAATGATTTGCAATATAGGCACTAAGCAGCCATCATGTTTGGTCCATAGTCTACTTTCAGCATGCATCTCCCATCCCGAGCGATCCCTCCAAGCATCATTTAGCTTAGTGGTCTCCTCCATCCCAACTGCCTTTTCGTCCCAGCACATGAGATCAGTTTCCAAGCCACGGGGCGATCCTCTTGGCTCTTATCTCTACTATCCTTAGGTGTTAGTCTTCTATTATGTTACTTTATATTCCACAAATGGGTGTAGACCGGACTTCAGTTTGGCTTACTGTTCTCACCCTTTCCCAAAAATAAGCTGGTGCAACTCAGAAATTTGCCTTTGTAGGTGAACAAACAGAAAGTGACCCCAGTGACACCTGATACCACCATCCCTCCAAGATGGTTCCTTCCAGAGCATGCTAGCGCTCTCTCTCTCTCTCTCTCTCTCTCTCTCTCTCTCTCTCTCTCTCTCTCTCTCTCTCTCACACACACACACACACACACACACACACACACAAAAAACCCCAGGGGAAGCAGAATGTACTAAAATTAGGATTAAAATTACAGATCTCTGAACTCAACCTTTCGTTATGAGTCAATTTCTCTTAGAGCCTGGGAATCTGCATCGAGGGATGCTTCTGAAGAGTGAGTTTGGGAATCGCTGACTGCATGAGGCTTCCCAGCAGTAGTTTTCCATCTTGGCCTAGCTGGTGCCAGCCCACAGGTGTGCTAAGGCCCAGCACCACTACTTGGAAGTCCAGGCGGTACCCGAACAGCTTCTGAGCAGTGATGCCAGTGCTTCAGCAGTATTCCCTCACAAGGTTGGGATCGGCAGCCCAGTTTGAATCCAAACTTGAGCCCACTGTTCGTCTCGTCTATTTGCTGTCTTTTTCTTATATGTCAAATTGTCATGACAATTGAATGTGATACCATGTAACCCAGCACTGTATGAAGCCCCGGCTAAGCTGAATGGGCTTTATCTACTGTCATCATAACCGTATCAACACGCTCATAACAGTGTCGCTTGCAGCAGTGAATTGTGCATCTCGGTTTCATACTAATCTCGTGTTCAGAATTGAGGTTTGAGGCTTGCTTTCCATTTCAGACTTGCACCTGGTGGGCCTGTGTGTGATCTCAGGTCATAAGCCTTAGTGCCATCCTGTGTGGCCTTGTGATCCCCAAGCATTGCCCAGACGAATCGAACCCTCCTGGGAGAAGCCCCGGCCCCCAGCACTGCCAGGGGTGGCCCCCACAGTCACAAAGCAGTAAGGATAGGGGAGACCTAGAGCCAATCTGGTTCCCAAGGTGAGGGCCATGTGGCCCAGTGAAGCTTATTAGTAGTCTTGAGGACTGTGCTCTATTACTGGTACTGAGAGAAGGATAATTTAAAATTACACATTTTTAAAATATTCGTATGTTCCCAGTGATTTTCCAGATTTTTTTTCTTCTCCCACATCCCTCACTGGGGGACTTGATTTTCATCACACTAACAGAGGTGATTCTCCACATAGTCAAAGCCAAGTTCACCTTCTCATTCACCTGAGGAGTTGTTGTTGCCATGTGTCAGACACTGCCCTTGTGATGGACACACATCCTTGCTCTTGTGAGGGCCCTAAAACCAGCCCCACGGAAAGCGCAGGGACACAGGCGACGGAGCGAGCACACCAGCACCGGGCCGGAGCTGTTTCTGATGGGGTGGTCAGGGCAGCCCCCCTGCCAGCAAATGTGCATATAAAGGTCAGGAAGAAGCCAGCTGAGCCACCAGCCAAGTGAAGGGCAGAAGAAAAGCAGGAGGCTGCCCCACCTGCAGTCTCGGGGCTGGGGAAGAAGATCTGGAGGCCGTGAGACGAGGACTGATTAAATGGAAGATCCGGAAGGTTGTGATGAAGAGATAGGATTTTATCCTTAGTGTGGACGGAAATCACCGGGCAATTTCAAAGACAGGATTTAACGGCATCTTGAAAAGGCTCGCCTGACTGCCCAATGGAGAACGAGCTCGTAGAGTGGAGAGAAGCCAGGGAAGAAGAGTCAGTGGGGGCCTGCACCCGAGGGAAGAGAGGAGCAGACTCCCGGGACGCAAAACATGGATTTAATCGTCACTGGTTTTGCTGCGGAAACAGCTCAGACTAGCAGTGGCCTGTTTCCACTGTCTTCGGACATTTCCCAGTATGAGTAAGATGCGGTTATCCCACTCGAGTGGAGAGGGCCTTTGGTTCCCCAGGGTCTCCAGTGTCTGTTGTCGAGGATGTGCTGGTACTTGTCTCCTGAGGCACAGTGCAGAGGTGACACTTGAGTCAGACTGTGTGCGTGTTCAGCTTCTCTGGACAGTGGAAGTTGTTTCCCAAGGGGTTTGTGGTCCCGTGAGCATGTAGTCCCTGCCCAGAACGCCTCTCCCCCAGACCCACCAACACTTCAGAGTGGCAGAATCTTGGTTTAGTCTTGTCTCATTATTATTGAATGTCTTTTATATATGTTACCTTTTGAATTTCATCTTTTGTTTAATGTTCCATGTCTTTTGTGTCTATTGTCTTCTTCTTTTTTTTTTTTTTTTTTTGCTTTTTGGGTTACACCCAGCAATGCTCAGGGGTTCCTCCTGGCTCTGCACGCAGAAATTACTCCTGGCAGTGCTAGGGGGACCATATGGGAGGCTGGGAATCGAACCCAGGTCAGCCATGTGCAAGGCAAATGCCCTACCTGCTATGCTATTGCTCCAGCCCCTATTTTTTTTTAACAAAAATTATTTAAAAATTTTTTTCCCAATTTTTAAATGAATCAGTTTTTGGGCTAAACCTGGCAATGCTCAGGGCTTACTCCTGACACTACACTTGGGGATCACTTCTTGTGGGGTGTCAGGGATCCATCCCGGATTGGTCAGTACCTCTTGGACAATTGCTCTGACCCTTTGTCTTGACTAAACCAAGTCTGTTTGTTCCCAGCAGTGCCCAGAGCCAGGGTGGCCTGAGACTGTGGTGCGCAGGGCCAGGGTGGCCTGAGGGGGTGGTGCCCAGGGCCAGGGTGGTGCTGCTCAGACCCAGCAGTGCTCAGGGGCTGCAGCTGGCAGTGCTTTGATGGAGATTTGCAGCACTGGGGGGTTGTAATTGGGCCTTGTGAATGCCAGGCCTTACCCTCCAGCCCTTTGAGCTATCTCCCTGGCCTCTTGCACGTTTTTAAATGTCTATTTTTTATTTTATTTTTTATTTATTTTTTGCTTTTTGGGTCACACTCGGCAATGCACAGGGGTTACTCCTGGCTCTGCACTCAGGAATTACTCCTGGTGGTGCTCAGGGGACAACATGGGATGCTGGGAATCGAACCACCCGGTCAGCTGCGTGCAAGGCAAACGCCCCACCCGCTGTGCTATTGCTCCAGCTCCTTTAAATGTCTTTTGATGATCTAAACATTTTCATTTTGTTGGTCGACCTTTTCTTTTTGGGCTCTGTTTATTTAGGGAACTTTCCCCTAAATCAGAGGTTCCCAGACTTACTTGGCCTCCACCCTCTTTTCAGAAAACTATTCCCCAGCATCTTGCTGGAAATCTGCCTGCTTTAAGTGAACCAGCAGCACCCCGCCTGCACCCCAGGCTTCTGATGCCCCCTGCATCATCCCTCCCCCCCCACCCCCCTGGGTGAGTTTTGCCAACTTTGGAAAACTGCCTAAATCAGGGGCTTACATTAGAAGAAATTATTTCCTTCTCGAGAGATAAGTGTGCCTTTTCTATTTTCTCTGGGTTTTTGTGTTGTCGTGCGGTGAGAAGTCAGTTTCATTTTCCCAGATCAATGCTTGCTCGTCCTGGGACTAGTTGTTGAATAGTTTAACCTTTTCCAGCTGATCTTTATTACATTTCATTTGTCTTCATTCCAGGGGTCTGTTTCTGGATGCCCGCTCCCGCCCCAGTTCTCGTTCATTGATCTGTCCCTCCCCCTCCCCCCACATTGTTCACGTTGGTAAAATAGGGACTGGAGAAATAGTACAGTGGGGAGGACGTTTGCCTTGCACATGGCCAACCCAGGGTCTCTGATACCCCGTATGGTCCCTGAGCCCTGCCAGGAGTGGTCCCTGAGCACAGAGCCAGGAGTAAGTTTTGAGGGCCACTGGGTTTGCCCTTCACCAGGAAAAAATACAAAAAGCAAAATATAGTCAACTCCTGTTATTCATGGTATTTGTATAGTGTTCTAGTGAAGATGAAACTATCGATTCTGTGGGAAGCACAGGGTGGTGTTCTTGCCAGCTCCTCTGGAAATAGCGTTTCTTCAGTGACTGGCCTTACTGTGTGTGTTTTATTTAAAGATGCCTTATTCAGTATCTAGTTGATTCATGGATGTTGACGAGTTCCCGCCCCATTCAATCTGAGCGAAGGTGGATTTCTCCCCAGGGCACTGCGCACTGCACAGCCCTCTCTGCTCAGGAGCACAGAGACGGCTGAACTGCAGCAGGGGTGGGCATTGCCGCACGTTCATCAGCCACACAGGAATACGGAAGGCAGGGCACAGTGGAGGTCCTGAGAAGGGCACTGTTGACAGTCTGGGACCCCATGCGTATTGGATCATTCCACTTTTTGTTGCACACGACTGAAAGCACCCCTTTGGCTTTGGGGTGACTCTTCAGTTGGCGCATTTGCAACTGAGGAATTCATGAATGAGGTTTCACTGAAGTCCATCACCTCGGAAGAGGCTGCTTTTCAGGAAATCATTGCTTCAGAACTTTCCCTTTCATGCCAACACATATATTTGTACATCTCATTTTCATTTATTTTAAAGCAAAACATTTTATTTGGAGGTTTTGATGGGGAGGTGAGAGAGAGGCAGAGAGAGAGAGTAACGCCTATACATTTTTTAAAATTTATCTTTTTTTCTTTTGAGTCATACCCTGGATGCTCAGGGGTTACTCCTGGCAGTGCTTGGGGACCATATGGGATGCTGGGAATTGAACCTGGGTCGGCCACGTGCTAGGCAAATGCCTTACCCGCTGTGCTATCGCTCCAGCCCCTAAAAAATTCTTATTAATGCTGAAGTTGGAGAGATAAGCCAGGAGCCAAGGTGCTTGGACGCACACAGCCTACCCCAGCTCAGGCCCCGGTACCACCAGGAGTGATTTCCGAGTATCTCCAGGTATGACCCAAAGCGGCTCCACCCACCCCTGCCAAATTTGCATAGGTTCTGAAGTCATGTTTGGTAAGTCTCTGTTGTTTTTGTTTTGTTTTGTTTTGTTTTTTTGAGGAACTGTGTGCTTTTTCCACTGTAAGCACGCCATTTTCTGTCCCTAGCAGCAGTGCCCGTCTATTCATCTGTATTTACTAAGCAGTATGTTTTGTGGAGTGTGACATAAATTATTTACTCTTGTAGGCCTCGCCTGGGCACAAGCATCACACACTCAGTATTAAATCCACTGTGTCGGTAGTGTTTGCAGGAGAACGTAGCTCATGCTACGTAACAGGTATTTTTTTGCTCCACTGCTGATTCATTGCTGTATCGTGTCATCTCTTATTCAGCTCTTATTTTTGGCGTCTCCAGGAAGAGGTTGACAAGATCACAGATTGCCATGGTAGCTATGGAGCATTTTTGCTCATGGATAGGCGCTATGGGTTTGGCGTGCGTTAGTAAGCCGTTTCAGGCTTCACAAGATCTGTTTGAGCAGCGCAGTCAGACGTGGTTAGAAAGTCCATTGATGAGCACATTTACCCGGTGCCAGTCACGGTGCCGCACTCTAGTGTGTGGTCGGCATGGGGAGCGTCACGTAGTGTCCTCAGGAGCAGTGCCAGAATCTCAAGGCCTGTGGAGCAGGTGCTATGCCTGACCTCAGTGATGCAGGATGGGACAGAAGTGAAAAGATACCACGCTGATAGGTGACTTTTGAGTTGTCCTCTACTTTTAACACATTTTTAAATGTCTTGTGGTTAAGGTCATGTGTTTACAATAGTGTTGACGTGTC
Source organism: Sorex fumeus (assembly GCF_029834395.1). Taxonomy (NCBI): domain Eukaryota; kingdom Metazoa; phylum Chordata; class Mammalia; order Eulipotyphla; family Soricidae; genus Sorex; species Sorex fumeus. The sequence continues at coordinate 1,038,651 of NW_026606255.1, read as the reverse complement.
TGGCCCTGCAGTAGACAGCTACCTCAACACCACCAAAGTGCAGTGCCCAAGACCAACCCCCTGCCACCCAGCCCCCACATTCCCCCGGTCGCCTGCAGTCTGCCGCCGACTCTGGCAACAGACACCATGAGCTCAGCTGTCTGTGGCAGGCGGCATCCGAAAGGGTTTGTCTCAGGTGCGTCCGAGTAGGCGTTGAGGGATGCATCAATTATTGACAGGCAGAGGAGAGGGGAAGGAGACCTTGCAGTTCGGAAGGATGACATCATACACGTCAAGTCATTTCCACTCTCTGACTCATTGGTGTAATCTCGGGACAAAAAAACTTACCATCCAGTCGATTTACAAAAATTGCAAGGAAGTCCCAGGGCTTGCCTTCATACTGCTCTGCCCGGGCCAGTGTTAGTGGTGGTGAAAGTAAGGATAATAGCAGCTGGCCAGAAGAGGAACTCGAGAGGGTGATCTCGCGGGCCAGGCCCCATGCGGGCCACCTTTTCCCTGTATTATTCCCGGCCCCCAATGAAGTTCGCTATCTACCTTTGTAGGACAAAGCAATGGAGACTCAGAACCAAAGGAATGCTTTGCCCAGGAACCCGGCTAGTGGAGTTTGTCCTGTTTTCATCCCAGTAGTTTGGTTCGAGAGCTGTCATGGAAGCCACACAGAGCCGTATGGTTGGGGGTGGAGACTGGACTGTCCCACTAAAGGTCTAAACCCCGAAGCCTCTCTGTGCCAGGTTACCATCCTGGCATCCCTGGGTATTCACCAGAGTTGTTTGTAGGGTTACGAACTAGACGTTTCTCCCTAACAAGGCCTGGCTTCAGCTTGATAGCTGCCGGAGGGACTCCCTGGACAGAATGGGGCTCATCTGTCCTGCAGAGAGCCAAGGAGTGACCTTATGCATGTGTAGCACAGCTGAAAGACAGCCTGAATATTCACTTTGCTTCTGGGTGAAACCTAATCCATCCAGGAACCTTCTAGATTGCTTCGTGTGGGAGGATGGGGGGAGAGTGGAGAGTAATGTTTTATCTTCAGTAACGGGAGCGATCAGTGGTGCTGCTTAGCTCACGGTTCACTCCGATGTGGTGGCCAGCAGCCTCTGGGACTGGAAGGACTTTCATTGATCTTCACAAGTTGTATTTCTGTGATTTGTTGGTGATGCCGTGTGCTGTTGACATGGAACACCGCTTTTCCGTAAAGGCGGTCTGGCTCAGCAGACGCCGGCCGGTATGACTTAGCAGGCCAGTGGGGCCCCAGAAACGAGCAGGTGCCCTCAGTCCGGCAGCCCTGCACGGAGAGATAAGCGCCCAGTGGTCTGCTCCGGAAGTGGTTGTAGGAAACGCCCAGGCTTTAAAGCAACTCATAATCTCGGCGTGGGTACACTTGGCTTTGGAGAACATGGAATCAGAAGCAAGAGCGTCTTGAGGGAGAGTGCGTGAAAGCCAGGTGGGCCCATTCCCAGAGGGGTGGAGGCATGTTTGTTTGTGAAGGTGTTGGGATGAGGAGAGGGTGCTGGGGGGATGTGCCTGAGATCGGGGCGGAGCTTTCCTTGGAAGCTGTGAAGTAAAGGGCCTTGTGCATGTTAAACTTGTTTGAAAGTCTGGAAAGTGCCTTTCTGTTTTGCAGAATGCCTCATTTAATCGGGATGTTTGTGGTAGATTTGGGCCAGCATTTCTGAATCGTGAGAAGCAATGGAGAGAGAGAAGTGCTTAGAAATATTTCACACAAAAAGATACTTCATTCTAAGGAGCAGATTTCCTTAATTTGTTTTCCTTGCAAGTGCTTTTTCACCTGGATCATTAAATTCTTGGGTCTAGTGCAGTTGAGCCAAAATTTCAAGTACTTTGTTTACAGACGGACTATAATGGGAGATTGGCCCTATTTTCTGATTTGCCGTTGGGATGGGAAAACTTCTCTTTCTCTGTCAATGGGCCTCAGCGTGCACTGTAGTCCTTTAGCAGACAGAGACAGCTCTGAGACTTCTCCCTGGCAACATAAAATCTCAGTTTTGGATATCTCTGGTGTGCTAGTAGAATACACATGCGCACACACACTTGTCCGGTTTTGAGAAAAGAAAAGAAGGTAAACGGGTAGCAGTCTCCTGCTGTTGTAATAATTCAAAGAATGACCAGGAGTTAAAATTCCTATTTAATTTGGCAGGTGGAGTTTCTGTGATTATCTTTTATTATGTTTGGCTATACATATTTTTGATAAGAAAGTCATCTTTGGTGAAGGAGCTGGAGGTGTCACCTGGTGACAATCCAGGTTTCCTCCTGCCTCTGTGCTCCAGAACCACTCCTGGCAGGGCTCTAACCGAGGTCGGCCCCATGCGAGTCAAGCACCTTCACCCCTGCGCTGTCACTATAACCCCTAGGCGGCAGACTTTTTAAAACCAAGAAAAGTTGATGTGTTCACATTCTTAGACTCGGGTGCAACTTAGTATACACTTGAAAAGGAAACTGAACAACAGGGCGGGGCATGGCCAGGCTGGCATCCTGGTGACATGGGGGTGAAGATAATGCGGCCATCAGCCTTATCAGCCCCACTCCAGTTTTGCACTCTGCTCTGAGTGAAGTTGTAAATTAGCAATCTCCCCTACAGACTAGTTCTGAAAGAGTCTTAGAATTAGTCGATGGGCCTGTTCATAGCAGGTGGTTATTCACTTAGATATATTATGTAATGTGCAGAGGAGGAAGCGGAGATAGAATTCCAGGTATACAAATTTTATGATAAATGAAATTAAAAGTGCTGTGCAGAATGAGACTGTCTGGCTTAATCATATTGACTTGTACAATGTCCCTGAAGTATTTTTATGGGGGAGCGAGTTGTCATTCATGATCAGGTATAGAAGCTTTTTAACAGTGTTCTCTGCAAACCTTTAAATGGTTATGCAGATTTATATTTATTGACAGAATTTTTTATGAACTATTTAGCAAATAGGCAGGTCATAAACTATAATATATAAAGTAATTGAATTTGTATAAAAAATAGGTACTTATGAGGCATGGAAAAAGGGTCTGGAAAAATATACACCTTACGGTGTCTCCTTTGGCTTAATCTAGTCACTAAATCTGGCTGGCAAAGCTGCAGGTTTGGCTGTGTCTCTAAATATGTTTCAGATATAAAAAGCTTTTGGTAACACATTTTCATACTTGGCGTAGCCAATAAAATGGAGAGCTACATCTCTATGGTAGAGTTAGAGGTTTTCAATTTTTGGGTTTTTATTGGAAAATTGAAAAAAATCAGACCCATGTTTTTCAAAGCAGTTATTTGGGGGGACGGGGAGGAACTTATAGACCTTTATTGATTCTTTCCTGGAGGGAAAATATATATAACACATATATTTCTCCAGAGCAATCATGGTTTATTGGGGTACACTTATGCCGCAGACTGGCTCGGTCGGGAACCACCAGGCTGAGGGACGTGGGAGAAGGTTTACAGGAAAGCAGGAGATTCGGCGATGACAGACAGACACCAACACAAGTGAGGTTGAGTGCTGCTGCGATTTTACTGAGCACAGAGTTCCTTTTTTATACAGTCAAGGCAAAATCATAGAACAAAGGGCCAGAATACAATCGGACATTACATCATATCGTGGTCACTTATTGGTGACATATTCCAAAAAATATCGAGGGACAAAAACACTTTCTTAATACACTTCCTGCTTCAAATTAGGACAAAACGTTTACCTATGAATTCTTTACAGTGATTACACAGGATTTAATGTCTAACCATGGTTCCCCTTTCTACAGAGTTCTTTATCATTGTTTTTCTTCAGCAACTTATGTTTTCATCTGACAGGGTCTTAACCACACATCACAATCCAGGAAGGGTCTCGGACCTTCCCATATATTGGTTTGCAACACTTTGTTTTTCTGTTAATAAACTCCAGGATGTATGTACTTAGACCAGTTTTTGTATGGGGGGATAGAGGTTTCACAATGTCCCTCATTCTCTCAGACGGTAACTTATTGTTTTCTTTTATGTTAGGCACCCTTGCTTGAAATTAAGGGCTGTACTGTATGCTAAGGATCTAATTGTTTCAGCCACAATATTTGGCGGTTTTTCTGGCTCCTGTTATTGTTTGGTTTCACTTATGACTCCTGACCTTTGTCAAACCTAACATCTCCTTAGTTTCCTACAGATTTCACAATGATTAAAAGCAAACTATAACTACAAAGCTTCTACTTATTAATTCTAAATACCTAACTTATAAGTAAAATTGGCAGGCAACCATTATGAACTCCATCCGGGATGCAGAAGAGCCACATACCAAAGTGCCACAGAAGCACACAAAGCAGGATAAGAAAAAGGGGGCGCCGGAGGCATAGACCCGAAGGTCGCGAACCTCCCTTTCCCGCGGGACCTGGGCCAGGCCCGGGCCACCTTAGCAGGTTGCTACGCGGGCGACACCGTTGACGGCGTGGCAATTCCTCCCTTTTTATTTTTTAGACGCTCGGCATACAGATCTTCTTTAACCCGTTGGAGAGATTGTGCCATGCCTCTAAAACAACAAGGAAATATGAACAAAATAACTCCTATTACAGCTGCTAATAAGGCAAATATAAGAACATATTGGATCCAATCTAATGGGTTTAATGCTTTGATTCCAGCAGTCAGGCTAGTAGCCAGGTCACTTAATTCCGTTGCCTTATCATACGCTTGACTCATGGCTGCAATATCTCTTTGTATTCCTTCAAGATCATGTGTAATGGATTGGTCTTGCCAAACACCCATGAGATGATGTTTAACCTTATTCCAATCTAAAGAGGTGTTGTATGGCAAAGGGGTAACGCAAATAGCTTTAAATTGTTCGTGACAACGGGTTTCCATTACTCTTTTTAAATTATTAACGTCCTGACCAAGGGCTAACACTACTTCTTCCAATACATTTAATTTTGCTTCTAATTTCTTATCAATAATAACTTGTTCAGATAAAGCAAACGTAACATTTTTGTTTAGGTTATTCACAAAATGGGCTGTATGAATTTCTTGGACCAATGCTGTTGTGGCTACTGCAAATGTGGTAATGATAGATATTAATGCTGTAATTCCTAAAATCAATGCAGCAATAAACCTTTTTGGTCGAATTAAAGCTGTTAACTCTTCAAGAACTTGCATAGCTGAATTATCATACCAAGTTATATTGGGTAAATGTACTGGTAACATCACAAAAGATGGCCTCCATACCAATAACAGGACTGTTGCATTATTCCTTTGTTCCGGAGAAACACAATTAGTTAAGATGCAATCAATGCAAGACACATGATAGGAATTATTACCAAAGGAGGTTATAGCTAAATTTTTTGAAGACCCTAATAACACAGCATAAGGATAAGAAACACAACTTCTCACAGCCAGGATAGTAGTTTTTGACCACTGTCCAGGGCGGTCTTATAACACCATATTAGAAGCAACAATTAAGCAAAAAGGTCAAAGTGTATTTGCTGTCTAACAAAAGCGGTAATTCAGTTAAAAATGCAGGGCCCACCCAGAGCTAGAAGACTCGCTCTAAACCTTCCCTTAATTCTCGCATGGAGTTTTTAATCACTACACTGTGGTTAACATAAAAGCAACATTCTTCCCCCAAGGCAGCACACAATCCCCCCTCTTTCATAAAATGCAAGTCCAGTCCTCTGCGGTTTTGAAGAGCAACTTCCGAAAGAGATGTCAGAGAATCCTCGAGGTGAGAGATGGATTGTTCAAGGCACTCTAAATCGGCATCCACGGCAGCACGAAGTGTGGCTAGACCAGAGTGCTGAGAAGCCAGGGCAGCGATGCCTGTGCCGGCGCCCACAAGGCCAAGGATGAACAGGGTGGTGATGGTGAAGGCGGAGACAGGCTCACGGCGGAATCGGTGGGGTGAGGCAACATCGCTTGGAGTCTGGCATCTACACCCCAAAGATCAGGCCTGGCTAGCACCTGAGATCTGCTCTGTGAGATAAGAGAAGCTGCCTCTAACAGCAAGGTTTCTGTGAGATAAGGGAAGCTGCCTCTTGGAGTATACTGAGATTATTACTTAAGGCTGTTTGAAAGGAAAAAATGTTTAGCCTCATCCAAACTAGTCAGAACATTCTTCTAGGACAGATTCTCACTTAGCAGATGACTCGCAATTTACAACACAAGTTCAGTGTCCTAGAAGGATCTGATCTTACAAATTAACAGATTCTGACTAGGGGGAAAGCTGATTAGCTGGTTGGGGAGGAGAGCATATAGATATAGAAGTGATTACGAAAAACAAAGGAATGGAAGTAACTCAGGAGCACTGTGATGGGTGTAGCCTGATAAACCTTAGCTCCTTGTGTCAAGGGAGAATGGACAAATCCAATTGTTATCCTATAAATTGCCACTGTTTAGGAAAATAAGGAAACTTAATGTCTTTTGTACCTATGTAGTTTGTAAAAGCGGCCTAGTTTTTCATTAAAGTTAGCTGAGGCTTGTAAGATAAGGTCTTGCTTTCTCTGAACTCTTATTTCACTTTAGCTTCAGGCTCTAGTTCCATAGCTCTTCTAGATACTACAAGATTCTTAAGATCAAAAGAATTTCAACTGTTAATCACATAATCATTAATGTTATTCTGCCAAGAAATTTAGATTGAGAATTCTGCTTTCTCTATAGGCTCAACCTTCTGATAAGGATTAACCCTTGTCTAACAGGTTCCAAAAACAACTGCATTTCTTAAATCACTGGGTTGCATATCACTAACTTCTCTAAAATTTCTACTTCTGATTTCAGCCTGGTTCCAACACTCGAGTGTTTCACAGAGACAGATAGACAGACAGACAGACAAAACAGACAGACAGACAGACAATGAACTGACTAAAACACCAAACATACATGTGCACACATCTGCAATTGATTGATCAATCTGACCCTTCAAAAATGACAGGGAAAAACTGATGGTCTGAGAAAGGAAGGGACAGTCCCCAGGGCGGAGAAACACTGCTCCCCATTTCCCAGCCTGACCAGCCAGTCTCCTGCTTGTTAAAAATGGGTCAGGAAAGCGCTTTTGTTGATATAAGCCGGCAAAATAAACTATGACAAAGATGTTACCGTTTTTTAGCCAAGGCTAATTCTGAGGCAGGGAGATTCTTATCAGACATGGGGATTGGCTCCTTAGTGACACACTTCTTTGTTTCTGATGTCAAACAGTTAATCATAAGATGTTGCATTTTCCTGCCTCCTCTGCTTTGATACTCCTATTTCTTTAGTTTACCTGCAAAGATCTGACTCTAAAATAATCTGGTAATGCAAACTGCCATTTACTGGCTATCTTTCCCCACTATACTCAGGCAACAAGGTGTTACAGAGGTCAACAAGATACTCTTTATCTAAACTACCTAGTTGGAGGCTCCTAGGATGTTTTTCTAATTGCAAGCAATAATCTATAAAAAAAAAAAGGATGGTTCCTTGGCAAAACTTTTTTTCCAGGTCTGTCACTTTGGCCTCTCCAAGGGGATTCTAAGCCCTTGTAAATTGGCCTTTACTTTGGCCTTTTACCCCCCCCCCCTTTTTTTTTTGAACTGTCTTCATTAACATTTCAATTGACCTCTATCTTCTAGTTAGACCTGGGTGGGGAAAAGGATCTTATGCCTGGAAATTGGCCTGCCTTAGTTTCCCAGAGTCTTTCTCACTAGTGGGCTTCCTCCTAGTGGAGGGTGACACAAAACAGGCAAAGAAGGGGTGCCTCTTTTGCAGAGACCATTCACACAGAGGTTATCACATTCCTTCCCCATGCCCCCTAGAGATTTCCAGGGGAGTATACCTTCACAGCAGATTTTCTACAGATTACCTCTTTTACTGGAGCCACATGGTTTGTTGAGAAGGAATCTTGTGGGGGCCAATCCACATCAAAAGAAGGTCATTCTGATGAACAATAAATGCCAAACTTTCTTGACCCTCAAGCCCAGATCCTGAACTTTCCTGTGGATCTCAGAGAAGTGATTAAGAATTAAAGCTTTGGGGGTCGTTCGATTCTGACCCATGTTAAACAATCTTAATTAACAGAACTAGGAGAAAGATATTAAGAAAATACACACACTAGGAACACACGCACAGATCACACTCCTACACTCGCTCGGACCGGTCCTCCATTTACACAGGTGCGCACCACACTCACCAGTCACACAGAGATTTCTGAATTTGCCCAAAGGGCGTGTACGTGATTTTCACTTTTGAGGTTTCAGTTCTTCCAAGTCTTCTCCTGGCGCCAGGTTTTCCAGATCAAGTTACTAATTGGCAGTGCATAACTCTGGAATTCTGCAGCCAAAGAGAGGTCAATTTTCTCTTGCAAATACATTTTAGGGTTGTAAGGGGGAGGTCAGGAAGAAAAGGTAGGGAGGTGTGGGGGCCATTTGCACTCTAGATATCGGGCAGCCTCCTGCTGGAGGTCTGCCTCATCTCTGGGGATAGGACAGAAGGGAAGTCATGGTGGGGAGCAAAGGGTGGATCTGTGGGATTGTCCTTAAGAACTGGGTATAAATGAGGAACATTAGCCTCGGAAACAGGCATGGGGATAGTAACCAAGGGGCACTGGGATATGGGCTTCTTCATGGGAGAGGAGGCCCGAGAGGCTTTTCTCTCATAAGAAGGCCTCTGAATCTTTCACAGCATCCTCTACATCTGATTCAAAAATGCCCTACAATCCGCAAGGCTCTGGGCACCTGCTCTGATCCCTCAGAGGGGTTTTCCACTGCCACAGAGGCATAGGCCGCGGAGGCGGTTTCTTCCTCCAAGCCCTCTAGGTCAGATGTCTGTGCTAATAACTCCTTTATTTGCAACCATAATGCATAAGTGCATGGGGGTAGCTTATCCTCCCCTTCTTCTTTACCGTATTTATGCAATGCTTTGCCCACTTTCCTCCATTCAGTTAGAGTAAGACTGCCGTCTTCTGGAAACCAAGGGCAAAGTTTCTTTACTAAATTCAAGAACTCTGATAGAGCTGAACTAGTCACTTTCAATCCCTTCTCAGATAGCATGCGCCCGATTACAGCTGCAAAGAGCTTGTCCTCCTTTGACATTTGCAAACCCATGATTACCTGCACTTAACCGGTGAGCCTTTACCGGCGGATCCGCGGAATCCTGACAGGAGCCGATCCCTGCTTTGGAAAGAAAAGAAAAGAAAGAGAAGATTACCTGTCCTTCCCGCCCCACGTTGGGCGCCACCTGCCGCAGACTGGCTCGGTCGGGAACCACCAGGCTGAGGGACGTGGGAGAAGGTTTACAGGAAAGCAGGAGATTCGGCGATGACAGACAGACACCAACACAAGTGAGGTTGAGTGCTGCTGCGATTTTACTGAGCACAGAGTTCCTTTTTTATACAGTCAAGGCAAAATCATAGAACAAAGGGCCAGAATACAATCGGACATTACATCATATCGTGGTCACTTATTGGTGACATATTCCAAAAAATATCGAGGGACAAAAACACTTTCTTAATACACTTCCTGCTTCAAATTAGGACAAAACGTTTACCTATGAATTCTTTACAGTGATTACACAGGATTTAATGTCTAACCATGGTTCCCCTTTCTACAGAGTTCTTTATCATTGTTTTTCTTCAGCAACTTATGTTTTCATCTGACAGGGTCTTAACCACACATCACAATCCAGGAAGGGTCTCGGACCTTCCCATATATTGGTTTGCAACACTTTGTTTTTCTGTTAATAAACTCCAGGATGTATGTACTTAGACCAGTTTTTGTATGGGGGGATAGAGGTTTCACAATGTCCCTCATTCTCTCAGACGGTAACTTATTGTTTTCTTTTATGTTAGGCACCCTTGCTTGAAATTAAGGGCTGTACTGTATGCTAAGGATCTAATTGTTTCAGCCACAATATTTGGCGGTTTTTCTGGCTCCTGTTATTGTTTGGTTTCACTTATGACTCCTGACCTTTGTCAAACCTAACATCTCCTTAGTTTCCTACAGATTTCACAATGATTAAAAGCAAACTATAACTACAAAGCTTCTACTTATTAATTCTAAATACCTAACTTATAAGTAAAATTGGCAGGCAACCATTATGAACTCCATCCGGGATGCAGAAGAGCCACATACCAAAGTGCCACAGAAGCACACAAAGCAGGATAAGAAAAAGGGGGCGCCGGAGGCATAGACCCGAAGGTCGCGAACCTCCCTTTCCCGCGGGACCTGGGCCAGGCCCGGGCCACCTTAGCAGGTTGCTACGCGGGCGACACCGTTGACGGCGTGGCACACTTACACTGAAGATCAGGAAGATATGGAAAATAAACCAATAGGTCTAGCCAGCTAAGATGTCTCTGAGGACGCTCAGGTACAGTGGGACGCTTTCAAAATAGAATGCTTTCTGGGGATGACGTTAAGAATCTAGAAAGCAAAAGTTAAATGTATTCTCACACCCACACATACACACACACACACACAAACACAGATTTGGGAAACTTGAGGGAGTTTATGATCCTAAGAGATTCCCTGAAACAGCTCAGTGCTCTTCTCAGACCTAGTTTTTTGTCGTTGACCGCTTCCAACCATAGATTCTCCCCTTCCCCCTCAGAGTTCTCATTTCTTCTTTGTTTTTGTTTGGGAACCGCACCCAGAGGTGCTCAGGGCTTACCCCTGGCTCTGCACTCAGGGATCACCCCCGGTGGTGCTGGGGCAGCTTCTGGGGTGCCGGGGATCGAACCTGGTCAGCAGCGTGCAAGGCAGGCACTCTGCCCACGGTATTATTGCTCTGGCCCCTCACAGTGCTTGCTCTGGGTGTAACAAATTCTGTTTGTTCAGTCCTGTAGAAATTGCCAGATTCTCAGTATTTTTGACCTCTTGATCGTCTGCCTGAAGATCCGTAATCCCTCTCTTGTGGTGTATTCACCATAATCTAGCACAGTTTTTCTTTTTATGTTCATAGAATAAAGTGGGAATCCAGTCAGGCCTATCATCATCACCAACCCTGCCCCCTCCCCTCCCGTGCCCTCCACCGCGCTCTTGTTTTTCTTCCAACGCTCGTGTCTGTGAATGTTTTTCTCATGCTTAGAAGGTTCCCCTGTTCACCTAGTCTGCAGCATCTTTCAGAGCCCAGGATTCATCCTCCAGTCATCCCTGGCGAAGCTCACCCCTTGTTAGGTTTGAATCTGTTACTCCTGTGTGGTGTATTTCAGATGTCTATCATCTTTCTTGATGGGGGGGGGGGGGCAGTGCCTGGTAGACTGAGTCTGGATTTTCCTTCTTCCTGCTTTTAATGCTTTCTTCCTGTGGCATTTGTAAAGTTAGTGCTAACCGTGGTGAGCCAGATGACAGGCAGTAAGCGCTGTGAGGGCACACATCTTATGGAAACTGTTGGATAGGCAAAAGAGCCCTGATCAGAACCATATTACAAAATGCAAGAAAGAACGCAGAAAGCAAGTATTTTTTTTCTCCATTTTTATTAAATAGAGCAATTTAAAAAAATTTTTATTAGTGAAACACGTTGAAGTACAGTTGTGGACTTACAAGTTTTTGTGCTTGGTTATACAATGATTGAGTACCCATCCCTCCACCAGTGCCCATTCTTCACCACCACTGATCCCAGTATCCCTCCCACCCCACCCATTCCCCCATCCCACCACACCTCTGTGGCAGGGCATTCCCTTTTGTTCTCTCTCTCCTTTTGGGTGCTGTGGTTTGCAAAAGAGGCATTGAGTGGCAATCATGTTCGGTCTATAGTCTACTTTCAGCACGCGTCTCCCATCCTGGGAGGATCCTCCCAACACCCTTTACTTGGTGCGCCCTAGAGCTGCCTTTCCCCCTAGCATGTGCAGCTGGCCTTAAATGGAGCAGTTTTTATTCTTGGGGTGAAGGCCCAAAGCCCTCAAGGAAGAAAAATGACTGGAATGAAATGTCAGATCAAAGGGACCTGCAGGTGAGATTGCAGGGAACTTTGACCAAAATGACTCCCTAGGTTTTGTTTTTGAATATTGGGTACCAAAATCTCTGCAGGTATTTAAAAAAAAAATAGTTTCCGTTTATTTTCTTATTATTTAACGCCCCCCACCCCACCCCCATGCCCTGGGTGTGCTGCTGAGGGACCCACGCCCAGCCAGGGCGTGTGCGCACTCTAGTCGTGGTCTTCATACGCATGCACTTGGGATCCCACATTCTGTGGTGGCACAGGGATCCCAAGTGACAGTGCTGCGGGGGTGACTTGGAGAATGGGGGCAGCGTCGGGGATTGGACTTGGGGCCTCACGTTTCCAAGGCAGACTCTTGTCCGTTAAATTAGCCCCAGACTTCTTGGCAGGTAACTTGTAGATATTTTTTCCCCTACCCTTCTCTGAAGAACAGGTAAAACGGATTCGTTGTATGCAGCTAATGTTCATGTCCAGTGACAGATTGATTTTATGCTGCCTGAGAGCAGCCTTTATTTCTGTGCTAGGAGATCCCTTCCTGGGACTTCTGCCTGATGCTAACTTAGTGCATATTTTTGAATTGCCGCGAGCGCCTGTTGGAGCTGCCCCGCTTTCTCTTCTCCCTGAAGCGCATCCTGCAGGCCTGGCTTCCTGCAGCTTCAGTGCCACTTACTGCGTCTCCACAGTGCAGGCTCACTTCTGTCTCCTGGGGCACTTTTGCTGGGCATCGGGGTGGAATATTTGGTCAGTGGTATTAGCACACGGAAGCTAGCGGCCCGTAGGGGCTCCCACCTCCCCACTGGGGCCTCCTGGCTCTGTCCAGCACTGGCTGAAACCCAGCTTGGCAGTGTGGCTCGCTCTTTTCTTTTTCAGATTGTGGTATGACCACCTCTTGTTTTAACTACGATTTAGTTCTAGCCTCAGATGTGTTTTATTCTTTCTTTTTTCTTCCCTATTGCTGTTTTACAAAATCATCTTTTTTCACTTGGCCCCCTTCTGGTTTTTTTCCCCTTTCTTTCTGACTGCCCAGTTCATTGAAGAATCACTATTAATACATGTCTGTGTACTCTGATTTGTTTTGCCATAAAAAAAAAACTGATGAGGAAAATTTTAAAACCTTGGCGGGTCCGTATAGATCACCCCAAGATAGAGCACTTTAAAATATTTCACACTTGTAAAAGATACGGTATTTAAAAACATGATGCTTATATTTGGTCAGTTCAGATGATTTAAATGAGTGAACAGTACAAAAGCAAAGTTTTCTATTCTGTTCCTCATTTTTTTCTCTCTGGACTCAGTCAGAGGTGCTGATTTCTGTTTTATCCCCTGGAAGTAAGCTGTGCATATAGAGCGTGAATCTGTATTTTGGAGAGTTAACATGTGCGTTTTGGGTCTCCATGGCATAATATTTGTGTGGCTTGGAAGATGTGAGGCTGGTGGATTCAGGTCCTGTGAATCAGGGTGTGAATATCGATCCCTCATACTCAGTATGAGGGTATCTCGGATCCCTCCCAGACATGGTGTCTGTCCCATCTTCCGTGGTGTTCAGTTTCGCATGCTTTCCATCACACGCACTGATGGGGATCATGGAACAGACCATTTCGCAGCAGTTCAAGGTACCTGGGTAACTGACTGGCTGTGCCATTGTGACTCCAGTCTCCTTGGCAGAAGTGTCTGAGCACCTCCTCTCCAGCTTGTGTGACTTTCTCCAGGTGTATTACAGGAGCATACTAGAGTCAAGATCTGGGGCACAAAACCGTTGAGGTTTTGCACTTGGTAATGGAGCCACGCAACATAACCCAAGATTCCTGACTGCCTGGCTGTCATCGCCAGTTCGGGATGGTTTTGCAGACACTTTACAACACTGCCAACAGTAGGGGTAGTCAGTTGTCATCTGACACCTGGTCTTTCCAGAAAGTCTCACTTGACCCCTCTATACCCATCCAGTTCCTTAAAAGGTCTTTCTTCTTCTCTATTTACTTACTTTTCTTTTCTTTTCTTTTCTTTTTTTTGTCTGTTTGGGTTTTGTTTTTTCTTTCCCAACCGGTATTCTTCCTGTAATGGTCCCACCAGACTAAGAGTAGATTTGTGTTACTGATCCGTTTTGCAATCCCAGTGTTAGAATAATTTGATCCCCACGTATTAATATATACACTATCTGCATTCCTGGAAAGCTATTTCAGAGACTAGAAAATGAACAGTGAAGATGCCAGGAGTTGCTTTTACATACTTAGGGAGGAAAACCTGGGAGAAACAAAACAGAGAAAAGGGACTGGAGTAGAGACGGTGAGGCACTTGCCCTGTGCGCAGCCGACCCAGCTTCCATCCAACCCCCCAGAAGGTCTCCCGAGCCTGCCAGCAGTGATCCCTGAGTGCAGGGCCCCGAGTCGGTTGGGTATGGCTGAAAAACCAGAAACAACAGAGGAAGAAAGAAGGAAAAGACGAGAAACCCAGGGTATTTGGAAGAATTGTTAGAGCCTGAGGCACAAGGAAAACTTAATATTTGCTTACCTGCTAGGACTTGGTTTGACTTGCCTTTAATCAGACAAGCAAGTGGACATACCTCAGTTCTTATTTAGATTGTGTGAGTGTCGTTGCCTTTGAATTTTAGAGCAAGTGGAAGCTCAAATGTACTGTTTAAACTCAGTGACTGTTATTTTGACACTGACACTTCAGCACCCTCCCCACACACTTTTGATTCTTCTGAACTGCAAATTGTTTGGAAGACAGCAGTGTAGCTTCTTTGACTTTTGTGTTAAACATTTCAAGACATCCTGTTGGCGTTCTGCTTGAGACACGTCTTTGATGAGAGCTGGTGCCTGTCACGAGTGACTTAGCGCCTGCACTGCAGTGTTGCTGGTGATCAGCCTCCTGGGAGGAAGCGTCTTTCCTCCGGAAGGTTCCCGAGGTACTCAAGGCTCACCCGGTTCAGTTGGACCTAGTCAGTGCTGTGCTGACAGAGCAAACCACCATGCACAGGTTCTAGCCTCAGACTGCCAGGTTGCCCCTAGGGAGAGATGGCCCGAATGTTTAAGGTGAAGTGCTCCCTGTGAAACGGCGTCCAGAGCCTGGACTTGGTGACCTGCATGTACAAAGCTCTTGTTCCACCTGTGTGCTCAGCAAGCATTCGTTCTGTTTCCCAGGCCTTTGCCAACTCCATAAAGCACCAGAGTCCTGACAGTTACTTAAGAAAAGGACCACGTTTAGAGATCACTTTTCTACTCTTCCCTTTTTCCACATTATTTTTTATGAACCTGAGATGAAAATTCTAGCTCATGCATAGGCAAGAAAGTAACTAGCTTATGTTTACCCAGCAGTAAATGACAGAGAAGACACTTTGCCCAAAATCAAGACCAAAAGAAATACATTTTGTATTTGATAGGATAGGTCCGTTTGTAACTAACTGAAAGATTGAAAAGAGCAGTGAGAGTGACTTTGAAAATCCAATTATCTTTCATTGAAATGATCACAGATGCTCTTTCAGCACCTATTATGGCAGACAGCTAAGTTCCTTGGGCACCTGTGTGGCAGACAGCTAAGGTCCTTGGGCACCTGTGTGGTAAGACAGCTAAGTTCTGTGGGCACCTCGCAGACACGTAGAATTTTAGTCGTGTCACGGCTTCACGTGCTGAGCAATATTGTTCTCTTCTGCCTTCGTGTGTGGCTTCTCTTAAGTCATACAGGCTCCACAGAGTGTAATTTCCAGGCAGCAGTGGCCATGCCTCGTGCAGATGATGTCTGTAGTACGCCGTCAGAGTACCTAATAAATAATTGATGATACATATGTGAATAGATCAGTGTTTTTGACGGTTTCTCGTAAAATTTTAGGAGAAGAAGATGGATCGACCTGCTGGAAGGAGTTTTATGCAAGTATTATGTGAAAAATATAGTCCTGAGAACTTTCCTTACCGCCGCGGTCCTGGAATGGGAGTCCATGTCCCAGCCACACCTCAGGGCTCGCCAATGAAAGGTAAGGAAAATGGCACCTGAGATACTTATTTCCTTGTGCTTTCTTGGGCTAGTAAACCAGAACAATGCCATGTCTACAAAGGAATTAATCTAAGTGATGAGTCAAAGTGCACTGGTTTTGATTGTGATTTTCTTTTTTTCTTTTTAACTTAAAGGACTAGCTTTCCTCCAAATTAGCAAGAAGACACTTTAGTTGCATTCAGAGGGTAATAACAGTCTTGAGTAATTGCCTATCAAATGCAAGTTCTTTCAAGGGACGTGGAGGGGCAAGCTAGTACAAGCCTGCTCTGTACCCCTGGGACCTGACATCCTAATTGGAATACAAGAGCATTTCATTTTTACAAAGATAGACACTGGTAGTTTTCCTTGAGTCAAATGAACGGCACGGTGATTGGGAAGGAAATTTGGAGCAGTTAATTACTGTGATCAAAAGCCTCCAAAGCCGTGGGACTGAACAACCTTCAAGAATATAGAAGCTGATTCAAGAGACTCTAGAGCCATTTTCGGAGAGGGAGTGATGAGAGTGAAGAGCTCTGGCTGGGAAGGTGCATTTCCCTCCACTACAGCCTGGTGTAACCGTGAACTGTTCTTGGAAGTTCTTTGTAGTCAGGAAGCATTAATATCGAACAGTATCTCAGTGCTTGGGTCCATAGATAACTGAGTGTTCTGTCTTGTCACTCCATATAAACTGGAATAGCAGAAAGAAGTCAACTTATTATTTGGTAATTTTTTTTTCAGGATCCCTTCCTGAGAAATTGAATACTGAAAAGGACTATATTGAAAAACCATGTAATCTGAGGCCTCCATTAATAAAATATTCCTTGTGGGTGTCCTTGTTTCTATACAAAGAGAAAACGAGTTGTGGGATTCTCCTGCTTATCGTTTTTATTAGTAAGAATGATTTTAGTGACACGTATTTGGCGGGGCTCCACATCCGGCAGTGCTCTGGGGAATTAATTACTCCTGGCAGAGTCTTGGGGGAGCGGGGGTGCCCTGGAGCAGAGCTGCAGTCCAGTTCAGGCCCCACACAGGTGTTTCAGAATCATTCTGTGACTTGACTACCCTAGTGTGACCAGATACATCAAATAATTGAAGACTCTGAAAGGTTTCCCATAAAACGAAGAGGCTGACTGGAAAGTAACAGACATGTGGCAGAGGTGGGTGGTCAGGGCACTGGGGTGGTGGGGAAGTACAGTAACTGTATAGCAATACCATAAATAGTAACAGTATTGCAACCACAAACAGTAAAAGTATTGCAACCATAAACAGTAACAATATTGCAAACTATGATTTGTAGTAGTGATCAAAAAAACTTTCCCATTACAAATCTTTTCTAAGGTTTGATTTTTTTTTTACTTTTTATTTTTTTTCTGTTCGGGTCACACCCAGCAATGCATAGGGGTTACTCCTGGCTCTTCACTCAGGAATTAACCCCTGGCGGTGCTCGGGACCATATGGGATGCCGGGAATCGAACCCGGATCGGCCGCGTGCAAGGCAAACACCCTACCCACTGTGCTATTGGTCCAGCCCCTAACATCTGATCTTTTTAAGGGACACATTTTACATGCTCATGACATGAAAATGATGTGTACAAGAGAGACAGAGATTTGGGCTTTTGTTTGTTGGGTGCCCTCTGCGGGGTCTTCAGAGGCCGTCCCTGGCTCTCTCGCTTAGGGCCTTCTCCCAGCAGTGCTCACGGGACCAGGCTGGGCTCAGCTGCATGCAAGGCAGGCGCCTCGGGCCTGGTGCCCCCTCCGGCCTCCAGATGGAGATCTTTAAATGGACTCACGTGAGTGAGGCCGACTGCTCGGATGCTAGGAACTTGCAGAGCAGTAGTGATTCAGCAGAGAGATTATCCCTCTCTAGTTTGAGATCGTCTTCATAGGCAGGAAAAGGTGAAAATACACATAAAACAGAGAAAGAAAGAGCTGTCTGGAATGATACTTCTGAACTGAAAAGAAAGGAAGAATGTGGGCCAGGAAGCAGCCAGTGGTGTGTGGAGTGTGGCCTCGGCCACAGCAGCTGCTGTTGGTGATGGGGCTGAGCCGTCGTGCAGAGAGAGGGAAGCCAGCAAGACTGGCTGCACAGACCTCCACCCCCCAGCCCCCCGCCCCCCGCCCCAGTCTGGCTTGTGTTTGGCCATCTCCTCTTCAGATGCAGTGCCCGTGGGCCCCACCCAAGCCCCGTCCGAATCCCTGCAGTGATTGTCTTGGTTCCCAGGGCTGCCTGTCTCCAGACAGAATGAAACTGACGTTGAGCGTGTCTCCTCTCCCGCCCTGCAGATCGCCTCAACCTCCCAAGCGTGCTGGTATTGAACAGCTGCGGAATAACCTGTGCCGGGGACGAGAAAGAAATCGCCGCCTTCTGCGCGCACGTGTCAGAGCTCGATCTCTCTGACAACAAACTGGAAGACTGGCAGGAGGTACGGTTCTCTCCCACCGTGCCCGGATGGCCCCGACGGGGAAAGGTCCCACTGCCTTCAGCATTGTAAGCGATCGTGCCGTGGGCATGGCCCGAGACGAGGGGTGGACTGCTTCAGCTGGCTCTCGGGCGAGTTTTCAGGGAGCATCGTTTTTGCTCGTTTGTTTTCTGTGCATGTGAAGGCCTTGCTGACCAGGAGGCCAGTGGCTCTGCAGAGGTCGGGCTAGGCCTGTGTCCACACCCGCTCTGCTCATCCGCTCCGGCTACTGTGTATCGCAGGGCAATTTCAAATTGTTTGAGCTGGAGGCTAAAATGATAAAAATACGCTCGTTACTGAAACATATTCTCAATATGTTGGATCTTTTTATACTATTAAGTCTTGTTAGTGGTTTGACATGACTGATAATAATTTCACCACCTCGGAGTAACTATAAACCAGGTATACCAATAAAAAGCATTACAGTATCCTCTCTTATTTTTATATCACATGCTGTCTGTGTATAACATTACCTTACTGCCTTTAAAGAGAAAGGAAAATATGGCCGGAGAGATTGTACAGCAGTTCGGGCGCTCGCCTTGCACGAGTTTGATCCCTGGCATCCCACGCGTTCTCCCAAGCCTGCCAAGGGTGGTCCCCCAGCACAGGGCCAGCAGAAAAGCCCTAAACACAGCTAGGTGTGGCCCAAAACCCAAAATAGTTTTAATTTAAAAAGAAAAAAAGGAACAAACAGGAGCTGAAGAGATAGCCCAAGGGTGGAGGCGTGTGGCCTGCGCACATGCAGCTTCTGAATCACAGCCAGCACCAGTTCGATCCCAGGCATCACATAGAGGCCCCCGACCACCACCAGGGGTGGCTCCTGAGCACTCTCTGGTGTGGCCCCCAATGTCAAAGATGAGTCACTAAGAAAGAATAGCTCTTGCTATGTGATCATTCTCTTGTCTGAAATTAGGGCTCTTATTTATTCCTTGGACTATTGACAAATCTTAATGAGTTTTCCTGTCTCTGCTTTGGTTCTGTTTTTATTCCTCTTCCTCTAAGCTATCTTCTGCAGTGCTCCCAGACTCCTTTGAATCAATAAAACATGAGCAGGACATGCTTGAAGTCCTTCGGTTGCCTTCCATTGTAGCTGAGTGAGGTCTGAGCTCAGCATGGCCCTCACCAGGTGCTTTGCCCTTCCTGAGCTTGGCCTCTGCCTCCAGCCTTTCATTGCAGCACAGGATAAACTCTTGACCGGAAAGTCTTTCTTGATTTCACTCTAAGTTATTGCTCTTTTTCTGCCCGTGGTGTTCCCAGCCCCTTCCTCTGTAGCTAGCACGTGGTCCAGGCTGCTGTTCCCTGAGCAGCTTCCCCTGACTGCCTCGCCGCCAGCTTCACTTCCCTCAGCACCTGTGTCCTGCCATGTGAGGGGGTTTATTGTCACTCAGTGCCATTTCTTGCTTACTCAAAAGCTTTTCTACTAGGAGCTGATGCCCATCTCAGGGCTCACTCCTGGCAGAGCTTGGGAACCCATGTGCAGTGCTGGGGATCAAAACCCAGTTGGCTACATACGACACCAGCACTTTGCTTGTGGTACTCTCTCCGGTCCCGGTCTTGTCTGTTTTGCCATTGCTACGTGCACTCAGCACTCAGATGTTTGTGGCATTTATAAAGAAATGGTGGTGTCTTAAGGATTGATCAGGACTACTTGCTTCAGCTATTCCTGGGGTCTAAAGAAACTCCTTTGATCCTTCTGTGTTTTCAGACTTCTCATCCATAAGACAGAGATGATGACAAAATTAATCATTGAGGCACTTTTCCAATATTAAATACCGTACAAATTTTAAGCTACTTCTCTAAGAAAACTTAAGACTTTTTTTTTAAAGTCTTGCATACTGAGCAATTTCATAGTCTTACTGGGATAACTGTGTTCTCAGTTATACTTTCCTTTGTGACTAAGGTATTTCCTTTGAGATATATGTATCTTGATTTCTAAGTGATTTCTTAATATGTACAAATATACTAGATTTTAAAAAGCAGTCTATTGTGCATGCATGCATTTGTTTACTGACTTTATTGAAGCAACTGATATAATTCACTATTGAACAAATTAATCTGTTTCTTCTTTTTTGTTTGTTCATTTTATTTTGAGGCCCTACCCAGAGATGCTTAGGGGTTACTCTTGGCTCTGCGCTCAGGAAGTCATTCTCTTCTGGTGGTCTTGGGAAACCATGTGGGGTGCCAGGGATCAAACGCAGGTTGGCCGCACACAAGGCAAGCACCTTACCCACTGTACTATCTCTGTGGCCCCTAATCCCTAGTCTCTTCCTTTGTGGCTCTGTGTGGTTTTATCTGACATGTGTGCTCTATCCACACTGCACACTTGCAAAAAAGACCTTCTCTGCAAAGCCCCTTCCCTAAGATCCCAGCCGTTGAGTTCCTGCGGACTCTTTGATGAGCTGTTTGAGTTTTTTCCCATCTCCCAAACAGTGCTCAGGGGGGGTCTTGAAGCCACTTCCAGAATCTCAGCCAGCTGAGCCAAGGGTTCACTGCAGGGGCCTGCAGTTGTGGTGCTGATTACAGGGTGTGGACCTAGCTCCTGGACTCTCCCAGGTCACAGGTCACACCAAGCCTTCCTCTGAGCCACTTTGGCATTTACATTCAGGCTGATTTCTCTAACTTCTTTCCTCTGGTTTTAGTTTTTGTTCATACTTTGCTAACTGGGACCTATTTAGTAGTAAGGTACTTGCCACCTTAGAAGAATGGTTTATGTAAGTATAGATTAGAACACAGTTTGCACTAGTTAATCCTGCCTTTTCTATGTTTAGACAAAGGTCTACCCTAATTATTTCCCAGGCTTTCTTAACTTGTGTGTAACCAGAGTGTCGTGTATATTTATACTGTTTGTATTTTCCTGAGTGTGCTTTATACCCTGTTTTCAAGCAGTGTTCAAACAATAATTTCTGCCCTCTTTTGGGTTTTTTTTTCCTTCTTGGGTCACACATGGCAATGCACAGGGCTTACTCCTGGCTCTGCACTCAGGAATTACTCCTGTCAGTGCTCAGGGGACCATATGGGATGCTGGGAATCGAACCTGGGTCGGCCATGGTCAAGGCAAACACCCTACCCACTGTGCTATCACTCCAGCTCCCATTATTTTTAAATTTATTTTTGCTTTAATCATTCCCTCATATTTGTCCTTCTCCTTAACTGTAGATGATCCCAGTCTTCTGGAGTATAGAGCAAAACACAGAGAGATGGGAAAAATAGTAACAGATAACTAACTTATAGAGTAAAACTACCAGACTACAAATCCCACTGGTCATGGTTTCAAGACGTTACGTTTCAGTCCCATCACAACCCAAAGAGCAGATTGTCAAGACGGTCATTTGCTCCTGGCTGTAACTAATTTTATTTTACTTGATATTAATAGTGTTTTTCTAATAAGTACTAAATATAGTTTTTTTTCGTACTTTGAAAAAGTTCTGAGTAACGTTCTGTAGTTTCAAGCACTGTCTGCTATCTGCAGATGGAGATCAATCAGGGGAGAGGACCCTGCTTTTGTTTGGGAGGAGGCAAAGATTTGTCTTTGTCCTTCTAAATTGAGTCTATTTTTTATTTTAAGAGATGTGAGGGTTTTTTTTTTTAGTTTGTTTTTGATTTGAAGTTTTGCTCAGTTGATATTTTGTTTTTCCTTTCCCAGGCTGTCTCCTTTTTTCCCTTCCCTCCCTTATCAAAACCTCTTACAAAAGAAATTAAAGCAAGTACTTGAGGGGTGGGGAGAATGAAGAGCTCGGGTAAAGTAGAGAATGGCTTGGGTGTAGGTTACAGATTGTTATCTTTACACCCTTTCCCGTTTTCTTAAGAGTCCACTGCTTAGAAGCCAGAGTGGGGTCTCCCATGGAGTCGCTGAGCTATGGTGTTAGATTGTTGGGTGTGGGTGGTCCCCTCGGACCTCACACCCCCACCGGAGCCCGTTGCTGCCCAAGAGCTTCCCTTTCCAGCGTTAAAAGGGGGGATGGGTACTCGATCATTGTATAACTGAAACCCAGGCACAAAAATTTGTACGTCTACAACTGTACCTCATGGTGTTTCACTAATAAAAATTAAAAAATAAATCAGCGGGCAGGGCGTTCGCCTTACAAGCGGCCAACATGGCCGACCCGAGTTCGATTCCTCCGCCCCTCTCGGAGAGCCCGGCAAGCTACCGAGAGTATTCGATATGCCAGACACAGTAACAAAAAATAAATAAATAAAATTATATTTGTAATTAAAAAAAGGGGGGAGGGGGAGTCGGTCACTGCCCTGAGGCTCACAGAATGTCAGCGTGAGCCACTAGGACATTTTTCTGTTACAGTAAATGTTCCTTGTAAACGGAATATCATCTTTTCTGCTCTTTGGGTTTTTTTGGTGGAAGGGTTGGAGCCACACCTGCAGTGCTCAAGGGCTGGGCCTCAAGCCTGGACCTCTGCAGACCCAGAATGCGCTCTGGACCCCCTGCACGCACGTGCGCGCGCGCGCGCGCACACACACACACACACACACAGACACACACATGTGCCTTGGG
The DNA here is from genome assembly GCF_029834395.1 of Sorex fumeus. NCBI lineage: Eukaryota > Metazoa > Chordata > Mammalia > Eulipotyphla > Soricidae > Sorex > Sorex fumeus. The sequence goes on along the minus strand of NW_026606255.1, from coordinate 1,015,862 downwards.
CGCCCTGCACACAGCCACCTTGAGCTCTCTGGCCCCTTTATCTAGAATTCCACCATTAATTTGAACCTGACCAGCAGTCAACCCCTTCTGATTTCAGCCCTTGACAGAAAATACTTAGATTATATATTCTTTTTTGTGCATGAGTTGAGAGGCTGTATAGTCCCCTCTTATCTTTGTGGTTGATTCCAGTGAATGAGGTTTCCCACTCTGCGCTCTCAGAGGACAGTGGCAGTCGTGCAGACTATGAAGATAACAGCACATACCTATTTGTCTTGGAGGTTCTCTCCGAGACAAATTTTGAAAACCCTTAAATTAGACATTTTTTCAGTATTTTTCTCTTCACTAAAGGGGTGGTGCTTAGGATTTTGTTCTTACTGATTTCATTTGTACAACTAGCAGATTCTGGATGAGCTAGTCAGACCGCAAATTCTTTATGTCCTTTCTTGCCCTTGAAAAACGGTCAGTCTAGCTGGTTATCTTTTTTTTTTTTTTTTTTTTTGTGGAAGACCTTCATCTTTAGTCTCCAGGTGATAGAATAGGGGGTTGGGCCTTCTATGCTGTTAGCTGTGCTGCGGCCCCACACGGAACTCCAAAACCTAGCCAGAGAATTGAAAAAAAAAAAAGCGTGCTACGACTCCATCGCAAAAGGGATCAAGCAGGAAAATACGTGAAGAGCTCGGTGTTTGCTGTAAGAGATAGCATCCTCACCTTCACGTGTAGTAAGAGGGAGAGTGGGTATGTAGAACTGAGGGAGGCATGGCCATCAGCACCTTTCCCTCCAGTGTCCTCTCTGACCCTTCTGGAAATCACTCTGCTTCTCGTTCATCTTGGAGCCCCTGAACTCTCGGTCCCAATATATCTCTGTCCTGCCCACACACCTCAGCCCTGCTCTCTTGGCGTTGTTTTGGAGTTCTGAAAAGAAACCGCTGTCCTAAGTCGCAATCACAAAATTTGCTCCCCCCAAGAGATTTTGATTCAGTAGTTTAGGTAGATTCTGGGAGTCAGCATATTTTTTAAAATTCTACAGTGAATCTTGACAATTCTGAGTAGCCAAGGTTGAGATAGTAGTGTGTATTATATCTATCATATCAGTAGTCATTATATTCATTCATTTTTTTTTGCCATTTAATAATTATGAGGTGCTCACTATGCAGTGATAAACTATGTAAGTTTTCTCCCTGCTTTCATAGAGTTTATACTCTACTGGTTAATAATTGATGAGGAATTTCTTTTTTTTTATTTTATAAGGTAGTTCAATATTTGATTACAGTTAATATTCAAACAACAATCCCACCACCATTACACCTTCCCACCACCAAGTTGGGGATGTTTCCATCCCAATACCCAATCCCTGTCCCAAAGCACAACCGAAATGATATATTTTGTGTTGTCTGTTATGGAAAACCGCTGCAAATGCTACAAAAAAGTATAGAGGAGACAGCGTGAAGATTGTTCTGTTTTGGCAGGGGCCATTAAGACATTCTTAAGAATATCACTAACATGTTAAAGGTTGAGTGATGTGAGCTTTCATATATAAATCTAAAGCTATGTGTGTATGTGTATATATATGCATATATATATATCACTGTCACTGTCTTCCCGTTGTTCATGGATTTGCTCGAGCGGGCCCAGTAACGTCTCCATTGGAGATTTTGTTGTTACTGTGTTTGGCATATCGAATATGTCACAGGGAGCTTGCCAGGCTCTGCCGTGTGGGCGAGATACTCTCGGTAGCTTGCCGGGCTCTCTGAGAGGGGTGGAGGAATCGAACTCGGGTTGGCCATGTTGGCTGCATGCAAGGCAAACGCCCTACCGCTGTGCTATCGCTCCAGCCCATATATATGCATACACATATATATTTTTGCCTCTGTAATTTGTTGCCTACTACTTGAACCCCATCAGATGTGGTGTGGTACTTATGGAGAATGGGTTGGGAGTGTCTTATGATGTGTCCAGGAATACGTTCACTCGTGCTTTAGGCTCAGCCCGGGTGTGTGGGGAGCAGCCTTGAGCATGGTGGTGGCTGGGTTCTGGAGTTTTTCGGCTGCTGGGACTGGGTCTATTGGGGCAGGGAGGGCTCTCACCCACCCCTCTCTGGGGTGCCCCAAGTGAAACAGCCTGGCGCAGAGTCCGTTGGCATGGCCATGGCGGGCACCATGTTGATGAGGAATTTCTAAAAGGTAGACCCATCACTAGCTAAGTGCCTCACATGTCCTCCTCATTTAATCCTACCAATAATGCTACATGGTAAGTGGCTACTATCCCCCCACACACACCCCGTTTTGACTCCTTACTCTGTGCTTGGGGATCGTTCCTGGTGGACTCAGAGGACCCTGTGGGATGCTGGACATGGAACTTAGGTCGGTCATGTGCAAGGCAAGCTCCCTCCCCTCCATGCTGTCACTCAGCCCTGGTTGGGAAAAGATAAATCACTGATTTGGACCCACAGAGCTAGGAAGTGTTGGAGCCTATTGGAATCCTGACTTTTCCCATTCTAAAGCTGATTCTATTTTGTTCTACGCCTTTTCTTAGATTCCGTATTGCCTCAGTTTTGCTGTTGCAGATGAGACTCAAATCACTTACTGAGCCCCTTGCACTGATTTCATTCCAGTTTTAAGCAATTTCTTTTCTTTCTTTTTCCTTTTTTTTTTATGATTTTATTGGTTGTGACAAATTGGAACGAACAATGGCTCTGATTTTTTTTAATCTCATATTTTATTTTTGTGACTATGAAACCATGGTAAAATTAGTTAATGCTTCTGTGCTATAGCTTCCTCATTTATTAAAATTAAGATGCTATTTAGTTACCTTCCAAGCTTCTTTCAAATTTAGTGAAATAGGCCTTGTCAAAAAGAAGAGCCAATAGTTCAAGGCAGGGAGCTCGATGCCTGCCTGCCTTCCCCCGCTTTGTCTGCCAAGGTACCAGCTCAGTGAGCAAGTTTATGGTCATGTTTTCTCTTTTGTGAGATAGAATGGCTGCCTTTGTTTTTGAGTAAATATATCTTAAAGTTTAATAAGTCTGGAGCCAAGCTGAAATTATTTGCTGAGTGATTATGATTATGTAGTCGATTTTGAACACCTGGATTGCTACCAGGTGGTCTTCAATAAACTTAAATTAGCCTTAATGTGCTGAGAATGTGAGAAAAGAGATACTCAAACGAGAATTGCGCGATCCAATCTCAGCTCTTTAGAAACTTGCAACCTAAAAAGTCATTTAAATGATCTTTTCTCCATTTAGCAAAGAGGATATCGAAGCAGAATCAAAAACTACACTAAAGAAGGAAATCTTTCCTTTGTACCATTACGTTTCTGTGGCGTTACTATTTCATAGGAAAAAGTTAAATTATTTGCCAAGATTGGGTGAAATGACAAATTCGACTTCCCCACGCTCTGTGGGTGCCACCCTTCAGCGTGTGATGGTCCTGTGGAGACCCAGGAACCCTCAAGCGTGATTGTAATTTAAAAGCTCTGATTACTGCCTCATGTACTTTTCTCTTTTTCTTCCCTAGGTCAGTAAAATTGTGTCAAATGTTCCCCAGTTGGAGTTTCTAAACCTGAGTTCCAACCCTCTGAATTTGTCGGTTTTAGAAAGAACATGTGCCGGGTCCTTCTCTGGGGTTCGCAAACTTGTTCTCAACAACAGCAAAGCTTCTTGGGAGACAGTCCACACGATACTGCAGGAGTTACCAGAGTAAGCCCCGCGAGCATGGTGGAGAGGGGGCTAGCCAGTCACTGCTCACCTCCCGTCATGGGAACCCTAGAACTGCAGGTTGGATGGAGAGCGGGGTCAGAGAAACGCAGTACTTGCAACGCGGGCGTGAGGGTACACCAGCAGCGTTTTCACTGGAGAATGTGTGGAGTGTTGAGTACCCCGAGACATGGGATAGGTCCTCCTCAGGCTAGAAGATACCCCTGAGAAGCTCTGGTCATTCGTGATCAACCACACCCTTCTCCATCTCAATCTTCTGATTACCTGATTTGAGCTTTTGCCTGAGTTCTTTTCTTCAGGAGAAAAAAAAAAATCTGAGTATCTCTAAAGTATGTTAACACCGAGATTACTGAACACCTACTTGGCCTGAGGAGGAAATGGACCTGTATTCTTTTTCCATGATTCAAGCAAGAATTTACACTTTCCTTTGTCACTTTAGAAATGCATCGTTAACAGTTCCCTGCCCCTCACCCCATCTCTGTATTTGCATGTAAGTGGTCAAAAGAAAGCAATTTCAAGAAATATATGAAAGCGTATTTTTTTTAAATCATTTTAATAAGGAAAGTAACAAGACCTTGGAGAATCTGGTCTCACCTTGTTTTTCCATCTGAGTATCTCATTCATCCTAATGAGATTGGTTTCCGTGCTGCTCGCAACCTCTAGCATGGACTAAAAGGAGCTTTTAGATCCCACTTCTACTTACCAACCAGATGGCTTGATAAGCTGACCTCTCTAAGCTGTGTCCTGCTCTGTAAGTTAGGTTATTGTATCAGTCCTGTAAAAGTAGGAGAGTCCTTGGCGCACTTGACATGGAGCCTGACCCAAGTAGATATTTAGGAGATGGTGATGGTCAGTTCTACTTCAAAACTATTTGTTAATGCAGTTTCCGGAAATGACTCCTCTGTCCTCTTCCTCCACGGCCAGGCATTCTTTTGATTCTTCTTATTATAGCCTTTGCCTCTGCGCCTGTGTGATGTGCCATTGTATTCATAGTCCCACTGAGTTAGCACGTAATTATTTAAGCACATAATTCGTCCTCTGCCATTATGCATGTGCTAGGTTTTGTCTTCTAGCTACTGTCAGCTTTAGAAAGGCATCTTTGCGTTTTTTTCCACACCACTAAGTAGTCTTACACCTTAGAAGGCACTTCACTGAATGAAGAGGCGCGAGTCAGGGATCCAGCCGCTTTCAATAATAAAACATTTCCTCTTCCTCTGCAGTTTGGAGGAGCTCTTCCTGTGCCTTAATGACTACGAAACAGTGTCTTGTCCTTCTATTTGCTGTCACTCTCTTAAGCTGCTCCACATAACAGACAACAACCTCCAAGACTGGACTGAGATCCGGAAGCTGGGCGCTATGTTCCCTTCCCTTGACACCCTGGTTCTGGCCAACAACCACGTGAGCGCCATCGAGGAGCCTGACGACTCGCTGGCCAGGCTCTTCCCCAACCTGCGCTCCATCAGCCTGCACAAGTCAGGTGAGGCCGCGCTGCAGTCACAGCCCTCAGGTCCTGGGTTGCTGAAGATTAAGTGGCACATTCGTATGTTAAGGGGGTCATGCGTGAAAGGAATAGACGGCATTGACAGCTCACACAGTGAAAACAGGCCAGAGGGTTTTAGACTAGACCATTTCGTCCGGACCTCGGTTACGAGAGAGACGGCACGTGTGCCTTGGAGATGCCCGCTCGCATTTTCAGCCACTTGTATCTAATTGGTTGCTAGGCCGTGGCCATCTGATTCTGTGTCACAGGGATGACTGTCTTCAAAAAATGAAAGAGGTTTATTTTTAGAGCGTATTCATCCTTGTTTTTCCCCTGATGGATGGTCGGTTTACCATACTGTGGAACATCGAGAGAGCCTCCCCCCTCTGACTGTCAGACTCCCCCGCTCCCCATCCTTAGCCGCTCCAGTGCCTCCACCACTTCCTCTGGCCCTCTGATAATCACTATAGTTTGTACCCAGCCTAAAAGTCCTATTTTTTTCCGCCAAGTTTTGGGCTTTAATTGTTTTTCACATATGAGTGAAACAATTTGTTGATGGTCTTTCACTACTTCCGTAGTTCATTTCGCATAATCACCTTAAACTTGATCCATTTAGATGAACTCGTGCAAGGGGCACATTGTTTTCCGGAATGGATTTAATGTGTGGTAAAATAGAGTAACTTTATCATAAAAGAATATCTTCTTGAGAGTGCCAAGTATCGATTTGGACAGTTTGCTTAGTCATAGAAAGAATTTTAAAACTAAGTAATAAAACTTCAGAATATTATTTTTGCCTCTTCTGACATAAGGGTTTGGCTGTCTGTTTTAACTTTAAAATCTGTTCTCCCTATTTCAAAAGTGTGGCTGGTCCCTGGTTCTAGTAGTCTTCCTCCAAAATCTTTAAAATTCGCTATGAAGAATTTTAGTACGTGTCATCGCTAACTCTTCAATGGTTATGTTTAATTGGCCTGCGGTAGGTAGAGGAGTTGATCCCGTCTTTTTGTTATGGCTCTGTAATCATGGCGTACGTTGAGCTTAGTGAGACTATGAACTGATCACGTGAGCCCCCTTGCGAGCCCAGTGGGTGGAGCAGGTGCGTGGGTGCCAGAGGGTAAAGGGCTCTCGGGCCATGGGAGCAGGAGCAGGAGCAGGAGCGGGAGCGAGCACCAAGGGTGCGATGCTGTTCAGCTGTCTTCAGTTCTTTGATAAGCATTTCGGGCTTTCTAACTAGTTCATGATCACTTAACGTTTTAGAAAGGACTAAGGGAAGTAGCACTTTGCTCATCTGTAGGCGTTCCTGGATTTCCTTAAACGGTGTGTTTCTCCCATCAGGTTTGCAATCCTGGGAAGACATTGACAAGCTAAATTCATTCCCCAAGCTTGAAGAAGTGCGATTGTTAGGAATCCCACTTCTGCAGCCATATTCCACTGAGGAGCGGCGGAAGTTGGTGATCGCCAGGTCTGTCACCTCGATTGTTCTGCCTCTTTTCTTGGGACTTCACTGAGGGGGCCGGGGACAGGGACAGGCAGGTTTTCTCTTTCAACAGACTGCTCAGCCTGCCAGGCCCCCTGAAAACCTGCCTCGTAGATCTCTTCTGTTTTTGCTTTTTAATACTGAATAGTGGTTAAAGTCCTATTTGGGGCTGATGAAAAGAAAGTTAGGGGCCTAAGGGAATTGTTCTTAGTCAGTTTTCTTAACTAATGTGGTCCTGTAAGCTGTAAATATCTGGAAATTGGACTCGTTAGTTTAGAACTTGAGTGCAGAGTCTTTGCCTTCTTGACTGTGGATTGGCTTAAATATGACTAGCTGCTCTCCTTCCTCCCAGTCCTGCTCCGGTGTCTCAGACCTGCCTGCACAGGTGACTGAGCCCCCCAGAGGGTCTCCCTTTGTGTGTGCTGTGAGCGCCACTGCCTGTGGCTGAGGAGTGCAGGGACAGCACCGAGCTGTGCTTTTGCTCTCTCTGGACTCCATACCCGTTTGGGAACCAGCAGTGTGGAAGGGGCAACAAAGAAGAGGGGTTCTGTTGGGTTTGGGCCTCACACCTGGAGGTGGCTCAGGGACCACCCCTTTCTCTCTGCTTAGGGGTCACCCTGGCAGTGGTTGGGGGACCAGGCTTCGCTGGAGGATTGAATTTGTCGTGGCGCGCTCAGCCCACTGGGCCGTCTCTCTGCCCAAGAAGGGCAGTTCTTTAAACAAGATGTGGAGCCCCTGGGAGGTGGTCCAGGGGTTAAGGCACTTGACTCCCACCAGTCCTGATTCTGATACGGTCCTCCAAGTACTGCGGGGTCTCTCCTGAGCACCACTCGGTGTGGCCAGCCCCACTGCCTCCTGCCCCCAGATAACACAATTTTGATATTTCTGACCACCTAACACCCAGTAGATCATTTACTGTTTCCCGGGGTGTTCACATGCAAATTAATATTGAAATTAAGAAATGGAATTCAGTGTATTTATTTCTAAGATTAAGTCTTACGATAGGCCTTGTGCTTTTTTTTTTCTTTTAATCAGTTACTGAACTATTGAACCAGATTCTCCACAGCCTTTGTGACCCTGGGCTGGAGAGCTAATATAGCACAAGGGCACTTGACATGGACGGGCCAGCCTGCTCCCTGATCCCATGTGGTCCCCCCGACAAGGAGTGATCCCTGAGTGCAGAGCCAAGAGTAACCCCTGGGCACTGCTAGGGGTGCCTCTACCCCACCCCCCACCGCCAAAATAAAAAAAAAAAGAATAAAACTTATATCTGTTGTCTGGTCTGATACCATCAACCATATGTAACTTCTTGAGCACGTAAAGTGAGGTTGATCTGAATTGAATTGTGCGGTAAATATACCAAGGATTGGGCGGGGGCGGGGAGTGCCAAGTATAGTTTTGGTTATTTTTCAGCTGAAACAACTAAATCCTGAATATAACGAGGTGAGATAGCATATTATTACAACTCATGTCACCTGTTTCAGTTTTGTTCCTTAAAATACGGCCCCTTGAGAATTTTAAATTACACGTGTGACTCGCATCTTCTTCATTCGGGTGGACTGTGCCGCCCGAATCTTTTACAAGGTGGATGTGCCATAGATCTGCCACACCTGGAGTGGAGAGGGCCAGTGTCTGCGGTCCTTTCTTTTTACAACACTTGAGCTGAGTCATCTGGTGGGGACCTGCAGAGCCACGTTCGATGTGTCCTTTCCAGAGACTGCCATTTCATTTCTTTACCATTCATTTTTCTCGGCGGGCTGGAGGTGAAGCCCAGGGCATCTCTCCTGCCCAGCCTAGACCCAGCCCATGCGTAGCCTCTGTCTCTGATGACAAGAATCCGTTGTGTCGTGATGGGACTTTATTTTGCTTCTTGCTTGCAGGTTGCCCTCTGTTTCCAAACTCAACGGCAGTGTTGTGAGTGATGGCGAGCGGGAAGATTCCGAGAGATTCTTCATCCGTTACTACGTCGATGTTCCACAGGAAGACGTTCCGTTCAGGTACAGGCCCCGCGGGCTGGCCCCGGGTTAGTCGCTCTTTCAGAGCTAATAAAATCGAAGAGTTTATTATTTGACCCTCTCAGTTGACTTTGGTGATGGAAATAAATATTAAGGAAGAAATAGGAAGCAAACCTCTTTCCTCTCGTTTTCCACGTGTATTTCTTCTAGCCTTGCACTTGTATTAAGAATGATTGGGCGAGTAATTAACAGCTTCTGGCCACTTCTACCGCATCGATTCCTTTTTGATTCTCTTCTCCAGGGCACATTTCCCTTATCCCCAGATTGGTCTCTTTTTCTCTCATTCCATCTGCTGTTCGGCTCTGCTAAGTGCTGTGGTCTGGAAGGTTCGATAAAAGCATCAGGTTCAGAGATGAGGAAAGAACTCGGGAGGAGTAAAGTCAGAAGAGCAGCTGAGCAGGCAGAGAGGCTGAGGGCTAAGCAAGCTCTTCCTTTATGGATGAGTCAGTGTGCATTTGGCGAGGAATATCTGGAATACCCTATGAAAGATGGTGTCTGTATAAGCATTAAAAAAAAAATCCCCCAGACAGGTATCAGATACACAGGTATCTGAGTGCCAGGATCATTACCCCAGAAGTCACATGCTTTCTGTAACGACTTTAAGAATTCGGTGTCCTCCCATTTGACAGGAGGAGTCTTCCACAAACAAGCTGCAAGCTGGGGCTGAGCGTGAGTCAGACCAGTTGGTCCTTCTGGCTCCCAGCCTCTCGGATCTGAGTCATCCTTCCCCGCGACTGTCTGTCCGAGCCCATGTCCCGGACGTCTCCATTGGCTCAGTATAAAAACCTTAAGATGTTATTAGTAGTGTTTTAAAAAGGCAGGTCTTTAAAGATGCTAGACAAACAAATGGTTTAAAAATAATCTTTTTTAAAAAATTAACGACAAATAAGAAGATAGGAAGAAGTAGGCATTACTGGACCTTTTCACAATCGAGAAGTCTCAGGTTAAAGTGTGTGAAACTGTTTCTTAGATAAAGAGTTAAATTGAAAAAAATACTTTGTAATGTCTGCCTGATATCTGTAGTTTTATTTGACCCAATCTAACAAATGAATGGCAGAAGTAAACACTCTTGACTTTGGACGTGCCCTGCCGTTATACAGGGAGTCGGCTGTGTATCTCCCTGAGTCCGCGGGTACCTCTGGTACACTGTTGTTTTGTTTTGGGGGCACACCCAGTGGAGCTCAGTCTGTGCTCGGGAGTTACTCCTGGCAGTGCTGGGGGGCGAAGGCGGGTCTGCTCATACAAGGCAAACGCCTTCCCCGCAGCCCTGTCTCTGTGGCCCCTGTAACAGTCGGTGCTCTTGACTGCAGGTTGTAGACGTCATCTTTGATGGGGGAGGAACTTATTAGATGATGTCTTGATTCCTTCGAGTGGCAGCAGATCTCCCTGCTCTGAGGACTTGAGTTCTTCCTGCCTCCTCTAGTTCCTGATTCTCGCAGTCCCTGGTGTTAGCACGAGCCGTGTTTTCACACTTGTGCTCCACACCTCAGACGGAGCGCCTGGAAAGCACTGATCTAAACAGTGTATTTCTTTTTTGGGGGGGGGCGGAGTGGGAGGGTCACACCCGGAGATGCACAGGGGTTCCTCCTGGGTCTACTCTCAGGAATGACTCCTGGTGGTGCTCGGGGGACCATATGGGATGCTGGGAATCAAACCCAGATCAGCTGTGTGCATGGCAAACATCCTCCCCGCCAGACTATCACTTCAGCCCTGAACGTTGTATTTCTTGTGCCAAAAGTGAGGTTTCTTTCGTGCCTCCACAGCAGGGACTTGCAGAATTCTACCCATGAACCCTATAGGACGCACACTGCCCCCTCCCAGGACCGTGCCCAGATTACCCTGTAATGTGTGTGAGTCTGTGCCCATCTTCGCCTCCCGGTACCAGGTTCTTACTGCCCACAATAGAAGTCAGCTCAGCCAGCATAGGTAGGACTGCAGTTCAGTAAGGGCAGTGAGCGCTGTGTCACTCACAGCTCACCGGCGATTAGAACACTGGGCCCGCTCAGGTGGACGGGAAGGGGAGCACAGCTGTAGCTTGTGTGTGCCGCGCTGCAGAGTGGACCGGACAGCGGGCAGCCTGCGGCGAGCTCTGGTTCTCGGGATTAGCCACTGAGCTCTGAGTCACGATTGCCCTCAGTCCAGCCCATCTCTGCCGCTCGGCTTGTGCGTGAAGTACAGGACGTGTTGTTAAGATTGCAGATTTTGATCACGGGCCACTTTATGTTCCCGCCCTCTGTGGTGGTGTTCAGGGAAGGGAGAGGGACGTCGAGGCCTTGGGAGCTCGGGAGCTCGCGCTCCTCTCTCTCGGGCTTTCCTCAGATCAAAAGGGCACCCAGATGCGGAACCTTCAGAGTGGAACAGATCTCCTCTAGTAACTGTTCCCTGGCGGTGTTCCTCTTTTGTCCCCTGGTAGATTTATCCCAATCACAATCTACTGTGGTGTCCCAGGAACTGCATTAGGTCCTTGAGAAAGAGCAAAGGCCAGCTTCTTCATGGCAGCAGAGTGGGGTGGGCAAGGATCGCAGAGGGTGTTGCTTTCTCCGTGTTAAAACGCATTGTTCTCTCTGAATTAAGAGTAGCGATACGCAAGTCTTGTTGTTAGGACTATACTTACGATCTCTTTGTTTTAGGAAGTATGTGCATGGTCTCTAAACACCAGCAAGTAATTAAGCGCACAGAGCATAGGGAAAGGTAAAAATCTGGATAATTTGGTGTTTCAGTAGAGAGTTTCAGTCACTTGAGCTTTAGCTTTTGGGTAGGATAAAAATACCCATTCTTTGGGAGAAAAGCATTCCTTCTCAATTGGCCATGGATTTTTAAAAAACAATCTGCGTTTAACTCTGATTTTCTTACAGAGTCTGATTTCTACAACATCCGCTAGATGTTAAGGTTCCTGAACTTTTCCTCCAGCTTTCGTTTTTCCGGTCTTGAATCATTAAATATGAAATACCTCTACTCAAGTTAGACATAAGAAAAATTAGCCAAAATGAGGAGAAAGTCATTATGATCAGTTGAATGTCTTTTATGGTCACCAAAGTTATTTTCTGAGCCAGTCGGACTGTTCAGCACATCTGTTTCCCAGTGATTAATTGTTTGGGCAGCAGAAAACTTCAAAGACAGTTGAGAAACTGACATGTTCTGTTTTTCTTTCTCAGAATAAAGTACAAGCTCCATTTACCGGAATTATTTCCATTTTGATGATGAATAGAATAGCATGTTTAGAGGACCAAAGGGAGACATGCTTATTAAGAGTGTTATAATTTCCTACAGGTGCTCAATTACCCTTTTTACTGCCTTCCACCGAGAGGCAGAGCTGGGACATTGGACCTCGTCTGGAGCTATTCCCGGTGATAATGGCTAACGCAGTGAAGCTCAGGGTCACCCATATGTTCCGTGCTTAGATATTTTGCAAGACGGTGGAAGGCAAAAATGGGTTTCCCGATTCGCAGGCTTTCGAAGTCATTGTGTTTTGCCGGTCCGTCAATAGAGCCTTTCTTCGAAAGCCCTCATCTATGACTTGTGCCCTTTCAGAGTCGACAGGTGGCTGGAAAGATGTCCTCCCCAGGCCGCTCAGGTTCCAGTTAGCGGAATCTCCTCCCCCACCAGGGGACCTTCTAGGAAATAACTGTGTAGGCTAGCTGCGTTTCAGAGGACAGTTTAATTTCTTTACTCGATGCCTACTAGGAACCCGGGGGCACGGAGCCAGAAGCTGAGATAAAGAGACACCAACAGCAGTGTCCTGCATCCAGCCAAGCTAAGCCCCAGCTCGGTTTCCTTTGCCCGACCCACCCTGTGTTCCCAGCCTCGAGGAATTCAGTCCCGGAGGGTGCTCGCCTGTGCCTGCCCCGCAGAGAGCTTTCACCCAGGCCGGGGCCGTTCCACGGCCTCTTCCTCTAGAAACGGCCTCTGAACTTCAGACGCGGCCTCTTCCCCTGGTGTCCAGACCTGCTGTATCCGAGGAGGAAGGCTGCTACCCTCCCCACCGGCCGGTCCTGCGCCGCCTTGTCTACTGTCTGCGCGTTGCCCAGACTCCGCATCCTCCCCAGCCTCCTCCTCCCGCACCCTCGGCTTTTGATTTGCTCCTCACAGTTCTGTTTTCAGAGACGCATGCAGAATCTGAGGGCTCCTAGCCTTTTTCGGCGATGTTTCCATTTTCCTGTACGGCTACGGTCTCCTTCTCATTGGTCGCCCTGAGTCCACCCTGGCCCCCTGTAGCTTGTTCTCCAGAGAGCAGCCGGCATAGAGGAGCTTCTGGGCTGGAGAGAAGACAGGACAGGGGAGGAGACTCTGGCCTTACTGAGCCTGGTTCCATCTCCGGCACCCCAGGTGGACCCCTGAGCACCGAGCCAGGAGTAAGCCTGAGAGCCACTGGCCGTGGGCATCCGCCTTCCCTTCTATTAAAAAAAAAAAGTTATAACGACACCAGACGAAAAGAAAAGAAGGAAACGATGCCCTGCTCACTCTCCTCATGCACATCAGACGCCCTTTTCAGGCCCGGGTACCTTTCCCTGCTCACATGCCCCAGGGCGACTGCTTGGCTCACTTCTGGTTAGCACCTTTTTTTAAAAAAAAAATTTTTATTTATTTATTTTGGGTCACACCCGGTGATGCACAGGGGTTGCTTCTGGCTCTGCACTCAGGAATTACTCCTGGCGGTGCTTGGGGGACCATATGGGATGCTGGGAATCGAACCTGGGTCGGCCACGTGCAAGGCAAACTCCCTACCCGCTGTACTACCGCTCCAGTCCCCTTGTTGGCACTTTCTCCAAGACTCCACCCCTGACCGTCCTGTCTGAGTTTGCATATTCCTCCTGTGTCCTGCAGTTTGCTTGTCCTTCTACACTCTGGTCTGCACCCCTGACTTGGGCTTCTGGCAGGCTGGGCCGCCGGGCTCTCCTTCCCAGCGCTGTCAGCTCTGCAGCGGCTGAGCCGGTCTCTATGCAGGCAGTTCCTGGGGCAGTTCACTGCAGCCTCTGTCAGCTTCCTTCCCGGGGAGCACAAAGGAACAGCGGAGTCTCCCTCTGCCAGGAGAGGTGGTGCATCCACATCACTGAGTCGCCCTGGGACACACACGTCCCGACCGATTGGGGCTGGTGGAGAGACCCAGCACCGCAGGGCCCAGGGCATGAGTGAGGGCAGCTGGCTGTGACCGCCGAGGCCCGAGTGGGCAGGGCGTGCCAGTACACGCCACCTGCCAGGGGAGCAGACGGGGACGTCCCATGGGCAGGTGCTGGTTGATATATCCCCACCGAGAGACCTCGAAAGGCAGGCGCGTCCTTGCTCAGGTGGGTCACATCTGTGTCTGCACTGCCATGTGCCTGACCTGTTCCCAGCTGTGTGCAGCCCTTACCACTCTGCCCGGTTCCACAGCCCTCTTTTCTCTGGGGCCGGAGAGGAACATGCGTCCACGCTGACAACATGCTGAAACGCAGGGCCGTGGGGTTTCCATGACCCGTATCAGACGTCTGCCCACAGCCCCTGTCTGTGCCCTGCCTGCCCTCCAGGGCGGGCTTGCTCCTCTGTCTGTCTCATCTGAAACCGCTTTCACACTCCTTGGTGGGGGTTTATCCCACCCAGCCCTCCTCTGCTTAGTCTTCAAGAGAAATGGAATCAAAATCTGTGTTCCTTTTTCCTCTTAGAAATCAACATGTCATCTTCGGGGGATTCAGTAACTTCCTGTTGTTTCTGTCGCCAGTGGGAGGAAGTGAGTCGATTTGGAGTCTCTCCATGCAGACTCTCTCTTGGGGGAGAGAGAGGAGGGTGGGAGCCCGGCCCAGCCCAGCCCGCCAGCGTCCGGTGTCTCCCTTTCCTGAAAGGCCTTTCTTTGCTCTGACTCTCCCGGGCACCTCACTTTGTGTGTGTCCCAAGGAGTCGCCGAACTTTGCTTTGGGTATGATTTATGGGCCCGGGGATTGCGTGGGGCATTCCTCAAACGCCTCTGTGATAGTCATCAGTGCTGTGCTTTCGGAGCACGGGGAGTTTCTCCCTGCTCGGTCGGGACTAATGGCCTTTCTCAATAGCGCCGATTGTATCTCCGCGTCATTGTGCGCGCAGGGCAGCGGGCTGTATTTGGACACCACCATAATGAAGGCCTATTTTGTCCTGGATGCTGGAGAAATCCTAGTGCGCTGTGTCCCTTGCCTCCTGTGCCTTCCAGACAGAGGCCCTGCTGTTGGGAGGAACATTCCGACACTGGCCCCGAGTCTCCTGGGGGTCTCCGGATTGCCAGCTCCATCATCCTCTGACAAGGGCCGTGACACAGCACTCCTCACATTCAGCTGGGGGCCGGGGAGGAACAAAGGGGGCTTTCTCCCCCGAGCGCTCTGAAACGTTAGCCTTCCCCGCGCTCACAGCCTTTGTCAGGCCAGTGGCCTTGGACCTGACTGGGGCTTCTTGCTGCTTTCCCAGCCTCCCTGGTCTGGACTGGAGTTAGGGTTGAGGGTCAGAAGGGAAGGGAATGAGCCCGTCTTCCTGAGTGCTGTCCTGGAGACCCGTCCCTGGGCTCAGAGCTTTCTTCTGGGACAGGACAGGGCCAGTTTTATCCTTGTCTTTGCTTTTCAGAAAATGCTGGAAATCAGAGGCTAATGTAACACGCTCACATTGTTGGAAAATTGACAATTGTTAATATTTCATTCTCTTGGCGAAAAGAAATAATGCTGCAGATGAGATTAGGGTCTTTGAGAAATTTTACCAAGTCTGGGGATCAGGGTGGAGAGGCCTGACATTTTCACTGTATCGGATCTTCCCATCTATGAGGAAGATTTATTTATTTAAATTCATTTATTTAGGCCTTTGATTTCTTCCATCAGCATTTCATGATTTTCAGCTACGTCTCATAAATAATTTGTTAGATTTCTACATAAGTATTTCATGTCTTTTGCAAATGTAAATATTTTACCTCTGCCTTTTCGATCTATATGAGTTTATTTGGTCTTCTTGCCTTAATTGCATTGGCTTGAACCTCCAGTGCTCTGTTCTGTAAATGTGGTGAGATCAGACGCCCTTGCTTCCCTCCAGGCTGAGGGAGAAGCCTTCAGCCTTCTGCTTCTGTGTGTAACATTAGTTCGAGGTTTTGTATAGACAGTTTTTACAAAGTAGAATTAGTTCTTTTCTATTTCTGACTGGTTAAGACTTTTCTCCTACGGGGATATTAGACTGTTTTAGTTGATAGTTAGGATTTTTCTTCTTTAGTCTGCGATATGGGAGGTATAGTGATTGGTTTTCAAGTGTTGCTATCCTAGAATAAATGCTACTTGGTTATTGTGGTAATTCATTTTAGACATTTATGAATTTGGTTTGCCAATGTTACATTGAAGATTTCTGTGTTTAAGGTCATGGGGGATATTAGTATGTAGTATTTCTTTTTTTTTTTTTTTGAGAAAAATGCTGTATTTTATTTGCTTTCGATGTCAGCACTTTAAACTGACTTTATAAAATGATTTGATAAGGGTTCGATTACTGGTTTTGAAGAAATTGTGCAAAGTTGGTGTCAGTTTCTTTTTTCATCATTTGAATTGAAAATTTTTTAGCTGTTGGAAACATGCAGAGCAAAGTATCTTAATTTCTTTAAGTTGTGGTAAAATACACAATACTTAAAATTTTCCGTCTTATATTTGGACAAAATGAGAGAATAATTCTGGAAGAAGACAACAAAATAGAAGCTTGAGGAACACAGTAGAAAATATCTATGCCATAAAATAAGTTAAAGAAAGGATGTAGGTACACGATGGATGTGGTATTGGGATTATGTGTGTGAGGAACCATTATTAACAGTATTGTAAGCCACAGAAATTCAATCAGTTTTTATTGTTTGTTTTGGGACTCCACCAGCAGTGCTCAGGGGTTCCTCCTTGCTCTGCACTCAGGAATGACTCCTGGCAGGGCTTGGGGGACCATATGGGGTGTCGGGTATGGAACCTGGGTTGGCTACAAGCAGGGCAAGTACCTTACCCATTGTACTAATGCTCCAGCCCCTCAATTTTTTTTTTCTTTTTGGGTCACACCCAGTGATGCTCAGGGGTTGCTCCTGGCTCTGCACTCAGGAATTACTCCTGGCGGTGCTGGGGGGACCCTATGGGGATGCCGGGGATCGAACCCAGGTCGGCTGCATGCAAGGCAAATGCCCTACCCGCTGTACTACCGCTCCAGCCCCATCAATTCATTTTAAAAAGAAAGAGATTTGTGATAGAAGATTAGAAATAAAAGAAGGAAAGAGTATCTATGAATGAATTTTGAGGAATCCCCAAGGGTATAAGGTAAGTAGAAGAATGAAACCTATAAAGAGAGCCTGAAAGGAGAGCTCATTTGAAATATAGAAAGAAAAAGGAGTTACTAAAACAGTTTTGCACTTCATTCTAGCAAATCAGGGTCTGGGAACAGGACCCGAGTTCTGATGTGTCTCCTTTCATTTGGCTCCTACACTCCTGGCTGTGGCCCCTGGTTTGGCTATAAAGTAGGTAATCCGCAAGCTTTAAGCTCTTTTCTACCTCTAAAATGTGATTTTTTTAATGTCTTTTAAGAAATAAGATAGCAGTAACCTTAACAAACTGTGAATAGATTGTGAAATCTTGATAGTAGCATGTTAAGGAAATTTCTTGATCCGCCTTGATCTGACACCATATCCAAATGGAAGTGTACTCTAGCAGGCAGGAGTTTGGGTTGTATCTTCGTCCCACCACAGTGTCTTGGGAATCGAAAAAAAGTGAATGAATATCTTCTGTTGATATGTCAGGGATCTGACTTAACCAGTAAGCCATCAGGAATTTTTAATATTTTAATGTTTGCATCCTTAAGAGTATTGGGATTTGTTTTAGAGGAGCGTATTTTTGCTTAAAACAAAACTTTCAGGGGCTGGAGCAATAGCACAGCAGGGAGGGCATTTGCCTTGCACGCGGCCTACCCGGGTTCGATTCTCAGCATCCCATATGGTGCCCCGAGCACTGCCAGGAGTGATTCCCGAGTGCAGAGCCAGGAGGAACCCCTGAGCAGTGTCGCGTGTGACCCAAAAAACCAAAATAAATAAAACAAGCAAGACCTTTAGTTATTCAGTATGACTCTCCATTGGAGGGGGAAGAGAGCAGGATTGTTAGTTTATTGCATAGGCTGCCTGGGAACTCACCTCTGGGCAGTCGTGTACAGAGGCAAACATAGTCCACCACGGTAAATCCGTAAGCACCAACGTAAGGCGGCAGGCCCATCTTGCTTCTGCGGACGCCTCTTAGGTTATGATAACTGCTTCTTGGACACATCGGAGATACGAAATCCACAGGTAGAAGCTTTCTCGCCTCCAAAAAGCCCTTCATTTGTTCGCCTTCTCTGCTTTCCAATTCCCTAAAAGCGATGTAAAATATTTTGCGTTTTTTGTGTTGCTTCTTCAGAATGGTTTCTGAGGCTCCTCGGTGTCCAGAGTCCTCTGGACCCAGGGCTCTGTTCACAGTTGGGCTTTAGTTTTGGTCACAGTTGCCCAGACGAAGGCTTAAAGGCGGGACCTGCAGCTCTCCTCACTCATGTGCCCCCGCCCCACCTCCGTTCATTGCCTCGTCACGGGCCTGCTGGATCCAGGCTGCAGGGAGACTGGGAAGCCTCGGCTCGTCGGGCCTGCGAAGACGAAGACTCGTTTCGGTGCCCGGGGAGGGGTGCAGCCCGCGCGCCCCTCTGCAGCCTCCTGCAGCCCCTCTGTGCTGGCGCCCTGCGCCTGAGCTGGGCGGGATTCAGGGCCCGGGAGCCGACAGCAGCTCTGCTCTCCTGGAGTGTTTTATTTAAGGGGAAGGGTGCGGAGCAGATCACCGTCTGCCTGTGGGCAGTGTTGGTCTGAGGCTGCATTTGTTGGTGGGAGGCTCCATTTATCATGCTCACGCTGCCCTGTGTGCTGTGGGCAGTGAATTACTGTCCCCGTGATTGGCCACTTCCTGTTGGAAGGTCATGGTCGAGCGTCTGAGCCCCAAATGCCGTGTGCTCCGTCTGAGCACTGCAATCCGTCCTTGTCAGCAAACGCCTTCCAAGGTGGGCTCCCAACGTTCTCTCTTCGGGAGGGAGGCTCGCAGATACGAACCCGTCATGTGCATGGACTGGCTGGTGGAATATAAATTAAGATCATTAGTTTTAACAAGTAGTTTGTCGTCGGGAAACATTTACTGGTTAAGACTTTCTCTTTGGGGGCTGATGCTAATCAAAACTCAGATGGGTAAGACAGTGTGCAGCTATGGTTCCATTTGAGTGGACTTCTGAAAAATGAGTAAAATATCCAAGTTGGACTAGAAAGAAATTGGTCTCCAAAGTTTAATGGGAACTTGGTAAAATCCTGATTTCTTGTAGTTACTCATTTGACCTGCTTAAAGATAACCCAGAGCTCTGATAGACAGAGAATGTTTCTGTCAGGTATGATTTGGTCGGTCCCATTTGGGGTGTGGAAATGCTCAGAAAAAAAAAATGTGTTTCTAGATAAATCAGTGGTAATAGTGTCTCTGGGCTCCAAAAATAGCCTTCCAAATCACATTGAAAAGGAAAATTCCACTTTTGCATAGTGGGAAAACACATACCGTATGTGTGCATAAATAACAATTCTACCATTTCTTCAGTTTTTTAATAGAATAAAGAGTGAATATTTGTTATCTATTCTATATCCAGATTTTTTTACTGATACACCAAAATCTGCTGGCTTTACCTGCAAGTTAGTAAAGAAACCTTGGGGTTCAGAGAGGAATATAGCAGACAGGGTGCTTACCTTGGCCGACCCGACCCAGGTTCCATCCCTGGCATCCCATAGGGTCCCGCAAGCCCCATCAGGAGTGATCTCTGAGTGCAGAACCAGGAAGAAGCCCTGAGCACTGCTTGGTGTGGCCCCCAAATTAAAAACCTGAAGTTTTTGTTTCAGAACATTGAACTGTTAAATTCAATTCTGAAAAATCTTGGGTGTAGCAAGATTTGATTGGGTATAGCAATAGTCTCAGGTCATACTTTTGGATTTCTTTGGTCAGAGATGGTGTTGGGTTGCTCCTCGCATTCTTTCATGGTCTCTGCCATCTCCCTTTTCATTTTATTGTGTTGTTTATTGTTATTATTATCTCTGAGCACTTGTTTTAGTGCTTTCACACACTTGGTAGTTTATGGACCTTAGGGTATTCGTGGGCCTTTTCCTTGCTCTCAGTTATGCTTCTTTCAGATGAATTCTGTCTCTGCGGTTTACTTACACCTTTCCTCCCCTTCATCCTTTTCGCTGTGGTATAACTTAGCTACCGTTCTGTGTCTCAGCTTCTTGGCCTGACTTAAAGGTGGGCCTCTCTAGAGCGCCTCTTTCTGGAAACATGTGAGTGGATTCTATCCGATCTTTGCAGAGTGTAAAAGTGGACATCGCCAGCCTGGTTTTCTGTCGTCTGCAGGAAAGCCATCCCTAGAGTTGGGGTCACCTTTAACTTGAGCCCCCTGAATTTTGCTACCTTCTCTGAGGTTTTATTACTAGTACCCAGCTTCACTCATTTGAGGGTATATACCGTGAGACGGGATACAGGAAAGAGACCGGGAATCCTTTCACGCTTTCAGCTTGGAACCGTGAAAATGTCAAGTCCTGGTGGTTTGGGGGTTATTTGGAATTTGTGTCTTCTTAGCCTTGGCCAATCTCCCAGCACGCTGGCTCCTGGCCATCGGCCCTTTCCTTAGTCTCTCTCTGACTGACTCCTGCCCCATGCAGCCTCAGTTTCTCTAAACTGGGAAGGGTTGGTCGGTCTGCTCAGGCTTGGAGCACTGTCTCCGTGGCTTCTGTGTGTTGAGCAAGGGTCCCTGCTTAGCCGTTATAGGTATTCCTTCTCTCTCGTTCTTCATTGGTTGCTGCCACTTTCTTTTTAAAAGCACCATTGAAAAGCACTATTTTTGACTCAAGTGCTGGGAGAAGGGCTGATCATCTGTTTCATCATGCCAGCACCATTTCCAAGAGGTGCCACCCAAGACTATTTCAGTTGTGTGGTTTCTAAGGGGGTGGGGGTGGGAGGTGTGTGCGCGCGCATGCATGCCTGCATGTGTGTGCATGTGTGAGTGTGTGTGTGTGTTTCAGTCATGGAAGCCCCATGACAGTAGGAATGCCACATGACTATTTTAACTTTAATATAAACTTGGAGTCGAGAAAAAAAACCTTACTTGTTTTTGATGTCTTTCTGTGACTTCTTTATGTGGTAGGATGGGCCGGGCTCATCGTCCCAGCTTTACCTCAGAGGAGCTGAGGGTGTGGCCAAGTCTTGGCTAATGAAAGACACCGTGAAGACTCTGGCCCTCGCTCAGCCACTTCCGACCCGTGCTCTCCTGCCTTGCCCCGTTCTCGGGCCGAGGAACAGTTCCCTCCAGCCCAGCCACAGGGGTCTTCCTCTCTCCTTCTGACACGCCTTCCACCTAGATTAGCTGAAGCAAAGCCAGAAATAGAGTGGGGGTGGCGCGGGAGGGATCTTACAGGGTCGCGGTATTCTGGGCCTGAATTAACCTCGGTGCGTGTTGGGAGTAGGAAGCTATCAGCAGAGCATCCCAGCTCTCCCCCGTCTCTGACACATCAGCTGCTACACAGTGCTCTCAGAATCAGACCCGGCTCCCCAGCGGCTGGCGTGGAAACAGGCTCTCCACCTGGGGAACGGGGGTGTTGGGCCCTCGCCCTCTCTCTGGAATTCACTTCCCTCGGTGGCCTCTGCGGTCCTCATAGCCCCACCAGGAACCTGTGTTCCTCATTTACCGCTCCCCCGGCCCCTGCCGCAGTCTGGAATGCATTCAGTACTCGCCGTGGTTCCCAGCACTGCAGCTGTGACAGTTGAACGAGGCCTTGCTGGGGAAGCTGGGCTAACGGCGGGGATGCCAGATGGTCGAGTTTGTGAGTTGTCCTCGCCAAGACTCAGAACCACTAGCGTTCTTCCACCTTCCTGGCAGTTATCAAGGGCGTGAGGTTAGGCCCTTCCCTTCTTGATGATGACACCCAAGAAAACTGGTTCTGCAGAGCGATTGGCCTTCTCTCTTCTGCCTTTGGAGTGACCCTTTCCTACTTCCATTTCCCTCTCTAGCCAGTAGCAGCGTGATCACTGTATTTAGAGATAATCTTCCCCTGCCCACAAAGGTGGGGGGTGCGGTACGGGCTGGGTTGGGTTGGATTGGACTGGATTGGAGGGACACATGCAATGCTTGAGGACTACTCAGCATGCTTGGGGGTCACTCCTAGAAGTGCTTGGGAGCCCTTGTGGTGCCAGGGATGGAGCATGAGGCTCCCACATGCAAAACCTGTGCACCAGCTCTTCGAACATCCCTCGTGCAAGCATGTAGTTTTAACGTGGTCTCAATAGGACGACCAGTTCCGCAGTAATCATCTGATAGGTGGCTGGACAATGTAGGGGGAGTTGGGGAGTGGGCCGGGGGCGGGGGGTGATAGAGACAGAGAGGGAGAGGGAGAGAATTAGAACAAGGAATGAGAAAGATGTGGAAACTGGTAGTGGAGCTGGCCTGCAGCTCTGACGAAACCGAGTAGTAGTTCTTCTGCTGTTTCTACGCTGAGCCCTGCTTTGTTTTTTGTTTGTTTTTTTAGGTATCATGAACTGATCACAAAATATGGAAAGTTGGAGCCTTTGGCAGAAGTGGACCTCAGACCGCAGAGCAGCGCGAAAGTCCAGGTCCACTTTAACAATCAGGTGGAGGAAGTGAGCATTCGTCTGGACCAAACAGTTGCAGAACTCAAGAAGCAACTGAAGACTCTCGTGCAGTTACCCACAAGCAACATGCTCCTCTACTATTTCGACCACGAAGCGCCCTTCGGGCCTGAGGAGATGAAGTACAGCTCTCGGGCTCTGCATTCCTTTGGCATTAGGGATGGAGACAAGATCTACGTGGAGTCCAAAACAAAATGACCTCTTCCAGCGCGGACACAGGAGGACTTCCCGCAGGGCGCTTGTTTCTAATGTGCTTTTCTTTAGGAGAGGGAGAAGGTTGATTTTGTTTCGTTTTGTTTAGGTTTATGAGGGGAGGGGGGTGTTTGTATATTTTTTTCCCTGAAAAACGGGAAGGGGGCTGTTTTTGGTATTTTTTACCACCAGTTTCTCCCACTGCGCCAGCAGACCGGGCCCCATCTACAGCCTGTGAGCCCTCCGTCTGGGACGGCTCGGGAATCTCCGACGTTCTGCAGTGTCCCTGGGTCCGTCTGCTGCTGGCTTGGCACTTCCGCTGTGGTCAAGCTGCCGGGCACAAGTGTCCCCCTTGAGGGTGTCAGGAGGCGCCCCCCCCCCCCGAACCTGAGTCTTTCCAGGCAGGGTCCACCCCCTCCCCCAGCTCTTTCTCCCCTCCCCCTCTTTCCTTGCTGTGGTTTAATTTTCCCGTGTCCGCATGTTTACGTAGTAGTTAAACTCTCTCCATAATTCATTGTGGGTGATTATTTTTTTCTTCCTGTCTCCCTTCAGAAATAATTTTTTTTTTTTTTTTTACTGTTTTAGGCATTTTTCAACCTGATTCTGATCTCAGGTACTCAGTCAGAACCCAGGCCCTGTCGGGGTCTTGAGGACGTGTAGAGGGGGCGAACCTCGGGTGAGCCCTGCCCTTCCTCGGGAAGTGCAGGCCGGGCAGCCTCGCACCCCTGCCCTGGCACGGTGTACCCACCACGACCTCCGGAATGCGGGCAGCGTCTGATCCCAGAATGCTTTTCCTTTTGCTTATTGAATGTATTTCCACAGTCGATCCTTCTCGTTATGTTAAGCCTGACTTTCGGAAGCGCCCGGTGGAGTGGTGGACACGTGGACACGCGTCCAGGAGCGTGAGAATTAGCTGATGGGCTCTCGGGAGCGTGGGGGATGGCTCGTGCAGCTGTGTTGTCTCGAAGCCCTGGCTCTTGCACTTTGCATTGAACGTGGGAAGTTTGAATTCAGGGGAATTTGAGTCCCCGTTCTTTCCTGGGATGTGGTGACGTGGTAATGGTTTGGTTTGACGTTTTTATTTAGATGCTCCTACAAAAAAAAGCTTTGCCTGACCTGTGGGTGAAGTAAATGTCAAAACTTTGGAATTGACTCCAGGTCCTGTATATATATATTTTTTTGTTTTTGTTTGTTTTTTTTTTTTTCTTTTTTGGTTTGGTTTGGGTTTTGTTGTTGTTGTTTTTGTTTTTGTTTTTGTTTGCAGAAGCATATTGAAAGCACTTTTCTTTAAAAGCTACTTCCTTCCCTCCTCTGAAGTCTTTTCCTTTGTTCTTCTTTTAACAAGATGTGACCCTTCCCCTTACCGTGTGTCTTTCCCAGCCCTCCACGTTTACGGTGTAAACTTGGGCAGAAGGTGAGCACATGAAATATTTTCAAAGAATGTAGTCGGTACCCGATTGCATTTGACCTTTCAGCCTTGGTTATGTGACTCGACCCTCCTCTTCCTTCCCGTTCCGCCTCCACGTTCTTTGATTTCTGATGACGTTTTTTAAAGATTCTTGTAGATTCTTCATGTATGGGGAGCTGTGTTTATTACTGCTACTTTTTAAATTTTCCTAAGCTGTTAAAGCAGATGTTTATTCTCTTAATGCACTTCAGGTTCAGTATCTGTAAAGCCTTTGACTTGGGCCTCCCGAGTCAAGTCTACATTCACTGTAACATTTAAGGTGGGAACCAAAGGGTCTGAGAAGGACGAATGGGGCCTCTCCCCCTGCTGCTGTGCGCCTGGAGCTCTCGGAACCCCGTGAGAGGGCGGCGCCTCGTCAGGCCGGGGACAGACGCGAAGAATGAGTTTGCAGTCACATTTTCCTGGCAGATTTTTGAAAGTGGGGGAAAGTGTGACAACAGTGTCATGAAGATGAAAACTGTGGGTGCTTTGTGTATGTGAGCATGAGTGCAAATGAGTTTGGGATAAAGCGGTGGAATGGAGCCGCTGCTTTTGTTAGCGTGGGGAGGAGACGCGCCGGGATCCCGTGAGACTGTGACCTCCGGCTGTCCCCCCGCGGAAGGCAGCGTGGACACTGACGCTCTACTTCAGTGATAAGCGGAATGGGCGTCGTGAATAGGCTATTTTCTATATGACAAAGTTTTATGAGATGCTTTTTTTACTCTTAGAGACCTGTTCCTTCTGTCATTACAGAACACGGTGTCCATCAACTGCAGGCATGAAAGTCTTCTCGTACATCTCAGCTGCATGTCAGGGGACTGATCGCTTCATCCCGTGGACATGGGTCTTTGCAGGCATTGCCATTGGCGGTTTTCACAGCCGCCCAATAGTCTTGATGGAGAATCTAATCCAGTTACTGATCTTTCCACGTTCCTGAAGGGAAGGAGAACAGCTATTCGAGCGTGTGTACTTGTAGATTCATTTCAGTGACTGGGTTAGGACGCTGCTTTTGAAATAAAATTGGTGCTGTGTAGACACTTGTAACCAAAATCGTTTCTTGTAACAGGCCAAGAACGAGAAGAGACGTGGATGGTTGAGTCTACAAGTCATGCATAATTGATCTCCGCAGCGCATCTGTATTTTACTAGTGACTTTGTCTAGATGTAGTTAGAGCATATTAATGACATTTATGAAACAAAATGCTGTCATAGCCAGTATTACAGCTTCATTGCTACAGGCATAAAAGATAGAGCCTATCTTTTCTGCGATAGAACCCTTCTCAGTGATGAAAAGGCAGGGAGTCACGAAGGAGGGCCGAATCAGGACCAAGACTTGCTCCTTCTCTGTGTGGACACAGAGCTGCCGCAGAGTCACCTGTTTTGTTTGTTTGTTTTTTTTGTCTTTTAATGGAATTGTTGAAATACTCCAAACTGATTCAAAGGGGGAAAAGTTGAGATTCCTAGGTGTATTTTTTTTTTTTTTAATGAAAAGTCCCCGTTGTCCTGGAGAGAGAGCTCAGCGGCTGGAACGCAGACTCTGCATGCAGGAGCCCCAGGTCAGGTCCCTAGCGTTCTCTGAGCATTGCCAGGGACAAGAACTGCAGGCTGTGACCCCCGCCCTCGCCCCCAATATTTTGTCATTTCTATAACCTATTGCTCCTAACACCACAATTACGTAAGAAAGCAGCGGATAAAGTCTACAATCCCTTGTTTCTCTGAGCCTTGTTGAAAGTAACCCCTAACATGAGTTATGTCCAGCAGGAAGGCATGTCACTGAGCAGATGTTGAGGCTTGGCCGCTGCTATGAGCAGAGAACACTGCCGGCGGCTCAGGGTCGCTGGTGATGGCGCCTGCCAGCGTGCGTGCATGTGAAGGTGGCTTTGCTGCCCAGGGGGCTCAGCCCCGGGGCCCAGAAACAGCGATGCAGAATGCGAGGTTGTTCTTGGCAGTGTCCTCGCTGTCTGTGGATTTGATTTCCCCTTCATTTCGTGCGAGATGGAAAACGCAAACAAACTGTTTTCAAGAACACCCAAAAGCTCTCTGTGTTATGAGATGTATCGTGAACTCTCTGTTTTTCCTCGGTGCTTCCTTAAAAATATACGTCCACTGTAGTGATGGAGAGGGACTGGACTCTCTCAGGCTCTTTACTTGCCAGCTGTCTCCTGCAGTTAATGGAAATATATATTTTATTTTAGAATATAATTTAAACATGAAGGTCTATTCTTTGCACTTTTTATTAATATATATAGAGAGATAATCTTTAAAAAAAATTAAAAATCCAAGTCCACTTTCTCTTTGTGTTCTGATTTTTTTCCCCCCCTGGAGTTGTGGGGTCAAGATACATGTTTATTTTTCTATAGCTGAAGCTCTTCATCAGTGCTGTGGTTGAATCCTCGGGGGGAACTGGCCTAACCTGGTAAGAAGTTGACCATTTTCACAAACTTGCTTGTAATTTTGCCAAGTTAGAAGTGGGACTAGTGAAACAAAGATCATCAGAAACATGGTAACACTTTTATGTTAGTAAAGTTTTATATTTAGCTTCATAGATTTAAAAGAAAACTGATATTTGGCATTTCCCCCCCCTTTTTTTTGTCATTAAACATGAAAATCTCATTTTGATAGATCAAATAATTGTCCGTCTTAATCAAGGGAAACCTCTTTTCTTTGAAAAAAATTAATTTGCTGTACGAATTAGAATTTAGGCCCTTGAACCCTTCCTGTCTCTCATCAGTAGTTTTTGGTGGACTGCTCCGAATCAACCTTGTGCCAGGAATTAAGGTCCGAGGACTCTTCCTCTGTGATGAGAGCAGGGGTCCATTTCCCCTTCATTTCGTGGGGTCTGTGACTTAGCGCCAGTCTGCAGGCTCGGAGAGTTCGAGACGCGCTGGCCTGCCACCTGGGCTTGGAGAGTTCGAGAAGAGCTGGCCTACCACCTGGGCTCTTAACAGCCAGCCAAGCACAGGCACTGGCTGTGGTGCAGCAAGCTAGAATACCCATTTGGTGGGCCAGAGTTCGGGGACTTCTCAGGGCTGCAGGACTTTATGCTCAGTTTCCTGTGAGATCATTTCTACCTCTCCTTGCAGTCCTTGCAAAGATGTACATTGTAACCTCAGTGCTCAGTTCTAGTTAGGTGATATTTACTGTGATCTCTGCTGAGTACTGCCAGGTCACACCTCCTCATTGACTCAAAGATGCTGGGACCTGAACCAGTCATTAAAATGCCTCTAAAGTTACATTTCTTATTCCAGCTGTTCTGGGGGGGGGGGGGCAGGGGTTAGAGGGGGGATGCCTATGCTCTCCAATTTGGAACTTCAGATTATTAAATAGAGAACTAGGGAGATAGTACGGCAGTACCTTGCTTTGACAGGTTCCGTCCTCAGTACCACATGCGACTCTCTGAGCACTGCCAGGAGACATCTCTGAGCACAGATGCAGGAGTAAGCCCTGAGCATCACCAGTTGTGGCCCAAACTCCCCACCAAAAAAAGCTTTATAGATTATAATGTGACTTGGTTCATCTCCGTGAGTTTTATTTTTTTTAATTTAGCTGTGGTTTAAGAATAATCCATAAAATAACATACCACATTAGATATTCTTCTTATGTAATCACTTTCACTTTCCTCTTCAAAATTTTGAGATTAACACTAGAAATACTGAGCTTTTTAAAAAAATAAACTGACCTATAAAGCTGTTTACAGATGAATATTTGCCTTTGTGTGAGCATATTCTTACGCTCACTTCCCACCTTATTTTGAACAAAAATATCATTTCGTAAAAACCGCGTGTTGTTTTTTTTATTTTTATTAGTGACAAACCAAAAGGTACAGTTGTAGATTTACAAATTTTTGTGCTTGGGTTTCAGTTATACAATGATCGAATACCCATACCTCCACCATGCCCATTTTCCACCACCACGGATCCCAGTATCCCTCCCAACCCCCCATTCCCCCCACCCCACCCTGCCTCTGTGGCAGGGCATTCCCTTTAGTTCTCCCTCTCCTTTTGGGTTCTGTGGTTTGCAAAAGAGGCATTGAGTGGCAATCATGTTCGGTCTATAGTCTTTCAGCATGCGTCTCCCATCCTGGGAGGATCCTCCCAACATAAACTGGGTGTTTTTAAGAAAACAGATTAGCGTTGCTCTGCTGAGTCAGTGACATTTTAGAGCCTAATTTCAAAATTATGAAACTGTGATCTAAATAATTTTCCTATAGGAGAGAACAAAGGAAACATTTTTTATACTGTTTTTATACTGTTTACCTTTGTCTCGCTTCTTCTATGTGTTCAGAAGCCTGAACTGTTTCCTTGTGTTCTATTTTGAAGATCCATTTTAAGAGCGTGATAAAGACTTAGCCAGGAGGAATGGGACGCAGCCAGACTCGCTAGTTCTGTGAAAGTGCCATGGTCCCAGGTATATAATTCTGTCTTTCACACCAATTGTTCAGCCTGTTTATTCTAAGTATTCGACCCCTTAGCCCTCAGGACAGCCCTGCAGCCTGCACTGCTGCTCCGCCCATCTTCCTGGAGAGAGAATCGAGGTGCAGATCGATGCTGGTAACTTGACAAGGTCACGCCATTGCCAAACAACCACAGGGCCAGGATTCACGTCCCTGGGCAGCCTAGTGGCCGCTGCAGTGCCCCAGTCCCAGCCCCTGGTCCCTGCACACACCCTTAGCATTGGGCTAAACGGCATGGTTTTTTTTGTCTTTGTTGTCTTTGTTTTCATCTAATAGGCTATAGATTTGGATAAGGCGTCCTTATCAGATGAGGCGTCCTTCAGAATCGGCTTTCTGAATTGATTTCCTCTCCAGCGACATCACTGTGGCTGATGGCTTGAAATCCAAATTGACATTTGTACCCCAGAGCCCTTTGCAGAACTGTGAAACCAGGTTGCTTTGCACCCACCGTCCTCCTACTCCTCAGAATGTTCTGGAGTGTTCTGACTGGATGCGGTCGGTATGGGCAAATGGCCCAGGAATAAATAAGATGCCAAAAAAGAAAAACCCAACCACATTCTCTGCATTAACATGAGGGTTTTCTAGAATCTTCCTTGCCCTCCTTGTCAGTGCTCAGGTGAGCTGAGGGCGGGCAGGGCCCGGGAGTCCGGATGGTGGAGAAAAGCAGCCTGTGGTGGAGGTTGGGCTCCAGGAAAGATGAGGCTGTCACTCCCCTTGGTCCTCCTTCAGATTCACGAGGGGGTTTCGTGAGGAATATAAATAGTGCTTGCGTTCTAGGAGAGACAGGTTATCTGTTATGGTCCGCAAGATCTAAATCTGCCAAAAAATATACAAAGCAATTTCAGTTGGCGGAGCCTTACAGACTTCGCCATCCTTGACTGCTCTCTAGGCAGTGAAGGGATACAATTAAGGTGTTAAACAAAGAGAGTGGGACTGAAGGAAGACAGGCAGGAGAGAAAACAGACCCCGAAAGGAAAGTACCTCCCGCCTTCCCGGATGCGTCTGAGGGCAGATGTGCACTCTCTCCTTCTACAGACCGCGCAGCTGGGACAGGAGGAATTGCTTTGGTCGGGTTGAAGTTGACTTTGCCTTGAATTTCAGTGTGTGGGGCCGGGAGGTAGTGCAGCGGTGGGAAATGGGCCTGGCATGCATCAGAGCTGGCTCAGTCCCCAGCACCCTTATGGTCCCCTGAGCACCACCAGGTGCGATCCCAGCACCCCTCCCCCCTGAAAATTTCAATCTGTCGACAGCAGTAGTTGCTTTTGTTGCTTTTAAAACTATTGAATAGACACTATTCACATGGGTCAAATATCAGATAATATAAATGTAGAATAAATTGGGAAATCCTACTCTAGCCCTTACATGCCATTTTTTTTTATTAGTTTCTCCATCCTTCTAAAATTTAAATAGCAAGTAACCTATTGTTCGTCTTTCATACACAAAGTCGACCCGTTCTAGACTGTTCTATGCCCTTTTTAAAATAGACTGCACTGGCAGTCTGAGCAGTTGCCGAGGGTCACCATAGCCTTTCTTAGTCCACTCCTGTCCAGGCTCCATTTATAGATGGCATTTGTCACCTATCTGAGCAGGGCCGTATTGACAGACTTGAGTCTTTTCCCTCCCATCTCCCTCATCATAATTTTTGTTTTACTATTTTCAATTTGCTGCAGTAAACAGCATATGTTCTTACACAAGTTAGAAATTAAAATCTATAGACTGCATTCCCAGACGTGGTTTTGCTGAATCAAAAGGTCAGAGCGGGTGTCATTCGGGCAAATAGTTCTTTATTGGAGTTACAGCAAAAGAACTTTTCACCCCTGGTTTTAATCATCTCCCATCCGTGCAAAGTGCGAGACTTTCCTCATCCTTGGGCTTTCGCCGCCGAGATGACGCCCATCCCAGCAGGCACCGGAGCAGAACAGGGTCCCCTGCACCAGGCACGTCAGCTGTCCGTCGCTGTCCCTCTGGAAACTAATCTGTCGTCACTGCTGAGTAAGGTCCGCCTGTACAGAAAAAGGCCTGTGTATTATTGATCCTTGATCAATACATGAGCATCCGGCCTCCCCCAGTATCCTTGAAGCATAATAGAACATGATGCGCTGAAGGCTCCAGACCTTTTGCTCACAGATTAGTTCACAGCTGAGTGATACTTCCCACTGAGAATATTCTAGAACATGCAGTGCCTGCTCTATACGATTCCCCCACCCTGCCCCTGCCACCCCTTTTCAGCTTTATTGCTAAAGGGCTAACAAAAATGTTAGAATGAGGCCAGTTGTAAGGCGTTCGGGGTTATGTTGATCCTCTTAGAATTAGCCTTTACAAACTCCTTGGTCAGAAATAGCTACTAAAGAAGCTTTCGCAAAAATACCTTTGAGCCCTTGTTTAAATCTCAAAGCTGAACATCTTTCATTAGTGAGCTCTTACCTCTAAAAAAATCTCGCTTGGTTAGTTAACATTAATAAGCCACTGAGTACGACTTTCAGGGACAATGCCATTTTACTCACACTTAAGCCGTATTTATTAGCTTAGCCTCCATCCAATGTTTAGAATGAACTCCTGCACAAAAATGTTACTTAAAGATAAAATTAATTCTTTGAAAGGACAGGTTCAAAAGTGTTTGTCTCACAATTTAATTATCTCAACCAACTTGCAGCTAAATAATTATTACCATGATACTAATCTATGTGAAAGACTTCAGGAGAAAAAAATTACATTGGGTGTTTAAAGAGCCTTTTTAGGAATGAAAAAACAGGATGAGCCTCTCATTTTATGAAAGTTCTCCCTAAGGCCGAGAATGAAGATGCCAAGGTGGGGTGAGAAGCAAGGGTGCCCACAGGGAGCCAGGAGAGGGCTGGGGGCCCGAAGTTGCCCGCTGCCACCCTCCCTCGTCTGGAGACCACCTGCTGTGTGCAGGGAGAGTGTAAGTCCAGCCTTAGGTGGGAGCACCTCGGAGCGAGAGCTAGGCAGCCGGACACCATTTAATCACGGTGCGCCCTGCAGAAAGAAATATCCGCCGAGACCCAACAGAACAAAAGACTCAGGGCCAGGGACCGCAGGATCACCAATCTAGGAAGCGACTCACAGGGGTCGTGGGAGTGGAGAGTTTGTAGGGAATCATTTCTGCAGAGGAAGGGGAAGGAGCAGGACTGGGCCGGAGGGGCCCACAGGAGCAGCCCAGGGGGTGTGGGCTGGGAGGGAAGGCCCAGCCGTCTGCCCCCTCCTATAAGGAGGGTGGGTGTGTGGGGGGGCAGCCTGTCTTCCCCCATTCTCTGCCCGAGATCCCGGTCTGACAGCAGCCCCTCCAGGGCAGGGCAGCCGCTGTTCCTTTAGGCCACTCACACACGGACACCAGGAAATGCCCTGTCCCTACGTGGGACTCCGGGCCCAGGCTGCCCCCATCCTAGCCCCCTCCGCCCCCACCCCATTCTGTTCTTCCTATCCCTGGCACCCAGGCAGCAAGCAGACTGGCTCAGTCAGGGCCCATAGGTGAGGGAGGCCAACTGACACCTGCTGTCCCCAGCGCCCCCCCCCCCGGCCTGTGACACCTAGCACCACAGGGCCTCCCCATCCCTTGGGGACACCTCACCGTCCAGTCTGTGGTACCCAGATGCGGACCAGCACTTCCAGCTTGACACCCCCTGATGGGAGGGCAGGAAGGGAAGTGGACAAGGCTCCTGGACTCCTGTGCTCTTCCTGTGGGGACACAGTGCCAGCACACGCACACCCCACCCAGGGCTGCTTCTCCTGACACGTGCACATGCACACATACAGCCCTGCCCAGGGCTGCTTTCCCTGACACACGTGTGCACACATGCACACACACACAGCCCCACCCAGAGCTGCTTCCCCTGACACGTGTACACACATGCACACACACGTACACAGCCCTGCCCAGAGATGCTTCCCCTGACATGTACACACATGCACACACACACACATACACAGCCCTGTTCAGGACTGCTTCCCCTGATAGACACACACATAGCCCCACCCATAGCTGCTTCCCCTGACACACGTGTACACACACACACACACACACACACACACTGCCCTGCTCAGGACTGCTTCCCCTGATAGACACACACACACACACACACACACACACACACACACACACACACTCTGCCCAGGGCTGGTTTCCCTGATACACACAAACACACATATGCACATATACTCAGCCCCTCCCAGGGCTGCGTCCCCTGATAGACACACAGCACACAGACACACTCACACGCATGTGCACACATAAGCATGCCCCACCCAGAGCTGCTTCCCTGGCACGCACACGCTTCCTGGAGGATGGCGCTCCATCATCCCCTTGGGCACCTGCCCAGACCCATGCGTCCCATGGTGGGGGCACTTTGGCAGGGGTGTTCTCCAGCCAGAGGCTGCCCTGCAGGGATTCAGCACCCACGCCTCAGGCTGCCTTCCCTGTCCAGACCGGGACTCTGTTTCACAGAAGGAACCACTGGCCCTTCCCCCCACCCCCCACAAAGTTGGTCCCATCATTTGGCCTCCAAGTAGCTAATTCTCCCCAAGGAGCACTGGCTGACAGCGTGGGGCCTGGGGAACTGCCGTCTGTTATTGGCAGGTTGGACGTCAGAGGCAGCTGCGGTCAGATCAGCGGTGCTAGATGCCACCAGTCTGTGCCCGACTCCTTGCTGTCATCCCAACGTCCCTACACGCACGAGCTGAGCTCGTTGTCACAGCACTGACATCAGCAGGCCAAGTCCTCCTGGCGTCCCTCCCCGGGGGTGTTAGTGGACGCTACAGAGATCTTCACACTTCCTGTCCGTCCCCCATCTGTCACGCACACGTCTCTGCTCCAGGCCTCCTTGTCACGGATTTTCAGCTTTCTCCTCCCGGGCCCTTGCCAGCCGGCTCTGATTGCCCTTGGCCCATGAGTCTGTATTTGTTCTGACCTCAGAACACTCCTGGCACGGGTCTCTGCTAAGGGCAGTGGCTAGCGTGTCGTGCGCTGAGCAGGGGTCCCTTGCTGCAGTGCTGCGGTCGCCACCACCACCTGGAAGCTCTCACAGAGCTACCATCTGCTGTAGGTGCGTGTCCACATGCCAGACCACCTGCACACACGCAACCCCTGCCTCACGCCTTTCCCTCTGCCTCAGCTCGCCCTCCGCACCGCACATTCCTCTTTGGACCGTGCCAGGAACTGCAGTGGAGGAGATGTGGCAGCTGACAGCCCGCCACCCCCCCCCCCCAGGCAGGCCTCACCCTGATATGCACCCCTCTTTGGCCTTTGGATCCACTGCGGCTGTGCCCTCCAGAGTCCATGGCATGGAGGGTCCAACAGAGTCTGGCTTGTGAGGGGGGTTTCTGGGCACTTGCATCTTGGTGCAGAGTTTTGTTATGGTGCACCAGGACAGGGGGGAGGGAGTAGTCCAGCTGCAGGATCCCACCTTGGACTCCTCCCATCAGGGCTCTCCGTGACCCGCATGTTCTCGGCTGATCCCTCCTGCAGCAGAGGATCCTCTGGACGTGTGAGCCAAGTGGCAGGGCTATATACCTGCTGCTCAGCCCACGGCAGTGGTGGCTGGATTCTATGTCGCCGGAAGTGCAGGTTGGGGCAGGGATGTGAGGCTGCGTGAGCCGCCACAGAAGCATTTCTCTGGAGAGGCTGCAGCTTGCAGCCTTTCAGCTTCTGATGTGGAGGAGACATGCCAGGAGCCACTGACGACCCCACTCCTAAAAGCGTGCGAAGGAGTCGCCGCCATCTGGGCCCGCCAGCTCGGGCATGTGCCACATTCGTGCCCAAGGCGGCTGGACGTTGCCAAGGCAATGAATTTTCTCAATGTTCTGCGGGGTCCAGATGGTCCAGATCTCAGTCCTGGGGCAAAACCCACGTTGATTATTGTCTGTTCCACTGGCATGGGATCGATTTCTGCTCCTGCCTCCTGATTCAGAATGGGGGAAAAAGCATTTGCCAGACAAACGACCACATGTCAGGCACATGTGCGCCTGGAGCGTGGCTGTGGGCTTCAGGCAGTAGCCGCCATTAGCACAGTGGCCGGCTCACAGTGGCCATGGCGGTCCTCCAGGCCCCGTCGTGGCCGGTTGCATTCTGAGTGACCCCCATCTTCACCGTTGTCCACTGTGCTGGCTGGGGTGGGCGCCCTTTCAGAGAATCCCATGATCCCTCGGGCCTGGGCTCATCGGGGCCAAGTCTGCCAAACCCAGGTATATCACATCGCTCAGAAAGTGGCCTCCAGGTGGGCCTGGCAGCCCTGGCACCCCACTGCAGGCTGGACTTGGCCAGGATCCATTTCTTTCCTTCTGCCCTAACGGTCACTGTCATTATCCATGACAGCCCTTAACAATCCTCCTGTCTGCAGTCGCTGAGTTAGTGGCCTCTGTCTTTCCGGGGCAAGACAGGGACAGTCCTCCCCCTGTGGACTTATCTTGGCGTTGCAGGGTACCTGGTCACCTTTCCAGCAGACAGGGAAGCGACACCCCTGCTCACTGTCCCTCACGATCCCCACAACTTCCCATGAACCGGTCCCCTTGGGCGTCACTCCACTCTTGGTCATTATGCAGATGTGACCCTGTAGCTTCAGGCAGTTGAGTCACCATCTGCCTGGTCTCTATTGCTCCCAAAGCTGGTCATCAACCTTGCCGCTGGGCAGCCCGTGTCTGATGACCTCTCCTGCCACCAGCCAGCCTGCAGAGGGCACCACCGCAGAGATCCGGAGCAGGCCTGGAGACGGGAAGGCCATAGCTGCACTCAGCCCTAACGGAGATGAGGCAGTACTTTTCTAGGTGAGCCTTGGAGTTTTGCTTCATTCTGTTTTAAATGCGCACTCTCCCGCCTCCAGCTAAAGTTTCTGTGACATAAGTATGTGCTTTTTGGAGCAAAATGGTCGTTTGGTGTCCATATGTAGACACATGCAGAATGTTTCCAAAGCGGAGCGGGTGAGCTTAATGTGTAGCATCTACTGAGGCTTTGGGGAAATACCGAATAATTTGGATTCAGAAATTAGCTTCCTAAACTCCCTTGTCCCCTAGCACAATTGACTCAAAACAAAAATGATGGGTTTTGTACTGTCATTTAAATATTTTGTCAGAGAAAAGCCAGAGATAATTTTTAAATTCCCATCAATTGACAGTTTTCTTCTGGTAACTTCAAGGGGGGGGAAATGTTTAATGAATTCACAGTAAATATTTTGAATGGAAGAATTAGTTTGTGTCTTAGCTAAATTTCTGCATCAGCCCTAACACACGAGTCCTTCCTTGGCAGAGCCTTTTAAATTACTCACTTCTTGCACATTTTCAATGAGGGGGGGCTGTCTCCCCACCCCGCAGACCCTGGGGGGATATCTGAGAGATTTGGGGGTGGGCACTGGTTCTGTTTCCCCTGTGAAAGGACCCTCACCTGGTTTTCAGTTTTGCTGGAAGACAGGCCTGACTCAGCTGCGTGTCCAAGAGAAGATGGAAGAAACAAAAACCCAGGAAAGTTTCAGAAAGTTTCTTTAAATATTTCGTGCATACCTGTGAAAAAAAAAACAGGGTAGAGTGTCTCCGTGGCAAAGATTCAAAACCAGAGAAACAACAATAAAAAAAAAAAAGACCTGAGTAGAAAATCTCCTTCATTTAAATGTTGGAGGGTGCTTTGTTGGGATCTTGATCCCATGCTGCTTGATGCTAATTCTGTAACATTAGACAGTTGCCTTTTTTTTTTTAAGGTACAAAGGTAGAAGTGGGGGGTGGATTTCTTTTGTGTTTTTCAGTGCAAAGTGATTCTGATCAGCACGCACCAAGGTTTCAGCTCCAAGTACCTGACATTTCCATCTGAATCTACTTTTTTTTTTTTAAGGGGGGGGGAAGGTCTAGTTTTTCAGGAAAAGAACCACTCTATGCAATCCTGAAACCGATCTTTAGATTTACTTTTCCTTAATCAATAGGGGAAACCTTGATTGCAACTCAACACGTATCTGACTGTAGCGTGCGGGACGAACTGGATTTTCGGTTTAGAGAGGAGAGGATTCGGACACCGTTTCGGGCATCGGAAATAACTGGCAGTGAGTGGGGGAGAAGCGACATGAATTCCCGTTTTACCTAATTTGCTGCTGCTTGCCCAGGGTTTGGCTCTCGTGTGCCTTGACTCAGTCCTCCAGGTCTCTACAGAACAGGTTAGTGACATTTTCCGTAAATACAAATATTTAAGTGCCGCCTGCTTCCTGCTCTCTGAACTGTCTGCCTCAGGCCTCCCGCCTGAACCTTGGCATGCCGTCTCCTGCCAGAGCCCTCCGTGATCCCTGCTAAAGCCGGAGCCCCGTCTTCTGCAAACCTGACTCCAATTTATTACGTGCTTGAGAAGGCGCTGGCTGCACTTGATAACCGGAGGTTTCTAGGAAAGGTGTTGCGCACTAAACCCGCTGAGTTTCTTTTCCATGAAGCTTTGGCCAGAGCCTTGTGATCCTGCTAAAGAATAAGAGGAGGGTTTTTCCTCCCTCTCTCTGCCCGTCCTTGACTGGACGGCAGGTGTGGGCAGACCTCAGCGCTCGCCCCTGCTTTACGGAGTCTCCTTGTGCCTCGCGGAGGGTCCAGCTGCATGCCATTCAGCCGATTGATTATTACTGAACAAAAATAAAGCTCACTGGCAGGAGCTTTGTTTTTTTTTTTCTTTTTTTATTCCCCCTCTTGGTGTGGCTTGCTTGGATGCAAGGCTCTGCTCTTACGCTTTTTGCTAGGAGCAGACTTGTTCCCTGTTATGTTCGTGCTGCCTGTGGATCTGGTCTGTATCCCAGAACAACGGAGAGGCCCCATCGCGGAGAGCAGGCAAACTTTGTCCGCCCCACCTGCAGGGAGACGCTGGGTCTTACTCAACGTCCATTGGTCCCAGACGGGAGCCTCCGTGAGAATAGGAGAGCCTGGCTTCTTCGGGGCGGGTGAGGGTTTT
This sequence comes from Sorex fumeus, assembly GCF_029834395.1. Taxonomy (NCBI): domain Eukaryota; kingdom Metazoa; phylum Chordata; class Mammalia; order Eulipotyphla; family Soricidae; genus Sorex; species Sorex fumeus. Next base: position 978,512 of record NW_026606255.1, on the reverse strand, counting down.
CTGGGGAGGCAACCAGGCATCAGTCCTTGGAGCCAGCAGGTCTGAGGGTCACCCACAGCGCCTCTCCTGCGTCAGTGCCACTGTTGCTGTGACCCTTTGAATGATCCATTACATGCGTCATTTCACGAAGAGGGGGAATCAGCGCTCACGGAAAGCCTTGCACTTAGGAGTTTGCAGTTCAGCCTGACGCTGAACTACAGCTGCTGGGGTGTGAGTCTGTTCTCTGCTGGTTGGGATGGGCCTGGGGATTTGCCACCAAGCGCACCTGGTGTTCTATTTACTCTGGCAAGCTGGGGAATTTTTCTTCTTCTTTTTCTCTTTAAAATTCCAGGATGAATTATTCATCATTACTTAGAATTTGGGTCTCTTTCATCTTCGCGCTTGTTCGCCACCAAGGTGAGTAACGCAGACTTCCATGCCGCCCTTGATTAGCATGCTCTTGAATTTATAAAGAGACAACTTCTGTTGGAGCTTAATTGTCAGGGCAGGTGTACACGTGTCTGCAGATACAACAGGAAAGAGGTAAATTAAACTCTGTTGTCAAGGACAAATTTTTGTTCACTTGGAATAATGTTCACTTGCATCCCTGCTTTTTCTTAACTGGGGGCATCTTTTTTTCGGTTTGATTTGGGTTTGGATTTGAGGCCACACCCAGTGGTGTGCTAAGGGGTTTCCCCTGGCTCAGTATTTAGGAATTCCTCCCGGCGGCACTCAGGGGACCCTACAGGATGCTGGGGAAGGGACCCAGGTCAACCAGAGGCAAGGCCCCACTGTACCATTGCTCTGGGCCCTGGGGTGTGTCTGTGCACACCAGGTAGCCCTGAATGATGGTGCCAGACTTCCAGATAAGGCAAGTTACTTTCCTTCAAAGTATGTAGGGTTTGGGGGCCGGAGCGACAGTATAGTGGCAAGGGTGTTTGCCTTGCATGCAGCTGACCCAGGTTCAATCCCATATGGTCCCCTGAACACCGCCAGGAGTAATTCCTGAGTGTAGAGCTAGGTGTGACTCACCCAAAAAGCCCCCCCCAAAAAAAACCCCAAAGTGTATAGGGTAAGTGAGAACCTAGGCCTGGTAACCCGTTCTCTCAGAGGCATTTAACTGGTGGCACAGACTCTGAGCCCAGAGAGTCTTATCATGGCATTGATGTCCTGGCCCTTTACGGTGGACTCCAGTCTAAAACTTCAAACAAAATAGGCCAATTCATTGCCCTCCATAGCCTCTCCTTTTCCTCCTCTGTGGGGTGCTGCCCAGCGTCCAGGAGAGCCCCATAGGAAACGTTCTCGAAAGAGCATCTCTATAGTGTGAAATTCTCATCGTGTTTTTGTTGTTTGTTTAGCCCTGTGGACACTTATAAGTCCGAGTGAACAAAAGTAGAAAGCGGTGGGGTTAACTTACGATGTTCCCAGGATTGGGGAAGTTCAATGGTTATAACCCGCAAACTCAAGTGTGAAACCCCAGAAGAGTGAAGGCGACTCACTCTCGTGCCCTCATTCTGAGAAAGTGTTTCATTGGGGTGCCGGAAAAGCCTGGGAGATGGGTTTATTGTGCCAATTTATTTATCATGAAAGGCCCAACGTACAGCTGGTATGGGTAGGGATATCCTTTTATTAACTCTGATTGCTATTGAGAGTTCGTGCTGTCAACAAGTCATATTTTCATAATAGCAATGAATTCTAGGTCCAGAAGAATGCATGATTTCAATCTTATTATTTCTGTCACTCAGTAGGCATTTGCTATATTAAATTTAATACTAGTATAATAATACTAAATCATAAACTTCGTTGATTGTGAAGCAAGTCTTTACAATATTAGGCATCTGTGTTTTCTTGAAATTGAACTCTGTTCTCAGTTCTTTTTTTTTTTTTATGAGAGGGTATCACACCCAGGATGCACAGGGGTTACTCCTGGCTCTGCATTCAGGAATTACTCCTGGTGGTACTCAGGTGACCATACTGGATGCTGGAAATTGAACCCGGGTTGGCCGCGTGCAAGGCAAACGCCCTACCCACTGTGCTATCACTCCAGCCCACCTCAGTTCTTCCAAAATCATGAACTAGTTAAGAAGAGCATCATCGAGATCTACCTTGCCTTGGGAGCAGAGAGGGCAGGGCAGGCTCTGGCCATTGAATCTGTCCCCACCCTTCGCTGGACAAATTGGCCAGTGTTTCCCAAACTCCTGTTCAGCTTTCCATTAAAATGATTCCACCTGAGTGCAACTTTGAGCTTCCCACTGGGGCGTCACTCCCAAGAAGTTCCCCTGCAGAGGATAAATCCACTGCAGGATCCGATTGGTGATCATTCGAGCAAGTTCATGGTCTCTCGATTGGATAAACAAGTGTTTTTGTTGTTTGTTTAGCCCTGTGGACACTTGCTTAGAAGTCTGAATGAACAAATGTAGAAGGCAGTGGGGTTAACTTAAGATGTTCCCAGAATGAGGTGAAGTTCAATGATCAGAACCCACAAACTCGAGTGTGAAACCCCAGAAGAATGAAAGCGATTCACTCTCATGCCCTCATTCTCAGAAATAGTTGAATAAATAAGTACTGGTGTCAAATGCCAGGTTTGGTGTCGAAAGGGTGACTTTTGAAGGCCCGCCTCCTAGGACCCCGGGCATTGGGAAGATCAGAGGGCAGCTTTGCCTGATGATCGTGATGGTGAATCCATTTGGAGCAGCAAGTTCCAACCATGCCTATGGTTTGGCTTGGCTTGGTTCCCCAGTGCCTTCCGGGGGTGGAGAACAGTACTTGTGGCCGAGCCATGGGACTCCTTTCCCTGCTCCTAGGGACGTCAGCTCTCTGGAGAGATGATGGCTCAGTTCCTGCTGGACCCCTAGCAGGCCGGGCTGGGCTGCTTCCTGCCCGGGTGGCCTTCTGTTTGCTCTGAATGTGGTCTGGGCTCGCTGCAGACCCCCCAGAGGAGTGGGCCAAGCCCTGACCAGTGGCTGGCCAGCCCACAGGTCCCACTAACACCAAAGCGGGGATTTCCCGTGGAGAAGTTCCCCGATGTTCTCCAGCCTCCGTGCCACGTGCCAGCGGGGCACTAGGACCCGGAATGCAGCAGGCAGGCCCCTCGGGAACGATGGCCAGAAACCCCAAACGGGCTGGTCACTGCCCTGGAAAACTAGCATTTACCTTTTACTTTTATTTTTTTATCGTTTTGCAGGGCCATCCCTATGGGTGCCAGGGCTCACTTGTCCTGCCCTGCCCGGAACCTCCAGGAGGGGCCTCCTCTCAGGAACAGGCTCAGTCCACTCCTGGGACCCAAGGGAGGTGCCCACACAGGGCCCTGCTCCGTGTGCTGGCCTTCCCCCACGAGCCTCCACCCCTCCCAGAGCCTGGCCAGAGCCTGGCCCACCCTTTGGGGCTCTACGTGGCCAGGCAGGGCAGAGTCCCCAGTGTCCTGGCCAGCTCTGACCAGGGCACTCCGCAAGGCCCCGGGGAGGCACGGAAGCAATGCCTGAGTGATTTCTCCACAGGAGAAGTGGCTCCGAGCCCCCTCTCCTCTGCAGAGGCAGGCAGTGATACACAGCCGCGCTCACACACACAGCCATACTGGGTTCGAAACCAGTTTGCGTTTAGTTTGCAAGTCTGGAGGGAACTGGCCGCAGGGCGGGGGGCCTTGGAGGGGACTCCCTTGCCAGGCGGAAGAGGGACCTGTTCTCTCTCTAACCACCATCTCTCCTGACAGCCCACCCCAGGGAGCTCATGTATCCGTTTTGGCAGAACGATACCAAAACCCCCAAAGTGGACGATGGAAGCTCCTCAGAGATCAAGCTGGCCATCCCTGTTTTCTTCTTTGGCGTCCCTTACCGCACCGTCTATGTAAGTGGACAAGCCCTGGGCGGGTGCTCGGCGCCCTCTCTGTTGGCGACTAAGAAAAACACTTTCAATACCTGGTTCCGGCTCTCTGGGCTGGAGACTCTGAGCAGCCCTGCTGGCCAGGAAGCCCTAGCGTTTCACGAGGTTTGATGCTGCAGAAAGTCAGTGGTAGATTGACCGGCTCGTGTTCAGAGTGGCAGAGCGTCAGGGCAACCCCGGGCTGTGGGGGTGCGTTAAACCAGTGGGGAAGCGGAAGCTCGGAACATCCTTGCTGTACTGTAGCACTGTCCTCCCGTTGTTCATCAATTTGCTTGAGCGGGCATTAGTAACGTCTCCATTGTGAGATTTGCTGTTACTGTTTTTGGCGTATCGAATACGCCACGGGGAGCTTGCCAGGCTCTGCCGTGCAGGTAGGATACTTTTGGTAGCTTGCCGGGCTCTCTGAGAGGGACGGAGGACTCGAACCCAGGTTGGCCACGTGCAAGGCAAATGCCCTACGCGCTGTGGTATTGTGGTATGGCTCCAGCCCATGCTTGCTGCAGGCAAGTTAAAAGAGAGATGATGAATCACAATAGGAACAATGTTGCTTTTCTTTCCTTTCTGGGGGTTTGAAAAGTTTTGGCATCTGTTGTTTGGGGGGAGGGGGGACACGGGCGTCCCACCCATTTGGAGTGGAGCTGGAGCACAGGAGAGGAGTAACCACCTTGGACATACTCTGTCTGCGGGACTTGCCTTCCCCTTTGAGCAGTGCACAGTCAGAGCCGCAGGAGGAGACCCACTTGTCCTGGGCACTGTGTTCTGGATCTTTCTTTTTGGACCACTGGATCTTTTTTTTTTAATTTAATTTTATTTTTTGCTCGAGCGGGCCCAGTAACGTCTCCATTGGAGACTTTGTTGTTACTGTGTCTGGCATATCGAATACTCTCGGTAGCTTGCTGGGCTCTCCGAGAGGGGCGGAGGAATCGAACTCGGGTCGGCCATGCTGGCTGCGTGCAAGGCAGACGCCCTACCCGCTGTGCTATCGCTCCAGCTTTTTGGGTCACACCCAGTGACGCACAGGGGTTACTCCTGACTCTGCACTCAGGAATTACTCCTGGTGGTGCTCAGGGGACCATATGGGATGCTGGGAATCGAACCCGGGTAGGCTGCGTGCAAGGCAAACACCCTACCCGCTGTGCTATCGCTCCAGCCCCCACTGGATCGTTTCTTAGATCGCGGTTGTGCCTGATGAGAAGGTCCATAACCAAAGTGGCCTGGCTGGCACTGACATCCATCACATCCCTCCCAGCCAACTCTGTCCTGCCCTAGAGAGAAGGGAGTTCCCCCCAACACACACACACACACACACACACACACACACACACACACACACACACACACACACCACCCACCCCTCCATGCTTCTTGCTGTTCCGTCTTCTCTAGCGTTGGATTTAGAGTTGAGGGTTGGCTGCATAGAAAAGACTTTCTTCTCTGGTGGCATAAGCAGTGCTCCCTGAACTCATAGCATCAGTGTCACCTGGGCACCTGTTGGATGTCCCCTCCGGGGCCCTGCCCAATCAGAAACCCAGGGAGGAGCTTTGAGGATCCAGTAAGATGGACGGCGCCGAGGCCCACAGCCCTCTGAGAACAGCGGTTCTGAGCGGTTGGCTGTAATCGGAACCCCTGGGAGCCTCGGCCAGCTTCCTCTGCAGGCTGCCCCCTCCCCTGAGCCCTTCTTCCCACCAAGCACAGTGTGCTGCCGTCTTGCTTTCAGCCTCTGCTCACAGCGGAGCTTCCGGAGTCTGGTTCGGGAGATGAAAGTGTGTCCCCACCCCCAGTAAACCTTAGTCTTCCGGATATCTAGGACAAATAGCTTCAGACCAGCTCCTCTGTCCCCTAGACCACACTGTGCATCAAGAGTTGGGACCTTCCCTTGCAGCCAAGGGGTCTTCACAGAGACTGACCGTCTGATGTGGGGCAGTGCCACGTTTCAAGGCTGTAGGTCTCCCCTCTTCCCTGCAGACAGTAGACGCACAGTGGCGGCCTAGCTGGGGCCCCCTGGCCCCTTTGCTTCCTTTTTGAGCCTTCAGTGGATTGGCACCGCCCTGGCCTGGGGCTGCTGCTGGCCTATAACGACTGGGTTGCTGGGAAGGTCCAGGAGAGTTGCGATTGACAGTCACAGGACAAGCCGCTGTTCTGGGGTGGAGGAGCCGAGCCCCAGGGGCTTCGAGTCAGGCAGGGCCGGCCTTTCTACCAGTCTTTTTTTTTTTTTTTTTTGCTTTTTGGGTCACACCTGGCAATGCACACAGGGGTTGCTCCTGGATCTGCACTCAGGAATTACTCCTGGCAGTGCTCAGGGGACCATATGGGATGCTGGGAATCGAACCTGGGTCGGCTGTGTGCAAGGCAAACGCCCTACCGGCTGTGTTATCACTCCAGCCCTCCTACCACAGTCTTGTCTGCTTTAGAAACCCACCTGCGCCACGAGGTCCTGTCAGCCACACCCACCCACACGCAGAACCACAGTGCACGCAGAGGCTGGAGGCCATGGGGTCAGTGGCAGGTGCCCACTGACTGGCGAGCTGCTAGATGTGGAGTGGCTTCGAGACCCCCGATGCCAGACTCAGCCCCTCGCTGCAGCCACTCCCTTACCAGGCTGGGGGGAGTCACCATCCGATCATCACGGGTGTGCCCAGGGCCCCGGGTCTCGACGGCAGGTAGATGGGAAACCACCAGGACAGGCTGGGGGACTGTGACCTCCCAGAAGCTCTCGCACAGGCTCAGCCCGAGTCCGCAGCCTGGGGGGTGGGTTTCCTGTTTTTCTCTCTTCACTCTCCTCACGTACAGCCGGACACAATTTCTTTGTCAGAGAAATGTCACAGAGCGTTCTTACACAAACCTCGACGGTGTTGCCGCGTAACCCACCGGGGCCAGAGGCACCACTGTCGGACACAAGGGATGCTGACCAAAATGTCACCGAGGGGTGCGAGAGCATCACGGGAATCCAGCACCCGTGAGAACAGCTCGATTCTTATACTTTTCACAGTCTCCAGCGCTGGTTTCTTCTGGCTGTTCTTTTCTCTTTGGCCTCTGACTGTCTTTACCCAGCAAAGCCCTCACCTGTCCCTCATCCCCAGGCATGCACATGCGTGCGTGCACACACACACACACACACACACACACACACACACACTCCACCCCCACCCCCGCAATGGCATTTGATAAGTTGAAGTCTAGATGGGACACAGAATACACGAATGAGCAAAGCATCATTATTAATAAGAAACGATACTAGCTGCAAATTGGAAGTGAAAGAAAACCAATGAATTTGTCTGGAAGGAAATGAACCCGTTCCTTGAGCAGTGGGACATGGGGCGGGGTGGGGCGGGGGGCTCGGGGCTGATGGCTTCAGCAGGGTCCCCCACCATCCACACCGTCAGCATGCATCCGTGTTGGTCTGTGCTCTCAGGCACCTGCCTCTCTCGCAGGTCAACAACAACGGCGTCGTGTCCTTCAATGTGCTCGTGAGCCAGTTCACGCCCGAGTCCTTCCCGCTGACGGACGGCCGCGCCTTCATCGCCCCGTTCTGGGCGGACGTGCACAACGGGATCCGAGGCGAGATCTATTACAGGGAGACCATGGACCCCGTCATCCTAAAAAGGGCCACCAAGGACATCAGGAAGTACTTCAAAGACATGGCGGCCTTCTCTGCCACTTGGGTTTTCATTGTCACGTGGGAGGAAGTCACGTTTTATGGCGGGAGCAGCACCACACCCGTAATAATCCACGCGTTCGGTTTTCCGCTTCCTGTCCCGACACCCACTTCCTGTCCATCTTCATGACCGTGAAGGAGTGTGATTGTCAGAGCCGAGAGGTCCCAGTGGCCTTGCGTTAAGCTAGTCTGGCTGCCCGTTTTTCAGCACACTGGGAGGTATTGTAGCGAACCAGCCCGGACAGCTGTCCCCTTGGAAGGGCATCCTTAGCACTGACCGTCGGGAAGGGGCCTCTCCTGTGTTGGCAGGGAGTGATGACGACTCGGATCCAGCCACACAGTTAGGGACCCATTTAGGACCCCAAGGGGACACGTACCCCAGTAGGGAGAGGAAAGAGAGGGCCAGTTTGGGGCACCAATAACCCAAATCATTGTATTACATTCTGACCTTTTTCTTTAATCTTTTTTTTTTCTTAATTGTGGTCAGGGCTGGAATTATTCCTATTTGATGTTAATTGGAGTGGGCAGTTTAAGCATTTCATGAATCAAGTTTCAACATCTGCTCGAAAATCCCAAATGGGCAGTCAAATAAGAGAGATGATGGCGGGCATTATGGTAGATAATGAACTTTGTTCAGAAAGGACCAGAACGGCGCTGGGTGACTTGGGCGAGGGGGGCGGGGGAGCTGTTGGAAGCGGCCCGCGGTCTTCAACTGCAGACTTTCTCGAAAGTGAGCGAAGACACTGCAGAGCCCGCCCTCGGCTTGCTCTGGGCCAGATTCCCTCCCAAACCGTCTCCCAGTTTCCTTGGCCAGAAGCCCACTGCTTGGGGGGTGGAACAGAAACTGCTAAGTCAGACACCAGAGGTGGAAAGTGCTGGGCTTGCAGTCTGCCGTGGCGGCTGGAGAACGTGGTATTTTAGCACCTCTGGACCAGAGCACCAGGCCACGTTTTATTGCTGAGCGGTCCGCAGCCCGGCTAGGCACATGCCTCAGCAGCAGACGCACCCGCTCGAAATAACCTCCAAAGTAGCTTACATTTCCCTCTGTCGTGTTATGGATTGCTAACGACTCCTTGGGTGATGTTTTATGTCCCTTAAACCTCATACCTTACAGCGTTAGGATGCAGAATGCCGGCCATCAATAAACGTTAGTGTCAGTGGGAGGGGGCGGGGAAGAGGAGACATGCCCGTCAAATGCTGACCACCCTTCCCCCCTCCCCAACACTTCCATCAGCAATAAAAATGGCAAGATAATTTAGATAGTTTCTAGTGGGTGCTTTGGAGTAAATTTCTGGACGGGGCGAGGACTCCTCTATGAGGATGGACGAGAAACCAGCACGGCACCGTGGACAGGGCCATGGACAGGGCCATCCATCCCCATCTTCCACGTCAGCCCGTCTTCTCTCTGCCGTTCTCCCGGCTCTCCGTGAGGGACACAGATCATCGGGCTGATGAGGCGCCGGGGTGGAGGAAGCTTTCAGACGCAGCGTTTCCTGACTCCCTGATAGAAGAGGCAGGGGTGCTCCCTCCCAGGATGAGAACTAGCGTTTCCCCGGGGGGCCGGCTCTGCAGTGGACAGTCTCTTGGCATGTCCTGTAGCCCGGGAGGGCATGTTGGGCATTAGTGCCGGCCTCTGCGATGGTGAGGGGAACAGGCTAGAGATGGGCAGTAAAGGGACCGGGACCCCGACTGGCTCACCCCGGGAGAGCCCAGGAAGGCCCCTGTTGGGAGTCCCAGTGCAGGGAAGAGCTAGCGTGAGCCCCAGGGACTGAGGATGCTCTGTGACTATCCCCAAAGTATCTTCTGGGTCAAAGTGGGGGTCTCCCAGGACTGTTCCTGCCTCCCACCTCCTAATAGGAGAAACTCACTTCCGGCAGGAGAATCCCAATCAGGAGGCAGTTTTAGTTCTTAGTGGCCTTGCCCATGGCCAGTGCCTGACCGCATGGAGAGCGTGCAGCTACCCAGCGTCCATGCTCTGTGCCCCACTTTCCCCCTTTGTCCCCAGAGGCCTGCGCCCTGGAGGCGTCCACCCAGGCCCGTCTATCCGAAACACCATCGCCGGCCCAGAGCGCAGGTCTCGCTTGGAAGCTCGGCTGGGTTACAGAAAGGGCTTTTCTTCCCTCGCGCCTTGTCTTGCTCCCCGGGCCGGTTATGATGGGAGATTTGGAGCTTCCAGGATCCTCTGGCCCAGTTTGATGCCCCCAGGATAAGGCTGTGGGTCTTCCTCGGAGTCAGACAGAGGGTGTGACCGGATGGTATCAGGCCCTGGATGGGGAGGGTCTGAATGAGGCTGGCCTCACCCTTGCCCTTTTGACTCAGTTTCCTGAAAACACACATCCATGGGCTGGGATTAGCAAAGGGAGAGAGTTTGCGAGTGCTTATTTCTGGAAACAGTTGGCAAGACTCTTTTGAATTTATATAACATCTCTATCTGTAAAAAAAAAATTAATTATTAAAACCTCCTATAGTGACAGTTCTGCTGAGAGAGATGGGGAGGGGCATCCTGGCTGGCCCCTTGCTCCATGCCCCTAGGAGGACATTACCCTCAGGCCCTTGGTTTCCCTGGGGATGGGAGGACACTCAGTCCCCTGAGGTCTGCTGGGCTGCCGAGCCCAGATAAAGTGATGTATAAATGCTCTCCCAGTTCGGGGCCTGTCAGTGGGCATTTTCTGGCTTCCGTGGAGCCCAAGGGGGAGCAGCTCACGCACACTGGGGGTTTCCTGCACACAGGCCAGCCCAGTCCACACCCACCTGAAGCTCCTGCCCCTCTCCCCACCCCCCCAACCCCTTCCCTTGCACCCTGCCGGCTTGCCTTCCCATAGCCTGTTCTCATGCTGCCACCTATAGGTGCTGGCATGTCATCTCGGTGGGGCCAAGCAGGAGAGAAAGGAGGGCTACCAGGCTGCAGACAGGACCCCACCGGGGGTCTGCATCTCCCCCCCACCCCCGCCTCCAACCCCAGCCAGCTCTGAGAGGAAGCCCCAGGACAGGAGGGGTGGGGGAAGGGAGTGGCTGTTGGGGAACGTGAATCACGCCCCCCCATTCCCACCCCGCAGGTGAACACTTTCCAGGCCGTGCTGGTGTCCGACGGCTCCTACACCTTCACACTCTTCAATTACTACGAGATCAACTGGACCACGGGGACAGCGAGCGGGGGCGACCCCCTGACAGGGCTGGGTGGCGTCATGGCTCAGGTAGGCCTCCTGAGGCTCGCTGGGTTCTGAGGTCCGGAGGGGGCACACCTGGAGGAACCCTGCCCCCCTCCCTGCCCCCCTTCCTCGAGACCAGCCGTCCAGCCCTTGTGGCCTGGCCCGGCTTTGACTCTGCCACCCCCGGGGCTTGCAAGAACTGGACGTTTCTCCCTGTGAGCAGCAGGGGCCGCGGGATGGCCAGCGTGCCGGACGCTCTATCTGGGGAAATAAGTACAATGCAGTAGGGGAGGGGGTGGTGTGCATGTGCTCCAAAGCCTTCCCTCGTCCATGCTCCAGGCAGGATTCAACGGCGGGAACCTGACCAATTTCTTCAGCCTCCCGGGGTCGAGGACCCCCGATATTGTGAATATCCAAGAGACCACGAACGTCAACGTTCCAGGCCGCTGGGCGTTCAAAGTTGACGGGAAGGAAATTGACCCGGCCAACGGCTGCACCTCCCGAGGTGAGAGCTTCCGCCGCTGCCGTGCCTGGCGCCCTTGCGGCGTTGGTTTGCCGCGATTGACAGGCAGGCTTTTAAGCCACGGGGGCGGACTCGCTCCTCATGCCGCTCCTCTTTGACATCTCTCAGCTGGGTAATGGAGATCAAGGTAATTTTAGCACGCACATTCATCACTCCGGGGGCTGAAACGCTGCATTGGCGGCGCGGCAGCTCCCGGCCCTGCCGGGGGTGTGAACACAGCTCCCTGCCAAAGTGGACGGGGCTCCTGAGTGATTTCCCAGCCAGGGGGGAGGGAAGGGAGCCCTCCTGTCGAACCCCGCGTTGGCTCTTGCCGGTCCCTCCCCGCTGCATCCCTCTTCTCCCCTCCCCTCCCGCTCTGCCATCGGCACTTGGTAGGTTCGCGGGAGTGGGCGAGCTGGGAGCCTTGCCAGGTCTCGCTGCGCGTAAATGAGTGCTTCCTGGGAAGATCAGAAAGGAGGCGGCAACAGGAGGCATCCTCTGGGGGCCGCGGCTCCAAAAACCCTCCCTGCAGCTGCAAAGCCCACAGGACTCTGGGGCAAATCAAAGCCGGCTTCGGGCCGGCATCAGTGAGCTGTGTGGAAGGAATCTCCCTGGAGTTCCTTCAAAGTTTGGAACCGCTTTGGATGTGCAAAACGTCCCAGGACTCATGGGAACCTGCTTCTTATGTGTCTAAAAGTACTCAGGGGGGAGGTGGGGTGTGGGGGTGGGGAGGGTTTTCTGATTCCTGGAATGCAAGTGGTCACAGCTAGAATTACAGATTCTTCCGTTCATCTCTCCCTAGCCACCCACCCAACCAGCCAGCCAGCCATGCACCTGTCCAACCACCTTGCCACTCATCTCTCCCTTGCCACCCACTTACCCACCCAGCCATGCACCTGTCCAACCATGCCACTCATCTACCCCCACACCCACCCACCCATCCAGCCATACACCCGTCCAACTACCTATCCATTCACTCACCTACCTTCCCAGCCTATCTCCTGACTATTCATTCATCCTACATATACCCCACCTTCCCGTTTGCCCACCCACCCAACCAACCAACCAACCACCAGTCCATCCATGTTTATCTATCTCTCCGTGGCCAGCCGCCAGCCTGAGAACCCCGAGTCCGGCCACTCTGGGCAGTTCTGAGGCTGGGGCCCGGGCCTGCCCCCTGTGTGGCCGTGGAGACGGAAGTGAGGGACCTGAATCCAGGGCTCTGGAAGCACAAAGGAGGGCCCTAGGGAAATAGTTCCAGATGCATAAGGAAGTTTGGGGTTGGGACAAGAGATTCCAAAGGCCTCTTGCTCTCCCCGGCAGGGAGAGCCCCACCCGGTGGCCACCGTGCCTCAGCCGCCCTGGAAGCCTTCCAGTTTCTCTGCTGACTCAGTTTTAGTTCATGTCACAGAGGAAAATGTCACATTCCCCTGATTGGAGATGCCACAGCCCCATCTGCACCCCACCCCTTGCTCTGGGTCAGGCAGATCCAAAGCACCTTTGCCCTACGGAAAGGTCATTGTGAAGGCAGCCAGCCCATGGGCTCAGGCAGTCTGCCGTGACCAGAAGAGCAAGCGTTTCCCGGCTTCTGGGGAAGGGCCCAGTGGCAGAACACACAGGTTCGGAGACTGCTGAAAGGCAGCATCACTAAAAGCCAGGGGAGGAGAGCGAAGCCCCTCCCGTGGGTGACCTGCATAGAACACGCGTGCACACACACACGCACGCGCGCGCGCGCGCACATGCACACACATGCATACACACGCATACACATACACGCACACGTGCACACACATGCGTACACACGACCCACCGCCCCTCTCCCTCCATCATATATTACCAAGGGCTCAGCAACAGCCTCTAGCCCAGGTTCTGAAGATGAAAGCCCGGACACGGACAGCCTTCTGGGCCAGCATGCGTCTCCATTCTGACTTCACTGTTCTCCTGAGTTATGAATCTCTTAGGCAGGGCAGAGCCAGCGTCTTCCTCCCAAAACCTCTGTGCATTTGGGTGTGGGGCGGGTCAGCCATCAATCTAAGGAGAGGGCTCTGGCCTGGTGATGGCTGGTTACAGAGAGCTGGCTTATTATAATCAGTGTTTTGCAAGCAAAATCACCTCCGTGTGTCTTTTGCTGCAGGCCTCCTCTTTTCAAAGACATTTTCCTCTCTTTCGTTGCATCCTGAGCAAGCAGGAAGGAGAAATTATACAGTGTGGCAGCCCTGGGCTGGCGCAGGGCACGGGGCTGGCTGGGAGGGGGTGCGTCTTTGAAGGGCTGTTGCATATGAATGAGTGGGAATGTGGATGAATCTTTGATCCACCTTTGAGCCTCTTAAACAGGTGAAGCCCACAACCGTCTGTGGAGTTGTTATCATTCTGGTGGCCAGTCCTGGGGCCCTGTCATCCAGACATCCTGCCTTCTGCTCACTGCTGGACGGAAGTCAGTTGTGTAAACACAGACCCGGTTCCAGTGAGTTATTCCTGGGTCATGCCACTATTTACATTTCTGCCCCTTTGCTATTTTCCTTATCTGACGTCCCCAATTTACAGACACTTCCACCTCTGAAAACACGCGCTGGCATTTTGCAGTGTCCCCGTCTCCCCCAAGGCAGGCTCGGGCGATAGTGTGGTCCACGGTCTACCACGTAGGGAACCAAGATGCGGGGGACTTGTCAGTAGAGTTGGGTGGTTTGGAGCTGGTTTTCGTGACCTTGACCTTCATAGCCCGTGTCTCAGACATGCTATTTCCGTGGAAGGGTCGATGTTAATAACTGGAAAATTACGCAGCTCTTTGGGGAGAGGGGACCAACGGGATTTGTTATGGGAAAAGTTTAAGTTATCTGTGTGGGTGTTTGAGTGTGTCTGTGTTTGAATATGTTTATATGTGTGTCTGTGCGTATGCTTGTGTGTGTGTATTTGTGTGTTTGAGTATGTTTATATATGTGTCCGTGTGTATTTGTGTGTTTGAGTATTTTATGTGTGTGTCTGTGTGTTGTTGTGTGTGTGTGTGTGCGCGTGTGTGCTTGCATGTGTGTTTGTGTATTTGTATGTGTTTATGTGTGTGTTTGAGTGTGTTTATGTGTGTGTTGGGGGTTTCTACATGGATCCCAGGAGGCCCAGGAACCTCATTGGCCATTCTCCACCACCTGGTCCAGCTGATCTATATCTGGGCCCGAGGATGTGGGCCTGGAGTGTGAGCACTGCCCGGTGTCCATGTGAGAAGCCTGGTCAGGCTCTATGGGCTCTAAGAGCCTTTCCTGGGACTAAAGCTGAGGTCAGCCTCCCAGACTCTCCCTGGGAACTTGGGATTGAGCACTGTGTGTCTGCCACCTGATTAGTTCTTTTCTGGAGCATACTGAGCCTAGCCAGTGCTTGTTGAAGGAGTGTGTGTGTGTGTGTGTGTGTGTGTGTGTGTGTATGTGTGTGACTGGAGAGACCGTACAGGGGTTCTGGTGTTTGCCTGATGTGGCTCCACCCTGGTTGGCCACTGGGACCGTGAGGCCCCTCCCAATTTCCTGGGTTCAGCTCTGGAAACTCTCAGCACTGGGTGTGACCCTGGAGACCCCAAAGCGTCACAGGGGGCCCTGGGTCCTGATTCGTTCTTTTCTGGAGCATACTAAGCCCAGCCAATGCTTGTTGAAGGAGCTTGCACGCGCGCGCACGCACACACGCACGCGCGTGTGTGTCTGTGTGTGTGTGTGTGTGTGTGTGTCTGGAGAGACTGTACAGGGGTTCTGGTGTTTGCCTGACATGGCTCCACCCCGGTTGGCCCCTGGCACCATGTGGCCCCTCCCAAATTGCTGGGTGCAGCTCTGGAAGCCCTCAGCCCTGGGTATGACCCTGGGGACCTCAAAGCATCAAAGAGGGCCCTGGGTCATCCCTAGCACCACAGGCCATACCACATTCATGGGCTCCTGCCTTGAACAACTGGCCTGTGGGCAGGATGGATCTCCTGAGAATCCACGGAGAACAAAGGGACCAACTGGATCATTGGGTGGCCTGGCCCAGGGGTCCTTCTGAAGCTTCTTCCTGGGCCCTGAGTTGTGGCGAGCCTCCCCTGCCCTCTGAGTCTCTCCCTGCTGGTGGGGGCAGGTGCCCCCAGTGTGGAGACGGGGACTGTGTCAGCCTCAGATTCCTTGTGTGCCAAAGGAGGGCACCGAGTCTCCCATGGCTCTTGTGTGGGTGGAAGGAAAGGGTGGGGGGGTTCCCATAATCAGCCCCAGGCTGGGCCCCGACGGGGGGGGGGGGGTGGGGGGGGCTCTCATCATACCTGTTCCGCCATCCTTGTCCCCAGGACAGTTCCTGCGGCGAGGAGAGGTGTTCTGGGAAGACCTGAACTGCACCATCAAGTGCCGCTGCCTGGACTTCAACAATGAGATCTACTGCCAGGAGGCGGCCTGTGGCCCCTACGAGCTGTGCGAGCCCAGGGGCCGCCTCTTCGCCTGCAGCGCCCTGGAGACCAGCACGTGCGTGGTGTTCGGCGAGCCGCACTACCACACCTTCGACGGCTTCCTCTTCCACTTCCAAGGCTCCTGCGCCTACCTGCTGGCCCGCCAGTGCCTGCACGCCTCCAGCCTGCCCTTCTTCAGCGTGGAGGCCAAGAACGAGCACCGTGGGGGCTCGGCCGTGTCCTGGGTGAAGGAGCTCTCGGTGGAGGTGAACGGCTACAAGATCCTCATCCCCAAAGGCAGCTACGGGAAAGTCAAGGTGAGGCCCCTCAGCCGCCAGCCCCGACCTCCCACTCCGGGGCCCGCCCTGCCCTGCACACAGGGCTCGGAAGTTGTCCTCACCCAGCTGCTGTCCTTGTCCCAGAGGCTCTCTGTCTGTCTGTCTGTCTGTCTGCAATGTAGTGTGAAGTCACTTACATGGACACCATCAACCCACACTCACGCTCACAGCCCTGCGGGTACCCAGACCATGGAGTCACTGCATGGGGGGCCGAGTTCTGTCTCTCACAGACCTGCTGGCAGTGATCTTGAGATGGGGTGCAGGGCACAACCCCATTTTCAGGCTGGCCTGTGACTGACAGTTCTCGCTCCCCACTCTGCGCTGTTGGCCTAAGTGTGGCTTGTCATCCCCAGAGACCACCCCAGCCCGCATCCCTGTACCCCTTTCCCCAACCCCACACACAAATACAATGTTGAAGATGCCAGGGAAGGCTCAATCTTGGTGGTTTCTTTTCTTTTTTTTTAATTTCCTTTTTGGGTCGCACCCAGCGATGCTCAGGGGTTCTTCCTGACTCTGCACTCGGGAATTACTCCTGGTGGTGCTCGGGGGACCATATGGGATGCCAGGGATTGAACCCGGGTCGGCTGCGTGCAAGGCAAACTCCCTACCTGCTGTACTATCGCCCTGGCCATGATGGTTTCTTTCATGACACCTGGGTTGGGGGCCTGGATGAGAGAGAACAGGGAGCAGATGCAAACGGTTCTCGTCACTGTCCCCCGGAGTCAGGCAGAGGCTGAGAGCAGAGGAGAAAGAGGCATTCGCAGTTCCTTGTTCGGCCGGGACCCCGGCTTCTCAACGTCAGAGAAGGCCTCGGTGCAGCCCACTTCCTTCACGCAGGAGGGGTGGAGTGTCTGAAACCCCAGGCCGTCCTTAACCCACTCTGCCGAGGTCATTACCGAGATCACAAAGCAGAACCGGGCCGCGGCAGGGTCTGTCTCTGTTCTAAGGTCCGTGTTGGAGTTTTAATTGAGGCGGCCCTTCCCACGGAAGGCAGGCCACGAAGCGGAGTCCACTTCTTCTGGCCCTGCCGTTCCTGGGCCTGTGCAGCTTGTCAGAGCCATAATTAGGGATGTGAGCTATGACTGTGGGTGAGAGGCAGTTTCCTTGTTATTTGGTTAGTCTCTCCAGGGGAGGCTCTGCAGCCAATCAGGGGGAGGCGTACACCGATGCTGGCATTTCCAGTTCGGAAAACATTTGCTGGCCTCCCCCCACGCTGTGTGCCGTGGGGATGGCGCGTCTGCCGTTGAAAAGAAAGCTCCAGGCTTTCTTCCTGTTTTCCATGTTGATTAAAACTTTTTTTATTTTGCTCAGAGCCAGACACCCTCCGCCCCCTGGTTTGTTTTTGTTTCTTTTTTTTTCTTTTTTTTTTTTGATACAAGGAGAACGGAGTGCTGCCGTTGCTTTGGGGCCAGGCATGAGGGGCGTGGAATCTTCAATTTTCTGTAGTGACAGGGCACGTGGACGTGAATGTAAATGTTTCCAAAAGAAAGGGTCACGTGACTCCAGCTGCATGCGGATGGCGGCTTCCTTTACCCTCCTGCTAAATGGCTTCTTAAGTGTGTGTGAATCCCACCTCCTGGACTGGGGGTGAGGGGCAGGGGTCCCTGTGGGCAGCAGAGCCCCCACCCAGAGTGAACTGGGGACCAGCAGGAAGCGGAGTAGGAAGGAGGGGGGGTGGGGAGTCCCGGAAGGCCACACGGGCTGAGACCCGTCTGCAGCTTCTCGAGCGATGGCGGGCTCATGCGTGGGGTCTCCCTCTTGGAGCTGTTCCCCAGGACCAAACTAGACAATCTGAGGCTGGGTGGATCGGGCCAGAGAAAGCCACAAGGACTGAACACCCACCTCCTCCTCCCCAACACACCCATGCCCTTTCGGGTGTGTAGGAAAGGCCAGCATACCTGATGATGAAGGAGCCTGGGCTGGGGTTCGTGCTTGGCCCTTAGCAGTGCCCCCTGAGGCTTGGTCTTCCCCGTCTGCAGAAGGGGGACAAACCACGCGAAAGGCTGGCATTTGGAGGTGTGAGTCACGCCCGGCTGCCTCTGAGCAACCTGGAGGCAGGAGGGGAAAGAGAGAGGATGATGTTGGAAGCCAGTCAGACCCTGACAGCTCCGTGTGGGGCAAGTCCTAAGCCTCAGTTTCCCCATCTGCAAAAGGGGAAGGTGAGAGGGCCCCTGACAGGAGAACATGAAGCTTTTAGATCAGATGCCCACACATGCGAGTCGGGTATAAAGCTGGCATCCTGGCGTACCCCTGCCCAACTCCCCCAACACACACACACACACACACACACACACACACACACACACACACACAGAGCACCCCCCAGCAGTGATGCCTGCCCCGAGTCCTGGGCTTGTTTCTGCCCCTCTCCCAAAGGTGCTCCCCTCACAGCCCAGGGAGATGCTGCCAAGGGTCCAGACAGGAGAAGAGACAGCACAGAGGGGAGATTGGTCCAGCGAGGACTGCACAGGCAGGGAGGTCCAGGATGGGAGGAGGGATACCCTAGGTGCTCCCTGAGCTCCTCCCCTTGGCACTGTGGTGGTGTCTGTTTAGGGGCAAATCCTGCTGGGTTCAGGGCTTACTCCTGCACTCAGGGATCACCCCTGGCCACTCAGGGGATTGGGACACCCAGGACAAGCACCTCCCTGCGGTGCTCTTGCTCTGACCCCATCCCCGGGCACTTTGGAAATAAAGAGTGAGTGGCTGGATGCCTGTCGCCTGAGAGGGTCTCAGAGAGCCTGATGCAGAGAGGATTTGGGAGCTGGGAGAGGCCTGTGGCCACCCAGGGCCTGAAGCCAGCCTGGCCAAGGCAGGCCTCATGCAGAAAACCAGGACGTGGTGGCAGCAACAGCCAGAGCCATCGACCCTGTGGCGCCTGCTTGAGGCCCTGGAGAGGCCAGCAGGGCCCAGCGGGCGCTCAGGAGAGGCCAGAGGAGCCCTTTTGGCAGAGGATGGTTTGGCATCTGCAGACCATCAGCCCTGGGCGCCCTCTGCATCACAGCCCAGATCAGCACAGACCATCCCCGCCCACTTCCGGCCTTCCCTTCCTGTCCGGCTTTTCTCATCCCTGGCTCCCAGCCTTCCACCTGGGAGAGAGAGGAATGCACCCTAGCCTCGTGTTTTTCTCTCTAGTGCTGGTTCTCCGTGGGCAGGTGTTTCTCAGCCCTGCAGTGTCTCAGATTCCCAGAGACAAAAC
Organism: Sorex fumeus; assembly: GCF_029834395.1. NCBI lineage: Eukaryota > Metazoa > Chordata > Mammalia > Eulipotyphla > Soricidae > Sorex > Sorex fumeus. Next base: position 959,430 of record NW_026606255.1, on the reverse strand, counting down.
GACCTCTGACACGGGAGGATGACATGGGTATCACTGGGTCCCCAGTTTTGCCTCTGGCCACCTGTCTCTCTCCCGTTCCTGTCTGCCGACTGTCCTGTGTCTGATGACCCCACCTTAGTTCTTGGCCCGAGGCTTGGCACCAGCTCTTCCCCCCAATTTCTCTGCTCATTCTCGGCGAGCCAGGCGGCACTTCATTGCTTCTAAGAATGTTTCCTCCTCCGCGAGATCTCCTCAGGGCTGGGGGCAGCTCCTGGCCACTCCCCACTGCCCTTCAATGGTGCACACCCCGACAATCTTTGCCATGCTGCCTCATCGAGGACCCGGGTACCCCAAAGGACAAGGCCCTCGATGTTGTTCCTCATTTCTCAACACCAAACAGGCCAGCCGCCTGCCCGGGCCCAAGCCGTGTCCTGCCTCGTGGAGGTTGAACGATTGCGTGCCCCAGGGCTGGGGGTGGACAGTGGACAGAGGGGCCTTTGGGAGCAGCCCTGAAGCTGTGCCGGGAAGAGCAGGTGTCAGCACCAGCTTCAGCGGGGCCAGGGCAGTGATGGTCTGTGGAATGTCTGCAGCCGATTGAAGCCAGAGGGTTGGGTGAGAGGGCTGAGGCGGAAAGATGGGGGTATGGTCCTTTGAGAAAAGACCTGCAGCCTGCCAGGAAGTGGCGAAGCCATGGGTCCCTGGAGTTTGAGCTGATGCCAGGGGGGCCGTTCATCAGGGCTTAAACGCAAGGCACCTGCAGGCTCAGCCGGCCTGCTGGGGGTCTCCCAGGCCTCTGCCTCAGGAGGCAGCTGGTTCCGGAGACTGCACTTCTGGGGAGAAACTCTCTGGGGCCTGAGTTGCTTTGTTCTGTGTTTTTTTTTGGGGGTGGGGTGGGGATGTGGAGGGGGCACACTTGGATATACTCAGGGATCACTCCTGGCAGTGTTCAGGGAAGCCACATGGGGTGGCTCACCTGTCTGTGCACAGTGCAAGTGCCCTCCCCACTGTCCCGTCGCTCTGGCCCCCACTTTGCCGCTCCTTGACCTGCGCCGAGCCCGTGGTCTCGGCACCCGCTCACACCCCGCACTCTGCCTGTCGTTGGCAGGTCAACGACCTGGTGACCTCTTTGCCTGTCACCTTAGACCTGGGGGCAGTGAAGATCTACCAGAGCGGCATGGCCACTGCCGTGGAGACGGACTTCGGGCTCCTGGTGACGTTCGACGGGCAGCACTACGCCTCCATCTCCGTGCCCGGCTCCTACCTCAACTCCACATGCGGGCTCTGCGGCAACTACAACAAGAACCCTCTGGACGACTTCCTGCGGCCCGACGGCCGACCGGCCATGTCCGTGCTGGACCTGGGCGAGAGCTGGCGGGTGTACCACGCCGACTGGCAGTGCAGCTCGGGCTGCGTGGACAACTGCACCCAGTGCGACGCGGCTACCGAGGCGCTCTTCTGGGGCCCGGACTACTGCGGCTTCCTCAACCGGAGCGACAGCCCGCTGGGCGAGTGCGGCTCCGTGGTGGACCCCACGGCCTTCCTGCACAGCTGTGTGTATGACCTGTGCAGCGTGCGTGACAATGGCACCCTGTTGTGCCAGGCCATCCAGGCCTACGCGCTGCTCTGCCAGGCCCTGGGCATCCCCATCGGGGACTGGAGGAGCCAGACAGGATGTGGTAAGCGGGACAGGCTCGGGCACCCACGGGCCCCCTGCTTTAGACAAAGACCACTCCTCCTCCGCCCTTTTTTTCCCTTTTTGGGTCACACCTGGCAGTTCTCAGGGGTTACTCCTGGCTCTGCACTCAGGAATTACTCTTGGTGGTGCTCAGGAGACCCTATGGGATGCCAGGGATCGAACCTGGGTCGGCCATGTGGCAAATGCCCTACCCACTGTGCTATCGCTCCGGCCCCTCCTCCCCCGTTACGTGCAGGAAAGGATCCATGGTCCGTCTGCTTCTCCCTGTCCCCAGACTACTCAGAAAATAAATCCACCCAAGCAGAAACGGCCTGGGCACTTGAGGTGCCCACAGCGGGGTACTGCAAAACAGAGGGGACAGTTGCAGACCCACCCAGCCAAGGGAGCAAGTCTGGGAGGACCTCTCACCCCTTCGGGTCTCTCTGCTTTCGGGCCCTTTAGCTCTTTGCGTCTTGCTTTGGGGGTGTCAGACCCTCTGCTGGTAGGAAGTAGAGCCCCGGGGGGGGGGAGAGAGAGAGAGAGAGAGAGAGAGAAACAGAGAGAGAAACAGAGAGAGAAACAGAGAAACAGAGAGAGAAACAGAGAGAGAAACAGAGAGAGAGACAGAGAAACAGAGAGAGAAACAGAGAGAGAAACAGAGAGAGACAGAGAGACCCCTTTCACAGGCAAAGCCTCCATGGGGTTCCTCTTCTGCCTCACTGGCGTCAGCGTGGTTGGGTGACCTTCTCAAACCAGACAGACCCCAGATCGCTCCTCCGAGTCTCGATTCTTCCTGGTGCCCAGTTTTCTGGAGCCGCGCTGGCGGGAGCTTGACCCACGGGCCGCTGGGGCAGGAGGAGACAATGGAGCTGGTGCAGGAGAGGCTTCTACCCGGTTCGTGAGACTAGCCTCCTCATATCCCAGACACCCACCAACAGCCCATCATGCAGACACACCATCCCTGCCTGTGGCTTCAAGAACCAGGCCAAGAGCGAGAAACTTTGTAAATTAAGGGGGAAATGATGTCACTCACCAGCCTCTGCTGTGTCCAGAGCAAGCAAACCCTGGTCCCACTGTCCTTTTCTGGCGACCTCCCTGAGCCCAAGGGACACACCTTAGTGTGTGCCTGTAGCATTTCTTCATAGGGGGCCTCTGCTGCCTCCGTTTTCTTTCCTTTTGGGGGGTGAAAGGTACTATACCTGGCGGTCTTTGGGGCTGATCCCTGCTCTGCACTCAGCGATCAATCCTGGCAGTGTTCAGGAAAGTCTATGGGGTCCCAGGGATCAAACCCAAGTCAGCAGCATGCAAGGCAAGTGCCCTCCCCTGCTGTCCTCTCTCTCCACCCCCCACCTACCTGTTTCGCTCCCCTTCCCCCCTTTCGGTGGTGCGACTGTAATTCAGGGAACTGGTTTGCTAGGCCCTTGGGCCCACCTGTTGGATCCCAGAAGACACTAACGTTTCTGCACACTCAGATGGCCCAGAAGTCAGCACCTCAGGGCTCCTGGAGTCTGCTGAAGTCCCCCGCGATCTCCTGGACAAAGGGGCTGGCCCCTTTCACCTGCATGTCTCTTCTACTCACCTCTCATCTTCAGCTTCCTCCCTCGGGGATGTGTCAATCAGCCCCGCAATTGGTTGCTTTGCCTTGCTTTTTTTCTTCACGTTGAATTGTCTCAAGAATGGGCCATGCAGGGGCTGGAGTGATAGCACAGCAGGTAGGGCATTTGCCTTGCACGCAGCCCAACCCTGGTTCGATCCCCAGCATCCCATATGGTCCCCTGAGCACGGCCAGGAGTAGTTCCTGAGTGCATGAACCAGGAGTAACCCCTGAACATCGCCGGGTGTGACCCAAAAAGAAAAAAAAAAGAATGGGCCATGCAGGGCCGGAGCAATAGTGCACCAGGGAGGGCGTTTGCCTTGCACGGGGGTGTCAGGATGGATCCCCGGCATCCCCTGTGGTCCCCGGAAGCCCCACTGAGTGCAGAACCAGGAGAAGCCCCTGAGCTCTACTGGGTGTGGCCCCAAGGAAGGGCCTGCTCCTTCCCGCCTGATCAAAGGGTAGGTGAGTCCTGAGTTGGAATCTTAAGACCACTTGACATTTGGAGATCCCCACGTGATCGCTGCTGGGGCAGGCCTGAAGTCGGCCCAGCCCGGCTTGCTTAGTTCACATGACAATGTGGTCAGCTTCTGGTCTCTGCTCCTCCTGTGTGCCACACGGTGCCCCCCTGCCAGCCTCCACTTCCCGTGCATGGAGATGCAGAGGAGGTGGGCTGCATAGCCAATGGTGCCTCCCACGCAACGCAAGGCACAGCGCCCCCTGATGGCCGAAGCCCCCATGTCAGTGAAGGCGGTCAACCCCCCCCCCCCCCCCCCCCCCCGGGATTCGGCCACTTGGCACCCACTGGTAGGGATGGGCAGATACTCTTGGTGGGTCCTGCACCCCTGACCACCCTGTGCCCACTCTCTCACCCACCAGTGTCCACGGTGCAGTGCCCGAGCTTCAGCCACTACTCCGTGTGCACCAGCAGCTGCCCCGACACCTGCTCGGACCTCACGGCCTCGCAGAACTGCGCGGCGCCCTGCACGGAGGGCTGCGCCTGCAACGACGGCTTCGTGCTCAGCGCCGGGCAGTGCGTGCCCCTGTACCAGTGCGGCTGCGACTTCGACGGCCACTACCACGCCCTGGGCGAGTTCTTCTGGGCCACGGCCAACTGCACGGTGCAGTGCCTGTGCGAGGAGGGCGGCGACGTGTACTGCTTCAACAAGACGTGCCGCGCGGGCGAGGTGTGCGCCGTGGAGGACGGCTACCAGGGCTGCTTCCCGCGCCGCGACACGGCCTGCCTGCTCAGCCAGCTGCAGGTGCTGCACACCTTTGATGGTGCCGCCTACGCCTTCCCTGCCGACGTCTCCTACACCCTCCTGCGCACCTGCCCCCAGCACCCCGACTACCTGGAGATTGACATCAGCAAGAAGAAGCCGGATGCCGGGCCCGGCTGGCTGCGTGGGCTCCGCATCCTCGTGGCCGACCAGGAGGTCAAGGTCGGAGGCTTTGGGGCCTTGGAGGTCAAGGTAAGATGTCGCCAGTGGACCCCCTGTGGGGTAAAGCCTGGAGCTTCAGTCTTCCCAGAGGCCTTTCTGCCTCTGTCCGTGAGGCCGTGAGGGGAGCACTTGGGAGCATTCCCTGCTCCAGATAAGAAGGGGGAAGGTGGGGCTGGAGCGATAGCACAATGGGTGGGGCGTTTGCTTTGCACGCGGCCAACCCAGATTCGATTCCCAGCATCCCATATGGTCCCCCAAGCACCACCAGGCGCAATTCCTGAGTGTGTGAGCCAGGAGTAACCCCTGAGCATCACTGGGTGTGACTCAAAAAGCAGAAAAAAAAGGGGGGGAGGGTGCCACTGGAATCCTCCCTTCAGTAGGGCGGCACTGGCTCTCAGTAACTGCAGGCACTCAGCTCCGTGCCAGGCACAAGCTCACGAAAACTTCTCACCTTGTGAGGCTCCCATCATCACATTGTGGCTGGAAATGGAGGCCCTCACAGAGGGGGGGACACACAGCCCTAACCCAGGCCTACCCTTAGTGGAGAGACTCTGTGGGGTGACACCAGGGGCACCTCCTGCCTGCTCCCAGTCTCACGGGCATGTCCCAGCAGACTGGGATGTGGGCAGGGGACAGGATGACACAGCCAGACACCATCTCTCGGCAGAGATTGGCTCGTTAGGAAAAGGGGGAGCTTAGTGGGCTGAAAACTGTGCAGTGAGACCCGCTGCAGGCCCCGGGGGGCTGGGACCCAGGGAAGCAGGAGGTGAAGGAAAGGAGGATGTGAGAGGGACAGGAAGAGGGATGTGGCCGGGATGGAGAGGCCTGGGCCGGGGACACTGCTTGCTCACGTTTCCGCATTGAGCCCTCCCACACCGCAGGGAGCATGTGCCATGCAGGGGAGCCTGCAGAGAGACACCTGGAGAAGATTGGCTGCATACATGCCATCCCCCACTCTTCCTCTTTTTTTTTTCTTTTTAGGGCTGGAGTGGTAGCACAGCGGTCGGGCATTCGCCCTACAAGCGGCCAACATGGCCGACCCGAGTTTGACTCCTCCGCCCCTCTCGGAGAGCCCCGCAAGCTACCGAGAGTATTCGATATGCCAGACACAGTAACAACAAAGTCTCCAATGGAGACGTTACTGGGCCCGCTCGAGTAAATCGACGATCAACGGGAGGGCCTTTACCTTTACCTTACCTTTTTGGGTCACACCTGGAGATATTTAGGGGTTACTCCTGGAGGTGCTCAGGGGACCATATGGGATGCTGGGAATTGAACCCAGGTCGGCCGCGTGTAAGGCAAATGCCTTACCCTCTGTAGGGTATCATGCCAGCTCCTCTCTCTCTTTTTTTTAACATTTATTTATTGAATCACTGTGGGAGAAGTTACAAAGCTTGCAGGTTTAAGTCTCGGTCATGCAATGATCAAACACATTTCCCTTCACCAGTACTTATTTTTCACCACCAAGAACCCTAATGTACCTCCCTCCCACCCCTCCCAATGCCTGTGAGGCAGAGGAATTCTACTTAACACTCTATCTACTTTGATTACGTTCATTATTTCGACAAAAGATGCACCATTATTGTTTAAAGTTTACACCCAACATCAGAACTGCTGAAAAGGTATTGTGAAATAATTTGTTTTCTACAGCTGGTTATGAGAACCATATGATTTCTGATATTTTACTTATTAAGCCTGGAAGTATTTCTGCCAATAGCCAGATAATTACGAGATTGGTTTCTGTGGCTCTGGAGCCATGGCCATGCCGGAGAGCTGCTCATGGGGGGGCAACTCGTGACCTTGGTAGGGCGTGTAGGACAAGCCAGGAATGCCCCCCTTCCCATGAGGTTTCAGTTGCCCCGTCACCTCTGGCTCATACCTGGCTTTCCAAAAAGCTCCGAAGCAGCCGCCGTCTTGTTGCCCAGGGGGAAACAGGCGGAAGGGAGTGACACCCCTTCCCTCCCAGACAGGCATGCTACCTTGGATTAATGCACGGTCCATTCACTTTTCTGCTGCAAGCTGCCGGGTTCTGCATTAAGTCCTTGTGCCTCTGGAGCCATGGCCGTGCTGGAGAGCCGCTTGTGGGGGGCAACTCGTGAAGCTTTTTTTGTATTTGACCGCTCAGAACACTTTAATGCAGTCAGATTTCCTGAAACATACAGATACCACAGGCTGTAGAGAGATGTTCTTTTCATTTTTGTAAATAATTTTTACAAATAATCACTCCATAGCACTGTAATTAATACACACATATATGTATGTATGTATATATATATATTTTAATAATGTAGGAGTACTGCTCTTTGTTCAGCCATTGATTAAGCTGATTGAATTGGGCATGAACTCCACAATGCTTTTTTTTTTTTTTAACTGTATCACCGTGAGATAGATTTACAAAGCTTTCATGTTTGAGATTCAACCCTACAGTGATGGAACACGCATCCCTCCACCAGTGCACATTTTCCACCACCCACATCCCACTCCTCATCCTGCCTCCATGGCAAACAATTTCCTCAGTTCTCTCTCTCTCTCTCTCTCTCTCTCTCTCTCTCTCTCTCTCTCTCTCTCTCTCTCATTTTTGGCATTATGTTTTGCTCAAAATTCCCCACCACCGTTCAAGCCTACCTGCCAGGGGCAGATGCTAGATAGTTTATTTTTCATTTCTCATTTTGAATATCATGGGAGCTTGCATGGCCATGAATGTAAATATGAATTTCTAGATTGTAGATGGTTGGGTTCCAGAGACATCTTTGTCTGACACTAATCCATTTTGGGATTCAAATGGGCGTCTCTGGGCCAGGGCTGTTGGTGCACTAAGATGGCGCCCAGAGGAAAATTTTGGGTGTGGCAGCCAGTCTACTGGGTCCCCGACCACTCTTAAGGAGCTGCAGTGACAAGGCAGAACCATGCTGCATCCCGCAGCCTGGGGTCGGCGGGGCGTCGGGGCGGCAGTGGAGTCCACTTTGCTTTGCTTTCCTCCAGGTGAATGGCCAGGAAGTGGACCTGCCCTTCTTCCACCCCTCGGGGAGGCTGGAAATCTTCCGCCACAGGAACAGCACCACCGTGGAGTCTCGGGGCCTGCTGGCCGTGCAGTACTCGGACACGGGGCTGCTGTCCATCCGCCTCTCCACCGCCTACTTCAACTGCACGGGCGGCCTGTGCGGCTTCTTCAACGCCAACGCCAGCGATGAGTTCTGCCTGCCCAGCGGCAAGTGCACGGACAACCTGGCCGCCTTCCTGGAGGGCTGGGCCACGTTCGAGGAGATCTGCAACGGCGAGTGCGGAGACCTGCTCAAGGCCTGCGGCAACGACTCGGAGCTGCTCAAGTTCTACCGCAGCCGTGCCCGCTGCGGCGTCATCAACGACCCCTCCAACAGCTCCTTCCTGGACTGCCACGGCGTGGTCAATGTCACCGCCTACTACCGCACCTGCCTCTTCCGCCTGTGCCAGAGCGGAGGCAACGAGTCGGAGCTCTGCGACTCCGTGGCCCGCTACGCCGGTGCCTGCAAGAACGCCGATGTGGAGGTGGGCCCCTGGAGGACCTACGACTTCTGCCGTGAGTGCTCGGGGGTGCCCGCTAGGAGGGGGTAGTGGGGGGCAGGGGGACGCTGAGCATCCCCTGCTGTTGGGTTTGGAGGAGGGTGCATACCTGGTGGTGCTCAGGGATTCCTCCTGGCTCTGTGCTCAGGGATTACTCCTGGCAGGGCTCGGGGGACCATATGTGGTGTCGGGGATTGAACCCGCTCAGCCGTGTGCAGGGCAAACGTCCTGCTGGCTGTACCGTCGCTCCGGCCCTCCTGCCCGTTGGAAGGGGGCTCCCAGGCCAGTGGCTGGTCTCCCGCCCTCCTCATCAGGCGTGCTCTGCTGTCGCCAATCTCTTTCTCCCTCTGGGAGTGATGCAGGAGCTAATTTCAGGGTCAAGCATTAGCTGCCCTGTCACCGTACTTTCCTCTGGGCAGTGAAGGACGGGACATCTCCATGAGGGCTCTTCACTGCCTCCTCTCCTGGCAGAGAAGGGCCTCACTCATTCCCATCAAAGGCCGTCGCCTTCCACAGAGCAGATAAAGTGGGACTCCCTGGGGGACCGGGAAGGGAGTCCCATGTTGCTGGTCTTTTATCTTGTCCCCAGAGTGCCTGACCCTTGTCAGCAGGGCAGTTTCAGTACAAGCAGTAATTAGGAAAGTGACCGAGAGGGATGGATATGTGACACCCTGGCATATCAGAGAGGCCACAAGGGGCAGGGATGAGGAAGGGTAGGAGGGACAGGCAGCGTGGGACCCAGGCCAGGCGCCAGGACTGCCCCAGGGGACAGCAGCTCTGTCCTACCCAGAACCCTGGCACGCAACCCAGACTGGGGCCACCGTGAAGGGCCCTTCCTCTCCCTCTTGTTTTCGATCTTTCAGCCTGTTTTTTTCTTTCTAAGTGTGTCCTTTTGCTGCTTTGGAGTAAATTCAGAGTTTCATGAAGGGTCAGGGATCTGCCCCTGTAAACTTACTCTGAAATTTACCCACCTGCTGCAGCGTCTGTCTTAGTCGTGGGAGAGGACATGGGCACCGTGCCATGCTCTCCGGGTGCCCATCTGTGTGTTTCCTGGAATCTGGACCCTCCACCTGCAGACCCTCAGCTCTATCACTGCAGTTGTCACTGGGGTTGGAGCATGATGGTGACACGGTGCTTGAGCATCCTTTCCGCGTCTTCCTTCCTGATGCTTCTCCGAGTACCATCCTGAGTCTCTGCTCCAGCTTCCTCGGTCTTCACAGCTTGTTTGTTCCTTGAGAGTGTGCCCTTCCTTGTTAGAGACAGTGCCACCCTCCCATTTAGTTTGCTGTCTCGCCAGGAGGACCAGGTTCCCTGCGCCCGGCACACACACCCTTGCCCAGGGGGCAGAGACATCTCTCCCCACACCACAGCAGAGCATGATGACTCCTCTCTGACCATACTGTCCTTTCTCTCCCACTGAGGCATGGTCGGGAAGGAGGGATGGAGGCAGGTTCTTGACACTGCACAGGAAAATCCCCTGCACCTCATCAGAATACTTCGACATGATTTGGGGCCAAGGGAGGGGTTTTACTTGTATCTATCTTTAGTGTGATGTGTACAAACTGATGCTTTATCCCTTCAACACTCCTACCTCTGTCTCCAGTCAGCTAGCGCTGTTGTATTGTAAGTAGTTCTCTCAGTTTGCTGTCACCTGTTTATCAAGTATTCAAGCATCTGTACACATCCATCAGTCGATCTTCATTCATCCACCTATATTCATCCATCCATCCACATCCATCCATCCATCTGCCTATATCCATCTATTCACAGCCATCCACATCCATTCAGCCACATCCATCCATCTGTCTACATCCATCCAATCTCATTCTCATCCATCCATCCACATTCATTCATCCATCTACATCCACCCAGCCACATCATCCATCTGTCTGCATCCATCTGCCTATATCCATCCATTCATGTCCATCCATCCACATCCATCTACATCCACCCAGCCACATCCGTTCATCTGCCTACATCCATCCATTAACACCCATCCGTTCACATCCATCCAACCACATCCCTCTGCCTACATCCATCCATCTACCCACATCTATCCATCCACTCCCCACATTCTTCCACCCATGTCTATCATCTGTACATGTTCATTCATCCAGTCATATCCATCCACCCCCACCATCCATCCATCCAACCATGCATACCTATTCATTTGTCCACATCCTTCTGTTAACACTCATCCATCAAGACCCCTCCAACCACATCCACCCATGCATGCATCCACCCACTATCTGCCTTCATCTCTCCACATCCACCCAATCACTTTCATCCATCTCCATCCATCACCCACCTCTGTCCACTCCGTCCATCCATTCACCTCCATTCACTTCAGTTTTCATGTTACCTGTACAGTCACATAAGTTACTATTTTTCTTTTTTCTTTTCCTTTTTCTTTTTTTTTGTTTTTGGGTCATATCCGGTGATGTACAGGGGTTACTCCTGGCTCATGCACTCAGGAATTTCTCCTGGTGGTTCTCAGAGGACCATATGGGATGCTGGGAATCGAACCTGAGTCAGCCATGTGCAAGGCAAACTCCCTACCTGCTGTGCTGTCACTCCAGCCCCATAAGTTAATATTTTTCAGTGGCTTATATTTTATTGTATTATTTTGTTGGAGAGCCTGGCAAGCTACTGAGAGTATCTCGCCCACATGGCAAAGCCTGGAAAGCCACCCATGATGTATTTGATATGCCAAACACAGTAACAAGTTTCACAATGTTACTGGGCCCACTCGAGCAAATCGATGAACAATGGGAGGATAGTGATAGTGATATTTTGTTGGTTATTCTATTGTTAATTATTATAATTTCTTAATTTCAACTATTGTTCCAGAGTTGGGACCCCCTTCATTTTGGCCACCTAGATGCCTTTATAGTGTGACTATTGTTTTTGAGCATTTTTTTTAAACTTCTGCATAACAAAACGAGCTCCACATTCACCTCTTAACCTTCCTTGCCCCAGATAGAGTCCTCCGTCATCCCAGTGAGCCCCAACTCCATTTGGGGCGAAGTGTTATTAGAAACCAAGGTGTAGATGAGGATCACCCACTGCCACTGGGTCATTCTTGCGTTAGTGACTGTCACTCAGAGGGGGCGGTTATGTCCCTGCTGAGCATCAGACACGCTGGAGAACAAGTGACAGCAGATGTGATTCCTAAGTTTAGTTGTAATTCAGTCCACGTGTGAATTTCAGGGTACTGGCACCCAGCGAGCATGCCTTTGAGGCAGCTGGGCTGTTGGGACCCCCTTCCACAAAGGCTCCCACCTGAGTCCTGTGACAGCACACCACAGCCCCCAGGCACTTTCCCAGCCCCCACTCCCTCACCCCACTGCCCGTTGTTCTCTTCTGGGTTCCCTAGTACAGCTGCTCTCTAGCTCTTGTGCTTGGGGTGACCTGGTCTGGAGTCTCCGGTCCCTCTCGGTGTGTGGCCATGCCTGCTTGAGGCTGTCTCTCCAGGCATCTCCCAGGCAGAGCGAGGCTCTGGATGATTCTGTGAGCGTGGAAGGCCGGCTGTCATGCGGCTGTGCTTGGGGAGAGCAGATGCTGAGGAGAACTCTCGCCCTCCTGCATCTGGCCTGCAGAGACCCAGGAAGACCTCCGAGAAGCCTGTTTTTAGAGAGAGACTTTGTGATCAGGAGCAGCCATATGGAGTATGACTTCCTGGGGTGCGAACTGGATATCCCCCTTGCCTCGTGGCTGTGCTTGTAGACGTGACCAGCAGGCCTGCTTGTGCCTGGGCGGCTGACCTGCAAGGGATTGGATGGGACAAGGGGTCCACAGCGAGGGCAGAGTCCTCCCCAGTCCTGGAGACAGACCCTGCTTCCACATCCGGGTATTTCTAACTGGCTCTCCTGTCCACAGAGCCGGGCTACCCAATTAAGGGATATCACGAAGGCATTCCAGGGGCCCGGGGAGGTTTATTACTTCACGTCGGTATGTTCCAGACTTCCAGACAAATCCAGACAACACAATAAGTCATAATGCGCGAGCCGTTTAAATAAGTCATGTTATTTGCTATCACCATAAACCTGCAGTCAGAGTTATAACATTCATAATTTAGAGACAAATGCGAGACTCCCTCTGCACAGACACAGTTAATCAGCGCAGAACCAGCCTCGGGCCCCTGTGGCCCACAGCAGAGGGGCCCGTCTCGGAGCCCAAGAGGAGAGAGAAGCTGCCGGTCATAGAGCTGGCGCTGGTGGGCACAGCTCGTGGTTGCTCCATGGTACCCTCCATGCCCGGGGATCAGAGGTGTGCTCTCGGAATGATCTTGAGCACACAAACCGGAGCACGTCGGAAAGGCGAGACCTGGTTCTCCCAGGCGAGGAAAGGACCTGCACGCTTCCGGAGACAGCGTGGGCAGGGTAGCTTTGTCCTTCCTTCTCGTTCTTTTTCTTTTTGGGTCACACCCGTTGATGCACAGGGGTCACTCCTGGCTCATGCACTCAGGAATTACTCCTGGCGGTGCTCGGTGGACTATGTGGGACGCTGGGAATCAAACCCAGGTCGGCTGCATGCAAGACAAATGCCCTACCCGCTGTGCTGTCACTCCAGCTCTACTCCCCTCCCCCCTCCCCAGCATACTCTTGCCCTTGTTCGATTCTGACGCGCCAGACTCCCCCCATGACACCGGAGCAGGCCCATGCTGGGAGTCTGAACACTCTGTTCTGTGGCACAGAGGCTCTGTTCTGGGCTCAGGTGCACTTGGAGAGGAAACAAGAGGACCGGGTCGGAATTGACAGGGCACAGAGAAGGGAGCCGGTAACAGGGTGATCACCTTCAGGAGACGGTGGGCGAGTGGTGAAGCCTCAGTAACCAGGGGAGCAAGTGTGAATCTCCTCAGAGCCATGGCATCAGAGAAGGCAGTGCAGGGGAGGTCCAGCTCCCACTGTGAGTCTGCGGCCTCAGAACGGCAGATCTGTGTCAGCCTGGGTCAGTGGAAGCACAGGGATGCCATCCACAGGTCTCAGTGGCCTCAACACGCCCATTCTTTCTAGAACGTTCTCTCCCCCAGGAGAGCAGGGGCCGAATCTCTTCCTGGTCCTTGTTAGCTGGGTTCAGTTTCTCTCTCTGGGAGCTGAAGAGGAGGAGACATTCCCCGGTTTGGGGGCCAGAGAGATCCAAGAGGATAAGGCACTGGCCTTATGTTACCCTGACACTGTATATGGTCCCACCAAGAGTGATCCCTGAGCATGGCCAGGTGTGGCCCCCAAACTAACACAACCCAGCAGCAATAGAACACGCTTCCCCGGCTTTCCATGCCCACCTCCCAGGTGCCTGGAGCAGGCCACACAGTGGGAAGCCAGGTGCTCTAGGGCCAAGCTTCTCGGTCGGGGCCTCCTGGAGAACCCCGGGATGCTGCAAGGGGGCACAAGCGAAACTCACGAACATGAAATTGGGAGGCGTGAGACTTGGCCATCAACTGGTGGGACAGGATGATTCCAGACAGAACAGGCTTAGCTTAAGCGTTACACCAGAGGGAGCAAGGAGTCTCTGCTGTGGATCCGTGGCCTCCCGCCCTGTCAGAGATGTGGATCCATAGCTCCTGCCCTGACAGTGCTGTGGGTCCGTGGCCTCCCGCCCTCACAGTGCTGCGGGTCCGTGGCTCCTGCCCTGAGAGTGCCGTGGATCTGGGGTCTGCCACAGACTGGCTGAGCAAACCTGTGTGCACTGCAGAGGGAGCCCACTGGCTGCCTCTGGCCCTAGCCCGACACTCAAGCTTGCTTTCTCCTTGCCCACCCGCAGCTCTCGACTGCCCGGAGAACAGTCACTTCGAGGAGTGTGTGGCGTGCACGGAGACCTGTGAGACCCTGGCCCTGGGGCCCATCTGCGTGGACAGCTGCTCCGAGGGCTGCCAGTGTGACGAGGGCTACGCCCTGCAGGGCAGCCAGTGCGTCAGCCGGAGCGAGTGTGGCTGCAACTTCGAGGGCCACCTGCTGGCCACCAATGAGACCTTCTGGATGGACCAGGACTGCCAGGTCTTCTGCTACTGCAACGGCAGCGACAACAGCGTCCACTGCGAAACCCTCCCGTGCAGGGAAGATGAGTTCTGCATGGAGGAGGACGGCCTGCACTACTGCCAGCCTCGCACCGACGCCTCCTGCATCGTCGCTGGCTACGGCCACTACCTCACCTTCGACGGCTTCGCCTTCGACTTCCAGACGAGCTGCCCACTCATCCTGTGCACCACTGGGAGCAGGCCCAGCTCTCACACGCTCCCCAAGTTCACCGTCACCGCCAGGAATGAGGACCGAGACCCATCTCTGGCCCTATGGGTCAAGCAGGTGGACGTGACTGTGTTCGGTTATAGCATCGTGATCCACAGGGCTTACAAGCACACGGTGCTGGTGCGTGAGTGGGCGAGGGCCTTGCTGGGGCGGGGCTGTGGGGCGGAGCCCTGGGGAGGAGCTTCAGGGAGGGGTGGGGCTTTAGGGGCGGGGCCTAGGAGAGGAGCTTCAGGGAGGGGCGGGGCCATGAGTGGGAGGGGCTGTAGGGCAGGTCCTGGGGGAGGAGCTTCAGGGAGGGGCAGGGCCATGGGTGGGAGGGGCTGTAGGGCAGGTCCTGGGGAGGGGCAGGCACCTGGTAGGGGGGGCTTCAGGGGCGGGGCCTAGAGGAGGAGCTTCAGAGAGGGGTGGGGCCTCGGGATGGGGGCGTGGTTCAAGCCCTGCAAGTCCCATAGGTGGTATTCAGGTGTTCAAGGTGCGTTGGAGGCAGGGGTCAGCTTGGCACAAGAGGGCAGAGGGCTCCTGCCCCTTGACCTCCTGAGTCCGGACTCTGCCGCCCAAGGCACAACCCCCGAGTAGGGAGCAGTCAGATCCTTCCACAATTAACAGAGTCTGCGAGAGAGGCCAACCCCCCCGGGACCCATCCAGCTGGGTGGCCAGTCTGCAGGTTGGGGCACCCATCCCTGTGAAGGGGGCGGGGGTGGGGCGGGGAGACCTTGGGTCCCAATCAGTCCCCTGTCCTTTCTGGAAGTCTGATGGGATTTGCAAGCTTAGGCTCTGCCCAACGCCCTGTTGGCCTCCGGTCCCCGAGGGGGGCCTTATCCCTTGTGGGGCTCTACAGGGCGCATT
This sequence comes from Sorex fumeus, assembly GCF_029834395.1. Taxonomy (NCBI): domain Eukaryota; kingdom Metazoa; phylum Chordata; class Mammalia; order Eulipotyphla; family Soricidae; genus Sorex; species Sorex fumeus. The sequence continues at coordinate 944,109 of NW_026606255.1, read as the reverse complement.
CATCTCCACACCAAGGCCCCCGTGTCTCCTGCAGACCCTGAGTTCTCGGGACAGCCCTGTCGGCGCCATTCCGCATCCCCAGCGCTCGGCAGAGGACAGGTTTTTGCAGATGCCCATCCTAAGCTGCCAGAGAGACTCCAGATGAGGCCTCTGCTGACACTGGCACGGCAGTGGGGTACAGACGGCAGCGGGGGGTGGGGCGCTCACAGTTCTCCCAGGCCTGGCCCATGGGGGAGGCCCCCCTGGACCCCGGGAGTGGATCACTTTCTCTGCTCACCCTCACCCTGTCTGGGCTGCCGAGTCCAGATTGATGTCCACTGCCCGTTGGCCAGGACCTTCCCCCTGACCTCCAGCCCTACTCAGTGCAGCGAAGGTCTGAGTCAGGAGGGGCCCAGCACGCCCAGGGATCGCTTCCTCGTCACCCCTGCACGGGTGGTGCTGGCTCCCGGGCGCCTTCTGCCCGCCTGTCCTTGCCCCCTGTCAGGAGCAGCCGCTATTATTCTTCTCTCGGGGAGTGAGGGTGACTAATAATAACATCACAGGAAAAACAAATGCAAATCACGGACCAGCCGAGCCTGTACCACATATTAATAATGCAGAGTGAGTGTGCACCCTACACCGCAGGCTCCAGAACCTTCCATGCATCCCGCGCCCAGTCTCCTTGCCAGAGACTGGAAGGCCGTGCAGTCTTCCCAGCTTGGCACGGGGCTGAAAAGTGGGGCCCTGGCAAGGGTGACCCCAGCCCCATCCACCAGCTCCCCCAAGAAGCTCATTACTTCCTCATTAACCCTGCGGTAAGATGGGATGCGTCTTTCCCCAGACGCCCCTCGAAAAGATAGGTTTAGTTAGGGTCTGTAGCGATAATACAGCAGGGAGGGCATTTGCCTGGCATGCAGCCAACCCAGATTTGATCCCCGGCATCCCATACGGTGCCCCAAGCACCACCAGGAGTAACTCCTGAAAAAAGGAGTAACTTTAGGGAAAATCCCTGAGCATCACCAGGGTGGTTCAAAAACAAATAAGAAAAGCCAGATTGAACTCTCAGCACTGGCATCCAAACGTGGCCTGATCCGGAAACGGGGCTTTGCTGGGATGAGGCGATACAGCGTTCATCCAAGGGCAAGCAACCCCCTGTGGGAGAGACTCAGCTCAGGGAGGCAAGGCAGGAGGAGGCAGGCCTGGAAGGCAGCGGCCGAGACTGGGGTGAGGCTGTCCCAACCAAGGAGCCCACCCCTCCGGATTGTCCAGCAGGCACTTTTGGGATCCAGGAGAGGGGCCTGAGGGGGAGTCCTGTGCAAATGGTGGCACCCATGGCAGTGAATTGAGATCCCTTTGGCGTGGAGAGCAAGCCCCTTCCCTCCGGAGGCCAGCTTCCGCCCTCCCAGCATACATGTGCCATCCCAGCAGCCCCCAGCAGGAGGGAGGCCCCTGAGGGAGCAGGGGAGCACCTGAGAGAGAATCAGGGTGCCGGAGTCAGCTTGGATGAGATCAGAAAGCACGTGGCACCCGATAGGGCTGATGTTGAGGGGGCAATCCCAGGCAGAGATCCCACAGGGAGGCCCGAGTAGGGGCTCCTAACAAGCTCTAATTTAGAAGAAAACCAAAAGCCCGGAAAAGCTTGAAAGATAGCTAGGTGGGGATGAGGGGTGGGGGTTGGGGGGGATGCACTGAATAACCAGGGCGGTGGTGACATGGCTAAGTATTCAGAACCAGAGAGGAGCAAAGCTTCCAGAAACATGTGGGAAGAGAGAGGGACTCAGCTTGTACCCAAAACACACACACACACACACACACACACACACACACACACACACACACCACTCCCCCCACCCCCGTCCCATGCCCAGTCTGAGTGGGGGGCTTGCTCCGCAGGAGACCGAGGGAGGAGCTGAGTCTGGAGGGTGAGCAGGTGGTTGAGGGGTGAAGAATGGAGGTGCCAGGGGGAGTTACTGGTTAGGAGGAAAACCAACCCCCGAGGAGCGAATTCCTGGGCGCTTACCTAAAATACACCCCTCGACGAGCTGGAAATAGAAACACAGAAGTTGGAGGTTGGGGTATTTTCGTCTAAGCTTTAATTGAATTCTTATTACCCTCTCATTACCTTGGAGAAAACAATTTGAACTCCTGGGGGAAATAATGCCACGGAAACAGAAGGCTGAGAAACAAATAGGCACATTAGCGTCCAGGGGATCTTCCTGCAAGTCTGCCGAGCTCGCCGCCAGGGCGGCTGATGACGGGCACTGACGCTGCCCCCGCCCCTCCCGCAGGTCAACCACGAGCGCCTCTACCTGCCCCTGAAGCTGGGGCAGGGGAAGGTCAACATCTTCTCCTTCGGCTTCCATGTGGTGGTGGAGACAGACTTCGGCCTGAAGGTCGTGTACGACTGGCGGACCTTCCTGTCCATCACGGTGCCGCGGAGCCTGCAGAACGCCACGCAGGGCCTTTGCGGGCGCTACAACGGCGACCCTGAAGACGACCTGGAGCTGCCCCTGGGCCTGCCGGCGGCCAGCGTCAGCGAGTTTGGCCAGAGCTGGGTGCAGAGGGACACCTTCTGCCAGGTGGGCTGCGGGGACCACTGCCCGACCTGCACCAAGGTGGAGACGTTCTCCAAGGCCCAGCAGCTGTGCGGCCTCATCCCCAGCCCGCTGGCCGGCTTCACCAAGTGCCACAGCAAGGTCAACCCCGCCTTCTTCCACAAGAACTGCCTGCTGGACGCCTGCGTGGACGGCGGTGCCATGCAGACCGCCTGCTCTTGGCTGCAGAACTATGCCAGCACGTGCCAGACACAGGGCATCGCTGTCACCGGCTGGAGGAATTACACATCCTGCAGTGAGTCCTGCCCCATTTTCCTGCCTGCTGCCTTCGTTCTGTTGCTTAGAGGCTGGACTTGGGTTGAGGGGTACAATGGGGCCAGGGAGCGACCCCCTAGACCAGCTGCATGCGAAGCCCCTGCTGCAGCCCTTTGCTCGCTCACTCTCCCTAGACCCTCTCCTGTTTTCATCAAAGTTGGCGTGGGGGCAGTAGCCAGTGAAAGCGAAGGCAGAGAGCACCCTAAGTGCCCCTGGGATTGGGTGTTGTCCCCTGCAGTTTCCCTATTGCTGGGGTGGAGTTCTGAGGACAACAGGAGAAACAGCAGCCGGGGGCAGCTGGGCTCCATGAGGTCCCGTGAAATTCCAGCCAAGGGCTGCAGCAGGGAGGACTCAGTCGGCCGGTTCACACTGGACCATCCCGGCAGGCGACCTGCCGCCTGCCTCTGACAGGCTCCCGTGTCCCACCCTGTGTGGGTATCTGCCTGTGTGAGATACAGCAGAACGTGGAGAACATTAGGTGAAGAATCAGAGCCCCTGCCCTGGCGCAAGGCTGGGCCAGGGCTTGGAGGCAGCCCCTTTTCTCCCTGGTCCTCGGTTTCCCTCAAGAATGTTCTGTTTGCGCTGTCTCTGCTCCAGAAAGCACCGGTGAGGCGCCCGAGAACCCCAGTCATGCCAGGCGTGTGGAGGGCAGTTATTCCATTGGCCCTTATAAGGGCTAACCCCTTATCAGATTTCACTTTTGTTTTCAACCCACGAGCTCCATTAGTCCTGGAGACTCGGGCAAGTAAGTCACTTAGCTGAGGTCAGCGGTCTGAGTGGCCAGGGCACACTGGAGCCTGGTGTGCCTGCCACTGGCCGGCTGGACCCGCCTGGAGCATGTTGCAGTAAGAGGGAGCAGGGAGGATGCGCACCCGTGGGCTTGGGTCCGTTGGGCTCGGTCTATTTCTCTGTCTCCAGCTCATGAATTGGAGCAAATCACCTTCAGGTCTAGATGTTTGGAAAAGGTTGCTCTTGGATGCTGAACGTGTAGAGCGGGTAATGATGCATTCATGGGGGTCCCGAGAATAGATGCCCCTTTCTTTTTTGTTGTTGTTGTTGTTGTTTATTGGGGTCACACCCGGCAATGCACAGGGGTTACTCCTGGCTTTGCACTCAGGAATTACTCCTGGTGGTGCTCGGGGAACCATATAGGATGCCAGGGATCGAACCTGGGTTGGCTGCATGCAAGGCAAATGAATGCCCTGCCCGCTGTGCTATTGCTCCAGCCCCTAGATACCCCTTTCATCCCCGGAGAGGGCAAATTGGACGAACTGCTGGGAACTGGTCTGATGCTCGGATGCTTATTCCTGGGAAGTAGTAGAAGCCGAAGCCGTCTTGTCCAGGCTTGTTCCTGAGTAAGGGGGCGGTGGTGATAGTGGGCGTCATGGTCCAGACTGCCTCTGACCCCACCAGCAGCAGTGTTATCAGTCAGGGTCTGGAAACTGGCCTCACAGGGGCCCCTCCGTGCGTCGAGGGGATGTGTCACCCTCTAAACCCGACAGCCAGGCCCTGGCCGAGCGAGGGGAGGCGGCAGGTGGGATGAGCCTGCTTTGAGGGCCGAGTGTGGCATGCCTATCTCCAGGGGCATCTCAGGCATCACTCAGGGAAGCAGGGACCCAGCTAGCAGGACCCTGACCTGACCCCAGGAAGAAACTCCCCTCCACCCCCCGACTCCTCGGGGTGTGAAACTGATTCTGGCACTGCAGTTTCTATTATTCTGCTGTGATCCTTGGGGGTCGGCACCGAGTCAATGGATTAGTGGGTCTTCAGGGGGATCCCAAATAGTGCCCTTCCCGGCAATTCTCAGCCAACCAGGGTGATGAGTTAATGATAAGGTCTAAGGTTGTACCTTATGCCTAGGTCCTGGTGCTCAACCAAATGATCTGGTTAACAGAGACTGGGCAGGAACAGTCCCTGGACCCCCAGCACTTAAGAGCCCCCCACCCCCAGTTCTTTAAAGTACTCAAAGTAAACACAGAAATTCTTTTCTTTGTAATATTGCAGTAAAGAGAGTGCTTATCTAAGCAAGTCACCTAAAACCCGATAAGTATGACCACTTAAAATTTTTTATATTTCTACATGGCAAAAACAGTAACCAAAACAAATAGTTTAAAACTAAATAAATAAAATCACCATTAGGAACCGGGACCATGGTACAGCAGGTAGGGCACTTGCCTTGCACACAGCCAAGCTGGGTTTGATCCCCGGCATCCCGTATGGTCCCCTGAACACTGCCAGGCATGATCCCTGAGCACTGAATTCAGGAATAGCACCTGAGCACCGCTGGGGTCTCAAACACCTCTCCCCGGCCCCCACTACACACACAAATTTGGTAAATAATTAAGATAAAATTTCAGGAGCTGGAGAGCTAGTACAGCGGGCAGGGCTTGACCTTTACGCAGCTAACATGGGTTTTATCTCTGGCATCCCTGAACACCGCTGGGTGTGAGTCCTATTCTTAGAGCCAGGAGTGAACCCCAAGTAAAGCCAGGAGTAACCCCAGAATTAAAATTTTTTTCAGGTATTGATAATAATGGGCTGGGGCGATAGCACAGCCTTGCATGCAGCCGACCCGGGTTTGATTCCTTCGTCTCTCTCAGAGAGCCTGGCAAGCTACTGAGAGTATCCCGCCCGCATGGCAGAGCCTGGCAAGCTCCCCGTGATGTATCCGATATGCCAAAAACAGTTACAACAAGTCTCACAATGGAGACGTTACTGGTGCCCTCTCAATGAACAATGAGAGGACATGCTATAGATAAATTGGCAAGGTGCTCTACCTGTACCCTTATTAGCATTATCTGCAAAACTGATCAATCATCTTTTCACTTGTCCTGTTTTGTCTGTATTACCTTCACCTTAAGCTCCTTTTTTATGTCCTTTGCACTTTTTTTTTTTTTTGCTTTTTGGGTCACGCCTGGCGATGCACAGGGGTTACTCCTGGCGGTGCTCAGGGGACCATGTGGGATGCTGGGAATCGAACACGGGTCTGCCATGTGCAAGGCAAACGCCCTACCCGCTGTGCTATGGCTCCAGCCCCGCTTTGCACTTTTTTGCATGTGCTTGTTTATGGTAGGGCTGTAGTGATAGCACAGCGGGTAAGGCGTTTGTCTTGCACGCAGCCGACCTGGTCGGCCCAGGTTCGATTCCTCCGCCCCTCTTGGAGAGCCGGGCAAGCTACCAAGAGTATCTCACCTGCACAGTAAAACCTGGCAAGCTCCCCATGACGTATTTGATATGCCAAACACAGTAACAAGTCTCACAATGTTACTGGGCCCGCTCGAGCAAATTGATGAACATCGGGAGGATAGTGCAGTGCTACAGTGCGGTGTTTTTTTTTTTTTTTTTTTTTTTTTTTGCTTTTGGGGGTCACACCCAGCGATGCTCAGGAGTTACTCCTGGCTCATGCACTCAGGAATTGCTCCTGGTGGTGCTCAGGGGACCATATGGGGTGCTGGGAATCGAACCTGTGTTGGCTATGTTGGCTGCGTGCAAGGCAAACACACTACCCGCTGTGCTATCGCTCCAGCCCCCTACAGTGCAGTATGGTGCTCAGGGCTTGCTCCTGACTCTGTGCTCAGGGATTGCTCCTGGCTCAGTGCTCAGGGATCACTCCTGGCAGTGCTTAGGGGACCATATGTGGTGCCAGCGTTTGAAGTGGGATTGACCACTAGCAAAACAAGTGCTTTCACACCTCCTGTACTATTTCTTCGGTTCACTTTTTTTTGGTTGGTCACCCAAAGGGGTGCTCAGGAGACTGAGAATACCCATGACTCTGAGCCAGTGGGCCAGTGAAATACTGTGCGGATGTGGCTCTTCTCAAGCCCTGCAGTGCTGGGGATCCCCAGGGCACCCTGGGAATGCTGGGCGCCTCCAGGCTGCCACCCAATGCTCAGGGGCCATTTGGTGCCGGGAATCCAACCTGGGGCTGGCGCATGTGAGGCAGGCACCCTAATCACTGTGCTCCCTCCTGACACCCTTCACTGCTTCTTGGCACACTGTTGCCTTGTCACCATCTCCAGAATGCTTGTCCCTTGGGAAGCAGAAGCTCTGTGCCTTCTTAGGGCCTTTCACTGGCTCCCTGACCCCCGGGGCCCCCTGTGCCCCACCCCTCCCCTCCCTGTAGTTTTGGGTCTCTGGCCCTGGCTATTCCTCGGAGAAGAAGTACCCTATGGCACTGGTCCCTGGTGGTTCGCCAGAGCCCCTGCAACTCTGCCACTGTGGTTGACGGGATGTAAACGTGGCCCATCCGGGGTGCTGAGACAGTCACTTCTCTCAGATATTTTGAGTACGTGCCTAGCTGTGGAATTTCTGGGTCAGATGCTGATGCATCGCCTTTTTATTTTTTTTTAATTTTTTTTTAGAAAGTAGAAAAGTTCATTGGAAAGTAAAGGAGAAGGAAAAGGAGGGACTTTGTGACTAAGTTCTGATTCTTCATCTTTTGAAGAATCTCGATTCTTCTCCCCACACAGTGCTACTGTTCTACAGCCCCTACGAGGGCCGGGGGGCCAGTCTCCCCGCATCATTGCCATTTTTTCCTTATTAGCGGCCGATCTCAGTTGCTGGCACTAGCCGTGCCCCATGGCAGGGTGCAGGTGGTCTCCCCGTGTAGTATCCATTTGGGTCCGTTTGCATTTCTCTGGGGTTTTCTGACGTGGAACATCTCACACGCCTCTTGACCTTTTCGCTCTCTTCGCTGGTGAAACGTCTATTCGGGTCCTTCGCCTGTTTTTGATTTCTGGGTGTTTCTTTGTTCCTGAGTCTGAACAGTCCTCGGTGCTTCTCAGCCGTGACCTCTCAAGGTTCCAGGACTCAGTTTGGTGGTGAGCCAGTGGTGAGGGTCAGGGGGACGCTCAACACCCCCCCTCCCCCGCGCAGCCCTGGGCGCAGAGCAGTGGACCCTACCTTTTCCAGGGCTATTCAGTGCATTGATCGAAAGTCAAGGTGACACATCCCTGACCCAGTAGCCACTCTGCCACGAGTTTCTTCTGGAGATTCGCTTCCTCAGGAGGAAAAATTTCTCATGTGGGACTAGCAAACACAGCAGACCGTGCTCTCGGGAGAGCAGAGAACCACCAGACTTGTCTTTGTCCCATTTATGTAGGCAGAGGGCGGGGAGGGAATGGGATTCACAGGTCCATGCACTCACAGGGGTGCTGTGTGTGCAGAGAGAATTGCTAGAAGGTTCTACAGCTTGTTACCAGAGGCAGTCTTTCCATCGCACATTTATTTAGATGGTGTTTTTTTTTTTTGTCTCAAGTAGGTGTTTTAAATGAAAATGTTTTCATTTAATGTCCAAAACACTCAATTAAATGTTTTCTTTTAGTATGTAGTATGCGACAGTAATGGTCCCGTGACTCTATACACATCTTAAGTTTCAGAGAACTATGCTCCCCAGAAGTCAGATTTTGCCTAGATCATCTGAAAAACACCCCCCCCCCCAATTACGCGGCAGGTGTTAGAGTAAAAAGCGCCACGTCGTGGCTGTCTTGCCTTTCCTGCAGATGGATGCGTTTCATACCTTCTGTAGAACTTGTGAGCAAACCTGTCTTTGGTACTCAGCCAGCACCTAGATGTTGGAAGCATCTTTTGGTGGTTGTTTTTTGGTTCCCACCTGGCAATGCTTAGGGCTTGTCTGGCTCTGTCTGCACTTAGGGATTACTCCTGGTGGGCCCTGAAGGACCATCGAGGGTCCCAGGGTTGAAACCCCGGTCGGTCATGTGCAAGGCAAATGCCTTCCCCATTGCACTCTCTCTCTGGTCTCTGCCAAGCACTTCATGAAGCTCAGAAGCTCCTTCCCCCCCAGCAGGTCAGAGAGCAGGGCTGTGGGTGTGGCTCTCTGGGGTGGGGGCTGAGAGTCTGAGCTGCCCCCACCCCCAGATTTGAGCCTTCCCTTGGCCTGCGCACAAGAGCAGTGGCGGGCCCGCCCGGAGCACACGTGATGCTGGCTTGGCTTCTTGTACCTCAGAGGCCAGGCCTGTCCTCATCAGCCACTTAGAAAAGGCTTCTGTGTCAGCCTGAGGTGTGGGTGAGAGAAGGGGCTGGTCCTCTTCTTGGGGAGCCTGTGGCGCGACTATGGGGATGAAGAAAGGTACAGATAGGTGGGGGTGCAGACACGTGTTGTGTGTGAGGCCAATCCCATGTGACCCCCGGCCTCACATAGGGCCCCACATCCCCGCTTTCCAAGCACTGAGCACAGAGCAAGGAGTCAGCCCGAGCACTGCTGGGCTGAGCAATGCGGGTGAGACAGGGCAAGCATCAGTGTGGAGTGGGTAGGGCGGGGGTCCCCAGAAAGCCAGCAGGGTCTCAGACCGTAGGAAGTGACCGGAGAGGCCCTTCCGCTACTGGACCCCGGAGGCCACGACAGCAGGAGGCCAACAGATGCTCCCAGAAAGCTCCTCCTGACTCCAGAGGCGGGCGGCTCCCGCCGACCCGGGCTCTGGCCGCGTGACCGGCCCTCCCTGGCCTGTGTCCCCCACAGCGGTCACCTGCCCCGCCAACAGCCACTACGAGAGCTGCGTGAGCGTGTGCCAGCCGCGCTGCGCCGCCATCCGCCTCAAGAGCGAGTGCGCCCACTACTGCGTGGAGGGCTGCCAGTGCGACGCGGGCTACGTGCTCAACGGCAGAAGCTGCATCCTGCCGCACAACTGCGGCTGCTACGCCGACGGCAAGTACTACGAGGTAGGGAACCCCCCCGCCCCCTCCCTGCCCACGCCAAGGCCCCCTCTCCTGGGGGACACTCTGCCTCCCGCCCTCCACCCACCGACTGTGTCCAGGGCTCACTTCCCACCCCTCTGACCCCGTCTCTTGCAAAGTCTCCTTTGGAACCTTCTGGCATGCCGGTGTGTGCCGCTCCCTTGCCGTGGTGCCAGCTTGGAATCTGAATGCGGCTGGCGCAGTTGAGGAGCTTCTCGTGGGGGGATGCCGAGTTTCGGGGCTGGCAGGAGCGGCCTCCCTGTCTGCTTCAGTGGCTGACCTGCCCTCCCTGTGTGCCAGGTGTCTCTGTGGCACGTCCCCAGGGAGCGTTCGAGGTGACTGCCGCCGTTCCTGACCTATGCCCATGCCCCCCTGCTGGCACTGAGGGCTGGGGGCAGACACGGGCTGAATATGCCACTGGGTGGGCCTGGATCCCCTGTGGGAATCTTCCTCCACAAGCCGGATTACTTAGTCGCTGTCTGCCAGCCAGGCTGTGCGGGAAGGATGGAGCACACGCCCTGCCTTCAGGAGGAACTTAAGTCTTGATTCAAGACAAGGGGGCCCAGGGGAGAGGAGAGGGAGATGCCCTTCAGAGGGCAGGAGCACAGTTACCCCCCAAAAATCAAGTGAAAAATAACACCCCACAGAACTAATGCGTTTTCAGTGAGAAAGAACGGCCTCTTTAAGAACACGGAATTGAAAGGTCAGAAAAGAAAATGTCACTGTCACTGTCCTCCATTGTTCATCAATTTGCTCGAGCGGGCCCAGTAACGTCTCCATCATGAGACCTGTTGTTACTGTGTTTGGCATATCGAATACGTCACGGGGAGCTTGCCAGGCTCTGCCGTGCGGGCGAGATACTCTCGGTAGCTTGCCGGGCTCTCCGAGAGGGGCAGCAGAATTGAACCCAGCTCAGCCGGGCTGGCTGCATGCAAGGCAAATGTCCAACCGCTGTGCAAAATGATCTAGGACAAAAAAAATACAGACTGCTTCCCTTTGTGAGGTGGCACTGCTGGCCAGGATGGCTCCATCACCTTTGCTCTGGAGACCCCGGGGAGAGGAAGCGGCAGGGGCCATGCTTGTCTCCAGCAAATTCCTCGATTTTTGTTTCATTCGAAAGATGGAAAGTGGAAGAAAATTTTTCTATGACAAACAGAAGAGTAGAATGTGGGCTTTGATGTTCTTTTAGAAATGCCAAATTTCAGAGTTTTTTTCCCTTTTGGGTCACACCTATTGATTCACAGGGGTTACTCCTGGCTCTGCACTCAGGAACTACTCCTGGCGGTGCTTGGGGGACCATATGGGATGCTGTAATCAAACCCGGGTCAGCCATGTGCAAGGCAAATGCCCTGCCCACTGTGCTATCGCTCCAGCCTCTGGGGTTTTTTTTCTTGTTTTTTTTTTTAAGGAAGAAAATAATCGTTCCTCTTTCTAATTAATCTGAAAGAAGTCCAAACTGGTCACAAATCTGAAAGGGCACAGGGGAGCACCCCGGGGTCCCCGTGACATTGAGGACCCTCCCAGCTCCGCGGTTGTGGAGGAGATCCTGTGCCAGTGGGTGCCTCAAGGAACCAGCTGCCTCTTCATTAGTGCCACTGTGTGTGTTGTCATTATTCTTTGGAGGAATATTCTGGAAACTCAGGAGCCAGGCGTGTTAGTGAAATGATACGGAGGAAAGTGCCTGGAACGTGGGCCAGGCATCTTGGGCCCACTTGGAAGCTATTAGGAACATCGTAAACACTTCATCCACATCTCATCAACATGTCAGTGGACTTGGATAACAGCATCTCTCTGTTCTCTTTGGAGAAGAGGTGATGCACTGCCCCCCCTCCCCCCAAGACAAAGTTCCAACGAGCCTGGGGGCTTGTTTCAAGGATGTGTCCAGCCTCCAGGGTCTGGAAACCGCCCCACTGTTGAGCCAGTTAGGGAAAAGGAGGCGGAGGAGCCAGTGAATCCACGGCCTTCTCTTTGAGCCCAGGTGAGGGTCCTCTCTGTGCCACGTGAGGTCTGAGGCCTGCAGAGGGGCCGGGCAGCGCTCAAGGAGCCTTGGAGAAGGAAGCCGGCTTGTGAGAGCTTCCAGGAGGGGAGATGGGTCCCAGAAACTGCTTCCCTCTGAGGATGGCAAGAGAGTCCTGGGCGCATCTTCCATGCACAAGGTCGAAAAAATTTGCCCTGGACAATCTCTGCTCTGGACCAGCCTCTCAGCCTGAGCAGAGGATATAGTGAATGGACAGGAGCGTGCCCTTTGTCCAGGTGACAGAATCAGGGTGCCAGAGTTGGAGCCTTGCAGAAGAATGCGTGGCACACGCAGACGACTATAAGCGACTTCCTGGGCCCATGAGTGCCCGTCAGGAACTGTGCCCGGATAGAACAGGGCCCCATGTGGGTGCTCTGCTTTGTAGGAAGTTTTCCTTTGGCGTTTTAGTGGGTCACCCCCAGCAGGGCTCAGGGGCCCCTTCTGGAGGTGCTGGGGACTACGCGTGCCAAGGACAAGGCCCGGAGCAGCTATGGAACTGGGCCCGCCCCTTGCCAGCAAAAAGTGGCTGCAAGTGACATTGGTGCTTTCTGATGCCCGCACCATGCTGGGAGTGCACAGGACGGCTCCCGCCCCCCTCCTTTCCCCATCCACCCCCAGGAGTCAGCCCCATCTTCAGTGATACTCCTCCGGGGACACGTGTGTGTGGGGGGGTGCATACCTGGGACTTCCCCCACAGTACGTGGCTCCAGAGCTTTCCTTTCATGGAAAGGTCCCGCTGGCTCACTTCAGGGCCCAGAAAGGGAGGTGCTGGGGGGCTGCATTGGCAGCCATGGGGAGGGGGCAGGGCGGGTGTGATGGTGGGGCTGAGGACCAGGCATCATCGTTCTTTTTTTAGGGAGGGGGGTCACACCCAGCGATGCTCAGGGGTTCCTTCTGGCTCTGCACTCAGGAATCGTTCCTGACAGTGTTCAGGGGACCATATGAGATGCCGAGGACTGAACCTGGGTGGGCTGCCTGCAAGGCAAACGCCCTCCCCGCTGTGCTATTGCTCGAGTGGTTTCTGAGTTCATCCCTGAAGTGAGGCCATCCGCATGAGAAGGGTTTCCCAGCCTTTTCCTCTAGACCTGGCCCACCTGGCAGCAGCCCACTGCAGGCTGGCGGTGATCAGCTCCCGATCGCGGTGGCCGCGGAGCCCCTCCAGCCTGGTGGGCGGCTCCAGATCCCTCCCCTCCCCGCGGCTTCACACCCGCCTCTCTTGCAGCCCAAGCAGCTGTTCTGGAACAGCGACTGCACGCGGCGCTGCCGCTGCTTCCGCCGCAACCTGATCCAGTGCGACCCGCGCCAGTGCAAGTCGGACGAGGCGTGTGCGCTGCGCCACGGCCTCCGCGGATGCTTCGCCACGCGCTCGTCCTACTGCCTGGCGGCGGGCGGGGGCGTCTTCCGCACCTTCGACGGCGCCTTCCTGCGCTTCCCCGCCAACTGCGCCTTCGTGCTCTCCACCATCTGCCAGAAGCTGCCCGACGTCTCCTTCCAGCTCATCATCAACTTCGACAAGTGGTCCTCGCCCAACCTCACCATCATCTCGCCCGTCTACTTCTACATCAACGAGGAGCAGATCCTCATCAGTGACCGCAACACCGTCAAGGTCCCGCCCCTCCCTCCCCCACTTCCCCCCACCCCCGGCACTGGGTGCCCGGGGGGCACCCCGGCACCCACACTGGCTGCTCAGGAGGCCCTGCCCGGAAGCCTTGCATCCCCGGCGGGTGACGTCAGGGGAGGGACCGAGAGCCAAGTCCGCTTTTACTCCAGATTAATTTCCCAAAGGCCTTGCGTTTGTTTTTATGAGATTTTCAAATTATTATTGGCTCTGCCCACCTGCCAAGATCCCCCCTTCCCCCGACACACACACACACAGACACACACACAGACACACACACACACACACACACACACACACACACATCCTCTGGGGTTCTTTCTAGAAGGTGAGAGGAGGCAAGCACAAACACTCCCTAATTAAAAAGCCGAGAGTGTGTCCCCACTGTCTGACTCCAGGGAGAGAAACTGGGGTGAATGTGGCCAGTTTCTCTTACACCATCAAAATTTTGAGGTAACTCTTCCAACCGGACTTACTTTGGGGGATACCTACATGTGCTTAGGAGGCCCGAAGAACCCTTCTGGTAACTCTCAGCCCACCGGGCCTGCAGTTCAATGTGAGGGCCCCAGGGTGGGGTGCCAGGGTCACCCCGGCCACACCCAGCAGTACTTGGGGCCTCTAAGGCTGACCCCTGCACTCACTCTGACCCTGAATTTACATAAACAGGAACCACCAGCCCAACAGCCGAGACAGCTCTCTGGAGAGCTACACCTCTGATCTGGTCAGTTGGAGACTGCCCACCAGGCAGAGCTGGCCCCATTGATTACAGCTGGGAGCACTGGCAGAGAGGGACCTGCACCCCAGCATTGTTTAGAAGAGAGATGTTGCCTGTGTCTTTGTTTAGAGACTCTGCCCATAGCTAAGTTGCTGACATTGGGCATACACCGGGCAGCACTTGGCAACTTGCAGGGAGAAGTCTGGGTTTCCATTATTTTTCTCCTCCATGAAAGCTGGATTCCTTTTGCCAGTCAGCCCACATAGGTGCAGTTGTCTGGGTTGAGGACAGTGTCACTCAGAATGGGAGAATGAGAAATGACCCCTCTAGAGACCTGGCCTGGTTGGGGAATGGAATCATGCTTTTCAGAGGGAGGCTGCCATTTAAAAAAAAAATGTAACATGGCGTGGGGGATCTCAGTTCATTCTGTAAGGAGGGGAAAGTATGTCGCCCGTGTCCTCCAGACTAAGAAAGGAACATGGGAAACGTGACACCCACAGACTCTGGGGTCTCCAGTTTGAATATTATAAACAGAAAAATCCATCTGCGTGGCAGTAATCCCCAGATTCATCTGACCATTAGACTCCTTGGTGGGGGCCAGTTGTGTCCACCGGCTCAGCCCCTCATGATAGATTCTTCTATCACCATCTCTCTGCCCACCTGCTCTGCCCTGGGCAGTCAGTGAGGGAGCACCTGGCTGGGCGTATTTTGGGGCTCCCCGCTACAGGGCAGGGCCCGGGAGTCCACGTGCCTCCCCCACTGCTCTAGTCCCATTTGCAAGTTGGCCAGCCCTGAAACGCGACCGACTGTCCCTGCCCCACCAGGTAAACGGCACCCAGGTGAACGTCCCGTTTGTCACGGGCTTGGCCACCCGCATCTACAGCAGCGAGGGCTTCCTGGTGATCGACACCAGCCCCGACATCCAGATCTACTACAACGGCTACAACGTCATCAAGATCAGCATCAGCGAGCGGCTGCAGAACAAGGTGTGCGGCCTCTGCGGCAACTTCAACGGGGACCTGACCGATGACTACGTGACCCTGCGGGGCAAGCCAGTGGTGAGCAGCGTGGTGCTGGCACAGAGCTGGAAGACCAACGGCATGCAGAAGAGGTGAGTCCTCACCCCAGGCCTATGCTGGCCGGGTGTGACCACAGAAGGCGGGCGTCACATTTCCTATCTGCAGGCAGCAGAGCAAGGGCCGCAGAGAGAGCTCAGTGGTTGGCCCCAGGCTCCATTTCCAGAGCTGCCTCACATGTACAAGGCTGCATCCCACCACATCACCCCCGCAAGCATCACCAGCTCCCGGCACCACTGGCGGTGGCCCCTGTTTAAAAAGAAAAAAAGCCAAACCAGGGGTTCCCAGAGTCCCCACGACCCACACGGGGATATCAGAGGCCCGAGTCACTAAACTGCAGAGGAAGGAGCCACACTGGGGGGGTGGGGGGGAACTGAGGGACTTTCTCAGCTGAGTGGAAGACCATGCCCAGGGTTAGGACGCCAAAGCCTGGGTCCAGGTCCCTGCTGGGCTCCAGGCAGCCCTGTGGGGGTGGGATGGGACCATTATGGGTGCTGGCTTGGGGAAAGGGTCCACCCGCTTGGGTCTGTGGGCCTGGCCGAGGGCTTGGCTGGACTCACACAGGCAGGCGTGGATGGGTACCCAGAAAGCCTTGTAAGATCAGACCTCACCCAGGTGACTCTCACAGCTGAGAGAGTGAACTGGAAATGCCTTTCCAAAGGTGCTTGATTTGGGGCCCCTACTGGCAGCTGAATTCTGTGTATGTTTCGGGATCAGTGGAAAGCTTCTCTTGACCTTCAGAGGGGGCAGGGGGCATTCCTGGCAGTGCTCAGGGACCGTATGCAGTACCTGGGTTGGCCATGTGCAAGGCAAGTGCCTTCCTGCTGTCCTGTCCCTCGGGTCCAACCCTGGCAGTTCTTTGCTTGGTCACTGGCTCCACGCCCTGTGCTCTCATCTGCTGCACGTGAGGTAAACACCCAGATGTGGGGAGGACGCTCCTGCCTTGCCTTCCCCAATGGAGTCTAAGTCAGACTCTCAGGAAGCAGGCACCCAGAGCAGGAAGGAACCGCCATCACCTCATCCAGTCTCTTCCTTGAGGACCGGAGGGATAGTATAGCGGATAGGGCGTTTGCCTTGCATGAGGCCAACCCGGGTTCAATTCCTGGCATCCCATATGGTCCCCCGAGCACCGTGTGGAGTAAACTCCTGAGTGCAGAGCCAGGAGGAAACACTGAGCATCACTGGATGTGACCCCCAAACAACAACAACAACAACAAAACAATCTCTTCTTTGAAGTGGAGACTAGAGCAGAATGGTCTACACCACGCTCCTGTCGGTGGCAAGGCCAGGGCCGCATTCCAGAGCCCTGAATTTGGTGCCCTCTCTACATGGCCACTTCGG
Organism: Sorex fumeus; assembly: GCF_029834395.1. Classification (NCBI taxonomy): domain Eukaryota; kingdom Metazoa; phylum Chordata; class Mammalia; order Eulipotyphla; family Soricidae; genus Sorex; species Sorex fumeus. The sequence continues at coordinate 927,800 of NW_026606255.1, read as the reverse complement.
GGCTCCACAGACAGACAGCTCTGGGCGTGGGCACTACTGGGGGGCTTCCAGAGACAAACAGGGCTCAGTTCCCTCGGAACTTCCAGTTCTGCCCCCCTGACTCCCGACCCCCTTCCTAACCATTTCAGCTGGACATGAGTCTTCTTGTGGGACCTGAGCTTTTGGTCTCCGACAAACTGGGACTGGGCGAGGCTTCCGCTCTCCCTGTCAGCTCCCTCAGACTAGCAGCCCTCGTCGGCGTGATCGCTGATCAAGAGCACTTCCTCAGTCTCACTGCCGAATCCTGGCCATGAGTTCAACCTGGTGTGGCGGTGGGGTGACTGCCAGTCTCTGTAAATGGCTGCGGTCAGTCTGAAGGCCAATGGCCGGCCCACTGACACCAGTTGTTCATCCAGCTTGCTGCTGCCAACCCCTCCTCTTGTGTGGCCCTCCCTGTGCCCAATGATACAACAGCAGTGACTGTCACGCCGGCATGGGTTAGAGACGAGTCATCTTGACTTTCCCACAATTCCACCCCCTTCCCCCCCAACCCGCTCACTTCTGTCCAGCCCCAGTTCCCGGCCGCCGTCTCCCAGTCCCAGAAGGCCGGGACTGGCACCCTGGCCTCTGCCTCGCTGACCCGACTCTCCCTTCCAGCTGCAATGAGCTCCAGTTCTCCCAGTACGCGGCCACGTGTGACAACGTGGACGTCCAGCGCATGCAGGGCGATGGCCACTGCCTGAAGCTCACGGACATGAAGGGCTTCTTCCAGCCCTGCTACGGGCTGCTCGACCCGCTGCCCTTCTACGAGTCCTGCTACCTGGACGGCTGCTATAACCACAGGAAGTTCCAGCTGTGTGGCTCGCTGGCCGCCTACGGGGAGTCCTGCCGCTCCTTCGGTATCCTCAGCACCGAGTGGATCGACAAGGAGAACTGCTGTAAGCGCTCGGGGGCGCCGGGCGGGGCCCTGCCCTGCTCCCGGCTGCGGGTGAGCAGCGTGGCGAGCTGCAGGGGGGCGGTGGGAGAGCATGAGGGGCATTTCCAGCTGCTCCTGGCCAGCTCGGGGACGCTCAGGTGTGGTGATGTAGGACACAGAGGGAGGAAGCCGGAAGCCAGGGCTCCTGACTGGTCTCAGTTCCCAAACTGGCTCTCCAAGACCCCGTACCCTGCACACAGCCCCGCTGGGAAGGGCTGGTGACGACAGGTGAGCGGGCCCGGGCCCGCCGGCTGCCTGGCTCAACAAGGAAGGTGTGGTGGGGGTTAGGTAGCGTACACACATAAAGGAGAGAGGCGCTGATATTCTGATGGGACTGGCCTTGGGTCCGTCGCTCCGTTTGCCTGCTGTGTCAGTCAGGTGGAGGAGGAGCAGGTGACGCCCCTGCACTGTCTCCCACATCTGGGTGTGTCCTGACCCACGAGCGGCCCCTGTCCCCTTCGTGCCAGGAGTCGGACCCTGCTGTGTGCACTGCCCATGGGGGCTCTCCTGGGACCAGCCAGCCCTGGGCGGCTCGAGGGTTTCCCCAGCGGTGCCAATGAGCATTAGTTCACCCCTACAATGGACCATTTCAAACTCCGGAAAATTGGAGTTTTCACCCGGGCTCTGGAGCCAGAGCGAGGGTGCACGAGGTAGGGTGCTCATCTTGCCTGCAGCGGACACAGCTTCCATCCCTTTCACCCCCTGTGGTTCCCCGAGCCCAGCGGGAGTGATCCCTGATCACAGAGCCAGGAGTAAGCCCTAAGCCCTGAACATCGCCGGCTGTGGCCCCCAAACAAAATCACGGGGGCCACCCCCAGGTTCCCAGGGAACCCTGCTGAACCCCTCCCTCGCCCCCTGTACTAAGCATGCGCTCCAGCCTCCCACCCCGTCAGATACTTTGAATGGCAGTGGGGAGGAGCAGGGTGCTGGGAGTCTGAGAGGTGAGCTGGTACCCTGCCAGGGAGAGCTGACGTCCTGGAGGCGTGAATGGTGCAGGCAGCCGGGCTCTTGGCAATGGTCATTGGTGTATTGGGGGTTGGGGTCTGTGCTTTCCCCTCACCACCTGCCATGTGGGACATGGGGGGGGGGGGGTTCCGCTGTGCACTGGGGGCTCCCCTGGGGGCCTGTAAGGAGGCCCTGACTGGCCACCATGGTCGGGCCTGTCCGGAAGGCCCCCCACCGACCCCCTGGGCCTGGCTACCCCTCACAGCATCTGCAGTCCGAGCACTTGCCGGGCACTGGTGGGAAGGTCGGCTTGTGGGCGTCTGTGTTCTCCTCTTTAGCAGGAGTGGTCGAAGACCCCTGCGTGGGGGCGGACTGTCCCAACCGGACGTGTGAGCTGGACAACGGAGGCGAGTTGTGTGGCTGCATCGAGCCGCCGCCCTACGCCAACAGTGAGTGCCAGGCGGGGGCCGAGGCATGGGGCCCAGGCGGGACGGGTGAGACCCTCCAGGGACTCGCACCCACGTGCACCTGGACACGAGCAGAAGCAGCCCCAGATCTGACAGAGTGTTTGTGGGTGGGTGGGGGCTTGGGTTGATGTGCACCATGGCCTGTGGCCCTGTCCCCACCCAACCCCATGTAGGAGGTGGCACCTGGTGAGGTGGGCCTGCAGGGGTGCGGTCTTACCCTGGGCCCACTCAGCGTCACACCGTGAGCCTCGCTGGATGAGTGTATGTGACACCCCCAGGCTCCCACTGTCCAGCCCGTGTCTCTGCCCCCAGAGATGGACACAGGTCATGTCGTGCGCCTCACGGCAAGATCTCCCAGCTCCTCTGAGTTGCAGCCCAGGGTTCTGCGCTCAGGCCGGGGCAGCCTTCCCAGGTGGTCCCCCTGAGCCAGCTGCCGTCTCAAGTGTATAGGAAGCCAGGAAAGGCCAGGGTGCGAGGAAGGAGTTTGTTAGCATTTTCAGCTTTGCCCAGGCCCCGGCTACTGTTTTGAGTGGGTCTGTCCACTCCCAGGGGCCCCTCTGGAAGGGTGAACACCCACCTCCTTGGTGTGAAGTCAGCGGGAACCTCTCCTGGTTGCAAGGGGGGCGGGGGTGGTGGCAAGGGGAACTGCCCTGCCCCGTCACTTTCCCGTGCCTGCCCCTGCAGACTCGCACGACATCATCGACGCGGAGGTGACGTGCAAGGCGGCCCAGATGGAGGTGTCCATCTCCAAGTGCAAGCTCTTCCAGCTGGGCTTCGAGCGGGAGGGCGTGCGGGTCAACGACAGGCAGTGCTCGGGCATCGAGGGCGAGGACTTCATCTCCTTCCAGATCAACAACACCAAAGGCAACTGCGGCAACATGGTGCAGGTGAGGGCCGGCCGCGCGGGGCACCACGCCGGGACCCCTCACAGCCTACCCGCAGGATACCGGCTTAGTCCTGGGGAAGCTAGCGGAGGTGGCTCGGTGGTAGAGCACTTCCCTTTCATGCACCGTGGTCTGGGTTCGAGCCCCGGCACTACAACACACACAGAAGCATGGGGGTTAAGCCTTGAGAGCGCGTGCGTGAGTGGCCTTACGCCTCTCCTGGTTTGCTTGCTGATAAACGGAGCTGGGTTCCGGATTCCAAGGGGCGCATGGTGCCTGGGTCCACTGCAGGGATGCCACAAAGGCTCAAAGCCATTGTCCAGTGACCCGGTCTGTGCAGGGCCTGTGCCTAGAGGGCTCAGCCCTGAGGCCAGGCAGGAGTCGGACAGTGCAGGGGATCAAACTCAGGTCCCTGCAGCCCTGGCCATGGGGCCCCAGTTCCTGTTGTCCTCGGTTGATGAAAGGACGCTGGTATCTGTGCAGAAGGGGGCGGAAGGGGAATTTGTGTTCGTTCTCCTGGCCACTGCACGGGGCTGCCGGGCTGGGATTTGCTGTGCTCTTCAGGGGCGCGGAGGAGGATTTCTCACCAGGCAGTACAAGGCTTCATGCTGTGCCCAGCTCAGTTCCGTGGAAAGCAGGGGCTGGCTGGAGGTAGAATTTGGCAGGATGTGAGGTCCCCTCTGTGGGCAGTCTGGGTGTGGCCTGGGGTGCCCCTGACACTGAGTGCCCTCCTTTCTCATCCTGGCACACACCGCGCCTGCTTCCTGCTGATTTACACTGGCTTCTGGGTGCGGGCGGGAGGGAAGGGGGCCGTTTCTCCCCTCCCACGCCCTGCAGCGGGAATGCTCTCTGCCCTGCCTTTGCCCGACAGTCCAACGGCACGCACATCATGTACAAAAACACAATCTGGATCGAAAGTGCCAACAACACCGGCAACATCATCACCAGGGACCGGACGATCAACGTGGAGTTTTCGTGCGCTTACGAGCTAGATATCAAGATCTCCTTGGACTCCGTGGTGAAGCCCATGCTCAGGTGTGCTCCGGGCGCCTTCTCCCGCTCTGCCTTTCCCCGGCAGGGAAGGTCGACATCATCGGAACAGCCAGCGTTTCTGTCTCTGAAGCACCAGGGGGAAATAATTAGAATTTTCTGAACCCGAGTGCCTTAGCACAGCTTGTTCTGTTATGATGGAAACGTTCTCTAACTTCCCATATGGTCCCTGGAAATGTGGCTGGGGGTAGGGCTGAGGAATTGAAATTTTCATTTCCTTTCGTTCAAATCTGATTTAACCGACATGGGATTAGTGGGCGTCCAGTTGGGCAGCCTTAGAGCAGAAGTGGCGGGCCACAGAAGTATTGCCCCCCCCCACCCCGCCTCGGCCTCATGCTGGTTTCCCTCCCAGTGTCATCAACCTCACGGTGCCAACGCAAGAGGGCAGCTTCACCACCAAGATGGCGCTCTACAAGAACGCCTCCTACAAGCATCCCTACCGCCAGGGCGAGGTGGTACTGACCACGCGGGACGTGCTGTACGTGGGGGTCTTCGTGGTGGGTGCCGATGCCACACATCTCATCCTCACGCTGAACAAGTGCTACGCCACCCCCTCCCGTGACAGCAACGACAAGCTCCGCTACTTCATCATCGAAGGCGGGTGAGTGCCAGGCCCCGAGAGCCCTGGGGAGTGCGTTCCCCTCCGTCCTGGAGGCAGAGGGTTGAACTGTGGTGAGTAACACAGCAGTGAGGAGACAGGGCCGAGCGCGTAGGGCTTTCACACGCCACGCGCCGTGTCCTGCCCGCTCGGTGTCTGGGTTTGCGGGAGATGAGTGGCATGAGTCTACACCCAGCACTGCCCTTAACGGGGCTTGACCTCCACGGTCACTGAGAACAAACAAAAAGACCACAGATCCTGCGATGCTGAAAATCAGATGGAAGAAAGCCCTGGCTCTGTCAAGCAAGATTTAAATATATATATATATACACACACATATATATAGTTTTATTACATACATAATTTATGTAGAAACACACTTACTGGCTTCAAGTGTAAAGTTCAATGATTTTTCTTGAATTTACAGAGGAATGCAGTCATCACTATGATCTAATTTTGGGACATTTCTATCACCCCCATCTAATAATTCTTAAACGATGGCATTACTCTGAATTCTTCTTCTGTGGGAAGTGGTGGATGTGATTCAAACCAGCCAAAGCAAAACAAACAAAAACACAAAACATCTGATGGTCACAAAACCAAACCACAGGAGGGAGGAGATTTCAGAGATGGTCTTTGGGTGGGAGGGGGGAGGGAGGGTCCCACTATCCAGATCTTCCCCCCAACCCTGGATTCGCATGCATGATGCTGGCACAAGGGCATTCCCCTCCTAACCCCACTCTGGGACTCGCTGGGGGTGGGGGCGCACAGCTCACCTCTGTCGATAGGCAGCTGCTTCTCCTGGCACAAAGATGTTGCCTCTGGTCCCTCTGTTTCAGGGGAGGCAGATTCAGACCCGGGGGAGAGGGCTCGGCCAGCCACTGACTGCATTCTGGCCCCCTCACACCCCTTGGGAGGATTCACAAAGGCATCCGGGTGCCCAGTGAGGTTGCATTTCGGAGACTGTGGCCTTGCAGACTAATTACAAAACTTAATAGGTGTGGGAACACTGGGGGATAACGTCCATTTTTCATTTTCCTTATCACTAAGCTACTTAATCCCTGGGCTTGGTGCAGGGAGCGTCAGACGCATCCCCATTTTATCCAACGTTTCAAAGAAATGTGTGGTGGGCTCGGAGGGGCCGGCCGCAGGCAGGGTGGCCCTTGAAGGATGATTTAGAACAGCTGCCCCTATGCTGGGTGCTGGGGATGCAGGAAGCTGGACCCCCCCACCAGGGGGAAATTGCTAAAAAGAGGGTGGCATGGGTGGGGGTCTTTGGGGAGGAGAGGCAGGAGTGGGAGGGGACCCCCTCCCCAGGCCCACGACTTCATCATGTGGAAGACTTTCCAGTAGGGTTGGAAGTTGAAGCAGCTTTTGTCACATTGGTATTAGCCCGGGCAGGGTCGGGATGGAGAGTCACTGGCTACTCGTCCTGGGCGTGGTCTGATGCTTCCAGAGGCGCCCTGGCTGCACCCCGGCCTCCCCGGGGCCGGGAAGGGGCAAGCTGACTTGCTTTCCGAGCAGGTGCCAAAACATTAAGGACAACACCATCGGCATCGAGGAGAACGGGGTCTCCCTGACCTGCCGCTTCCACGTCACCGTCTTCAAGTTCATCGGGGACTACGACGAGGTGCACCTGCACTGTGCCGTCTCCCTCTGCGACTCGGAGAAGTACTCCTGCAAGATCGTAAGTGAGGGGCCGGAGCGACAGCACAGCAGGGAGGGCGTTTGCCTTGCACGCGGCCGAACCGGGTTCGATTCCCAGCATCCCATAGGGTCCCCCAGCACCGCCAGGCACAGAGCCAGGAGTAACCCCTGTGCTTTGCCGGGTGTGAACCAAAAAGAAAAAATGATAGTAGTGAGCAGCGCGGGGGCCTGTGGAGGCCAGGACAGGCCCAAAGTCCTGGCCCAAAACAACCCGCACCCAGAATGAGGTCCTGCAGGAGCTCGGGGCTGAGGTCATGGAGCCACCGTCTCTTCTGCCCCAGCGTCTGTCCCTGCCCTGGGACATTCCAGCTCTGTGTTCATCCACGCCTGCAGGGCCAGGCGCTGTGGTCCTCAAGAAGAGACGCTGGGCATTTCGGTCTACCAGGCAGAAGCCGTTTCTTTCCGCCCACAGAGAGCCCCCGTCCCCGCCGCTGTCTCCACGATCGAGACCGCACTGGTTCTGAGTAATCGGAGCCACGGTGTTGCTCCAGGCCCCGGCCACAGGCTCCTCGCTCGCAGGCGGGAACGTGGGAGAGAGCATCTGTGTGAAAAGCTCCCTCTGGTGTTCTGTCTTGCAGAACTGCCCCCAGAATTCCAGGGCTGCCACGGATCCTAGCAAAGAACCGAAGGAGCAGATCATTTCAGTGGGACCTATTAGGAGAAAAAGTACGTGCGGCCCCCTGCTTGGTAACTTATGGGTGGGGCTCATGGGGCGTCCAGTTCCCAGGGGAGGCCTTCCCATGGACTCCTGGGAGCCTGGGCGCTGGGCTCCCCCCACTGTCCTCCCCAGAGGCCTGGCCGGTAGCTGTCGGTGCTGGCCGCAGTCTGACCCCTGCGACCCCCGCCCTAGGGCTGGACTGGTGTGAGGACAACGGTGGCTGCGAGCAGATCTGCACGAGCCGGGTGGACGGGCCTCTGTGCAGCTGTGTGACCGGGGCACTGCAGGAGGATGGCCGGAGCTGCCGAGGTGCGTGTCCCCCGGCCGGCGGCCGCCTGTGGGGACACAGCAGTAGCCTCGGGGGTCACCTTCTGTTTGTTTTGCTTAGAGGTGGCAGATGGTGGGGGTGGGCCTGGATCTTTCTGTTTCTGAAAAGGGGCAATAGCCACAGGAAGTCTGGGAGCCTCTGGTCTGAACGATGCTGATTTTAAAATCCAGCTCTGTGCAGTGGGCATGGCCAGCTTCCCCTGAGCCTCCACGGCCTGGGCCTTGTGGGACAGGTCCCTTAGCAGGGATTCGCGGCCGTCTGGGGCGGGTGTCCTGGCGCGATTCCCCCCGCCCCGCCCCCGCCGACTCACTCTGCTCCTCCCTCCACCCCCCCCCAGCAGCCTCCAACTCCTCCACTGACCTTCACGTGTGGACGCTACTGCTCGTCGTGACCCAGCTCACACTGTGGCCTCTTGTCTGTGAACCCGGCATGGTGTCCTAGTCCCCTCACGTCCGCTCTGTGACGTGCCATCCTCGCCTTCCTCTGGTCCCGTAGGCTAAAGGTGTGTGTCCGTAGGTCAGCACCTGCCTCTGACCGTCAGACTGGGCACACGTGCCGCCACGGGCTGCCAAGAGCCACGTGTGGGAGGCACAACTCTGGCCTGATGAGCCCTCCCCCACCCCCAGTCGCGTGATGAGACACTCGGGCTCACGGGAAAACCAGGGTCATGGGAAGCCCTGGGCAGGGGCCTTGCCAGAGAGGGGCATCAGGCAGCCAGACCAAGGAACCGGGAAGGGAGGGTGCAGCCAGCTCTGAGGTTCCCATGCTGCCCGGCACCAGCCGGCTGCAGGCTCAGGGCGGCCCATGGCCCTGGCTCAGCCCTTTCTCTTTTATAAAAATCAACCAAATCGTTTTTAATGTGTTTTATGCTTCAATAAACGTTGTGTTCAAGTATTGTCCCTGCTTGGCTACTGGTGTCATTCTCCCCACCATAGTGCGCCGTGAGGGAGCAGCCCGGTGACTGGCATTGCCAGGTGGACAGTCCACAGCCCGAGCACCTCCCTGCCTGAAGGTCAAACCCATGGTTCATTCTGATGTTGTTGGGGATTTGTGCATTTTCCTGGGAGCTCCAGGAAGCTGAGCTCCTGGGCTTGCTGCTCTCACATGAATGCCCCTCCCCACCCCCACACCGGGGCACCCACCTGACATGGCAGGGGAAGGATGTCGGGGGACAGAAAAGCACAGAGTAGAGGCTAGAGCGATAGTACAGCAGGTCTGGGTTCGATTCTCAGCATCCCATGTGGTCCCCTAAGCACCGCCAGGAGTAATTCCTGTGCGTCACCAGGTGTGACCCCAAAAAACCAAAAAAAAAAAAAGAGAAAAAAGCACAAATCGGTGTAGTGGCAGATGGCAAGGAAACATCCACATGAAGTGATGGAAGGAGATGAGTAACAGAGGTGCCCCAGACATGGGAGACTCATCCCCTGGCTCTGAATAATGTCTGGGTCAAAGAGAAATAACACTTACCTGGATGGGTGGAGATGAAGGATGGTAAGGTCAGCCTCTAGGAAGAAGGATTCGCAGACGAGGGCAGTGGAGCAGAGGCCTATGTGAATCAACAGGTTTGAAAGAATCTAACTGTTTGAAAATAGAAAAAGCAGAAGAAGTGGTAAAATTAGAATTGAAATAAACCCCCCCCTCCACCCCCCCCACACACACGCGTGTGTGCAAAGATCCATGACACCAAGAACTGGTTTGAAGGGATTTCTGGTCATCGATAAATATGGTGACCCCCTTGACAGCCTCACTCGGAGAGACAGAGAGGGAAACCCCAGTGAGCACAGACAACGTTAAAGAGGTGAGCGGAATATACGAGCCGGCCAGGCAACACCAAGAAATGGCGGTTTCCTTAGGAAGAAATGAAGGCGTTGGTGCGAGTTCTGGCTCCCAGCTGTACAGGAACTAAGACACTCATACGGGAGCAAGAACAGCACAAGGGTCAGTGAGATAACAACACCCCCCTCCACACACACACACACACACACACACACACACACACACACACATACACACGGCCATCTCATTGATAATGCAGGACCCCGAACCATCCACGACAACATGCGGGAGAATGAGACTTGCGCGCCATTTAATACAATGCACAGAAGAGAAACTCAAATGAATTCAAGATGGGAGCTCAGGCTGCAAACTGAAATATGCAGAAGGGTGGGCTGGAGAGAGCCCCCGGGGCTGAAGAGCTTGCCTCAATCCTGGCCACTGTCTTAGGCCCCTCCAACATGGACAGGACTGACCCGTGGGCACTGCTGGGTGTGGACCCAAGACAAAACAGAACAAATCCATCTACAGGAATAAGGATAGGTGGGACGCAGTAAGGCCACAAACCACGATGGATTTAGACATTCCACTTCAACGGCAAGGAAAAGGAAAGCAAGAATACACAAGCAAAGGGAATGCCCTGCCACAGAGACAGGGTGGGATAGGAGGGATGGGGGGGGTGGGAGGGATACTGGGATCAGTGGTGGTGAAGAATGGGCACTGGTGGAGGGATGGGTACTCCATCATTGTATAACTAAAACCCAAGCACAAAAATTTGTAAGTCTACAACTGTACCTCGTGGTGTTTCACTAATAAAAAAATTTTTTTAAATAAATAAATTTAAAAAAATACACAAGCAGGGCCCCGACTAATAAAAGAGCTTAGACACGGCGACAAGGCAGCCCAGCAAGGGGAGAAGACACTTGCCTAGCAGACACCCGACAAGGGGTTAATGTCCAGAATATTAGGAAAACAAGCAATGCGATTTAAAAAGACAAGCTAAAGACCTGAACACACACTTGTCGAGAGAAAACACACAGATGGCCCAAAGATACATTAAGGGGGAAAAAAAAAAAAGCTCACCATCACTTATCATCTGGGAACTGCAAATCACAACCAGACTGAAATATCGCTTCCCGTTGGTAAGAATGCTTCCATATTAAATATTTATGTACTGGGAATGTGTCGGGGAGGGCACGGTGGAGGGAGAACGGGCGTGCTGTTGGTGGAATAGAAATTGGTGCAGCTGCTCGGGAGAAGGGTAGAGAGACCCCAATGATCCCACCACGCCGCTCCTGGGCGTTCGTCCAACGGCTTCGAACACATCCCTTCAGAAGGGAACGTGCACCCTGATGTTCACAGCAGCGCAATTAGCAAGGCGCAAACGTGGAGCCGACCAGAACGCCCCTCGACAGGTGAGTGCCAAGGCAGCTGTGCCCGTGCATCCCGCCCTGCCACTGACAGGGGTGGCCGTGCCTTTCGGGACAGAACGGGTGGATCTAAGAAACGCCAGAAAGACAACAACCCATTTCCTCCTAGACGCGCCATGAACGACTAAAGCAAGGGCACAGCAAGCACCGAGCTTCGAGGGGCCTTAAGAACGGGGTTGGTGGGGGCTGGAGTGATAGCACAGCAGGGAGGGCGTTTGCCTTGCATGCGGCCGACCTGGGTTCGATTCCCAACATCCCACATGGTTCCCGAAGCACCGCCAGGAGTGATTCCTGAGTGCAGAGTCAGGACAAACCCCCGAGCATCACCGGGTATGACCCAAAAAGAAAGAAAAAAAAAAGAAGGGGGTTGGCAGAGGGGCCCGTGGTGGGCACTGGAACGCTGGCGACGGGAGCAGGGTCTGCACCGATGGTCTACCCCTCAGAGAGAAAATCGAAACAGAAATACATGCCTCATCACCAAGATTGCCTGGAACTGACGTTGGAGAGTGTGTCAGCCCTCCTCGGCACGGCGTGGATGGGCCCCTTCCAAGTCAGTCCTCCTCCCTCTTGTCCACATACTGTTCCGTGAGCAAGCGGCCCACTCACGGCCTGGCAGTTTCTCTTCAGGAAACCCCAGAGAGGCGCCTTCCCTGCCATTCACATCACTTACCCCAAGGACAGAAGCCCAGAGGACAGGCTTAGCCTTGGCTAGAAAGGAAGGTAGCTGGGAATCTTCACAAGATGGCATTTGTCTGCTATCAAAAGAAACAAGCTCTGAAGGCCTGGCGTTTCCGAACTCTGAGTCTGACTGGTGCTCGGGTTGTGCTCGAGACTCTATCCCCCACTCTCGAGTTCTCGTCGCTCTGTCTGACCGTTAGTGAAAGCAAGGAATCTCACCCTGTTCCCCCCAGCCACAGGATTTAAGTAATTATCCCAAGATAATCATGCAGGTTTAGGGAAATAAAGAATCCTCCCTAATTCTGAATGAATTCAGTGTCTCCCCTACTCGGAACCTTCCCTGGACATCGAGGGGTGCTTTCTGCCTGGATATCCCCCCAGGTTTTGTTGGGAGACTGAAGGGGCATTTTGGCACCTTGAGACCCCGGGAAGCTGCAGCAGGACCAGGACAAAGAAAATCAAACAGCACCCTCTAGTGTTCTGTCTTGGTTTCTGCAGACAGTACGACTGTGCATGGTACCCCCCCACTCCCCCATCAAAACATGAATTCCCGCCCCCCTCCTCGGAACCTCAGACGCAGAACATTACCAGAATATCGCTTTTGAGAACATATCAAATGCCAAGGACGTTTTCTGGAGAAGAGTGTGAGATTTATTTTTATGCGCACAGTAAGCATCATTCCAGGAAAATACCAGTTCTTGGCATCCCATGCAAATTTTGCCCTTAATATCTATTTCTTTCACATGTTGACAGAAATAGCTGTCGCGAAAAATTAAGTATCTCTTTAGAAAGTTGGGAAATAAACAATGCGATCAAGAAAAACCCATGAAATATTTAGAGGTCCTTCTTTTCCCCCCCAGCAGAATGCAAAATCCTTCCCTATCCATCTGAGACGGAGCACCACTAACTCTGCTCTGAGCGGTGCCGGGCCCTGCTGGTTGATGGTTTAATTATGTGTGCTGAAATACGGTTCTCATCTCAGACACCATCTCCATGGCAGGGGACAGCATCTCTCTCGACGGTGAGGAATAAAACACAAAAGACTCGTCGTTCCATGAAGAAGCCGGCAGTCAGATTTGGTTTGTTAAGAAACCCAACGGCAGAAGAAGGCTGACTGTACATTCTGGTGTGTGTTTCTCTGCACGCAGCCTGGGGAGGAGCTTGGCTTTATTTATTAGTGTAAAATACTGATTGTGAAATATTCTGGAAGCGAGGGCCTTGTCATTGGGATGAATGTCAGTGCCTATGCTCACACAGCATCTTTTTAAAAAAATTTTTATTAGTGAGACACCATGAGGTACAGTTGTAGACTTACAATTGGGTTTCAATTATACAATGATTGAGTACCCATCCCTCCACCAGTGCCCATTTTCCACCACCACTGACCCCAGTATCCCTCCCACCCCCCATACGTCCCATCCCACCCTGCCTCTGTGGCAGGGCATTCCCTTTTGTTCTCTCTCTCTCTCCTTTTGGGTGCTGTGGTTTGCAAAAGAGCCATTGAGTGGCGATCATGTTCGGTCTATAGTCTACTTTCAGCATGCTTCTCTCATCCTGGGAGGATCCTCCCAACACCCTTTATTTGATACTCCCTTCTCTATCTGAGCTGCCTTTCCCCCTAGTATGTGCGGCTAGCCTCCAAGGCATGGAGTGAACCTCCTGGTACTTATCTCGGCTATTCTTGGGTGTTAGTCTCCTATTAGGTTACTTTATGTTCCCCAGATGAATGCAATCTTTTTATGTCTGTCCCTTTCTTTCTGACTCATTTCGCTTAACATGATACTTTCCATGTAGTACCACTTGTATGTAAATTTCATGACTTCATAATTTTCTAACAGCTACATAGTACTCCATTGTGTAGATGTTCCAAAGTTTCTTTGACCAGTCATCTGTTCTCGGGCACTCAGGTTTTTTCCAGATTCTGGTTATTGTAAAGAGTTTGCTGCAATGAACAAACAAGTGCAGATGTCACTTTGACTATACTTTTTTGCCTCTCTGGGATTTATTCCCAGGAGTAGTATTGCTGGGTCAAATGGGAGCTCAATTTCTAATTTTTTGAGAATCGTTCATATTGTTTTCCAAAAGGGCTGAACCAGTCGGCATTCCCACCAGCAGTGAAGGAGGGTCCCTTTTTCGCCACATCCGCGCCAACACCAGTTGCTTTTTTTCTTTTGGATGTGGGCCAGTCTCTGTCACACAGTATCTTTGAAGACTAGCATTTTTCCTATTTGTCTTTACACATGTTCAATCCTCGGTCAGGCCACGTTTGACAGAAAAGCATTTAACTGGAGTTATCTCACACATGCCACTGAACACAAACTATAGGAAAACAGAAAGCCACCAGTCTCTATGTGTCATGAGGGGCTTGGTCACGTTCAGGTAGAAAATTTTAGGGTGTTACCTTATCTTGGATGGTCAAGACCACATATTTGACATAGAAGGTATAATATTTTATTACTTTAGGTAATAAAAACTCATTACATTGGATCTCAGAATTTTTACTTTTAAATTCCAAGACAAATCTGAGAATGTGTGCTATTAAGTTAATATTTTTTTTTAAAAAAAAAGCAGAGACCATGGTTCCTAATGCATACAGTTGGCCTGTGGGAGCTCTGGGTCCATCCCTGGCGCTGAGGGCTCCCTGATTCCACTGGCAGTGACCCCCAAGCACTGTGCTGGGAGTAGGACCCTGAGCACCTTTGGGTGTGGCCTCCCACCTCTCCCCAAAAAATACACTTAAAAACACCAATAATTTTCACCAAGGATACTGAAAAATAAGGTATAGGTCCTCAGTATGACAGTTAAGGGACAAAAAAAGAAAACTCATGATGCTGAATTTTAAAATTTGATGTCTACCTCCTACTTTGGACAAACTTGCAGGCTATCAAATGTAGCCTGCCCACAGGGCAGAGTCTGGAAAACTCCCCGTGGCGTACCAAATATGCCAAATACCAGTAACAATGATGGGTCTCATTCTCCTAAAGAGCCGTGAATATAATCTCAGGGCTAGGATGAAAGAGACGTTACTGGGGCCTGCTCGAGGCAATCGACGATTAACGGGATGATGAAATGAAATGAAATGAAATGAAATGAAATGAAATGAAATGTCTACCTCTTAAGTGTCCCTCTGCTGAAACATAGAATTCCTTAGCCAACGCTTGGTATGGTTTCTCCTGGGTTAGATGGTGCTAGGAATCTATTGTTGAAAATTCATTTGCCTTCAGCTCTGAGATTCTCAAAATAAAAAAAAATTCTGTGGTTTTCTGTGCCAGTTTGTCCAGTTTTTTTTCTAGAATACCCAAAACCCAACCTGGCCGACCCGAGTTTGATTCCTCCTCTTCTCTCAGAGAGCACGGCAAGCTACTGAGAGTATCTCGTCCTTAAGGCAAAGCCTGGCAAGCTACCCGTGATGTATTTGATATGCCAAACACAGTAACAACAAGTCTCACAATGGAGACATTACTGGGTCTGCTTGAGTAAATCGATGAACAATGGGAGGACAGTGCTACAGTGCTACCCAAAACCTGAGAGAAAAGAAAATCTGAGGGTTTTCTTATGAAAAAAATATGGTCTGCTCAAACTGACCTCAAAGAAAAATTAGACCGAGACTTTCATTAAAGCACATGAAACAGAGCACCAGGCAAATACTGGCAAGCAAGAGAAAAAGGGAAGTTTTCATCCTGAAATATCAATGTTTGTTTTCTTTGCTGCTGTTGTTCTAGGCAGCGTCGTTAACGGAATCCAACTTCCCTTTAAAAGTAATTTAGAAAAGAACATATGTGTCGCTCTATTTTTGTACATTCTTCAAAGCTGTACCTTAGTGGGAAATGTAAACTCATAAGCCAAACATAAATTTCAAGAATGGCACCGACTTCAAACAGAGCCTGGAGACTTCCTTTGCCATAAAGTTGCAAATGCCGCAGAAACTGAGAGCCGGGCTTATGGGGGCCCAGAGGCTCCCTGCGCATCTCTGCCATGGTGGAGGGAGCATCCAGTCCAAGGCCTCGCTGTGGCATTAGTCTTTGAGACTTGGCTTGCTGATACCGATTCTCTACAATGGGTTGGAATTTAGAAACGGTTTTCCAAAAGAAGCCCGTGGTTGGTTAACTCTGAATAGAGGTATCCAGTCAATCCCATTACTGAGATGTGCTTTCTAAGAACCCCGATAACCTCATTTGTCAGATCTGTTATTTGTCTTTGCAGCCATTATTCTCTGTTGACAACCCCAACAATCCTGTATACAGTTACTTCTCTGTTTGACAGATGGAGAAATGGTCTAAAGTTTTAGGAGCTTGCCTCAGAATAATTCTGATTTCACAGACTATCTGGGGTTTTAAAAGATCACACAAGGGATCTTGGGCATTTCAGTGAAGAAAATGCCAACCCTGGTTGGTATCATGATATTTTTTAAAAAAATGTATTGAATCACCATGAGATAGTTACAAGCTTTCATGTTTGGGTTACAATCACACAATGATCAAACACCCATCTCTCCACCAGTGCACATTCCCCACCACCAATATCCCCGGTATAACCCCCCTTTCCCACCCTCTCTTTTCTTCCATGGCAGACATGATTCCCCATAATCTCTGTCTACTTTTGGGCATTATGGTTTGCAATACAGACACTGAAAGAGGTTATCATGTTTGGTCCTTTATCTACTTTCTGCACACATCTCCCATCCCATCCGATTCCTCCAGCCATCTTTTTCTTAGTGATCCCTTCTCTATTCCAGCTGCCTTCCCCCCTTTGCTCATGAGGCAGGCTTCCAGCTATGGAGCAATCTGTCTAGATCAACCAGACTCAAGCTTAGCAAGGACATACTTCATCTGAGGGAAAAAATGGAAGAAAGGGACTTAGTAGATATATACAGGACACTTCATCCTCAAAAAGCTGAATGAATACACATTCTTCTCAAGTGTGCATGGAACATTTTCCAAGATAGACCACATACTAAGCCACAAAACATACCTTCATAAAATTAAGAAGATATTATATCAACAATCTTCTCAGACCAGACCACAATGTGCTGAAATTAGAAGTAAATCACACACACAAACAGAAAACTAAACTAAACACCTAAAAATTAAACAGCTCACTATTGTACAATGAGTGGCTTAGAAAGGAAATCAAAAGGTTCCTGGAAACAAGCGAAAATGAGAATACGAGTTACCAAAACTTATGGGACACAGCAAAAGCTGTGTTAAGAGGTTGGTATCATGTTAGTAAACACCCAGAAGCTTGTCTCAGAGAGCAGTGGCTGGCCCCGGGGACCCAAGGAGAGGCGTATGAGAGAGAGCTATAGCAGAAGCCTGTCAACCTCTCTGGGTTGATTGATGAACCATACACAGACATCACATGTAGTTACATAACTTTTCCTTGGTTATCTGTGAGTCTGGGCTACATGCAGTGACACCAGGGGGCTGCTCTGGGCTGTGCTCAGAGGGACCGTGATGTCAGGGATCAGAGCCAGCACTCAGGATTATGGAGCCATCATCTCCCTGGCCCCCTCAGGCATCAAGAGGAAATGGGGGGTGGGGGTGGGGAGGGGCCTGAATCAGCTAATCAGATCTTAGAGGTTAGAGAGGAAGAAGTTCCCAGAGAAAGCAGAAGCATAGCCAGAGCAGATGGAGGCTCACTCAAGAGGAAGCACAACCTGCAAAGACTATTCCACACGGGCTGGAGGCGAGATCTCAGGCAAGTCATTCCATCTTTCTAAGCAGTGTAAAATCCATACCGTAGGCCAAAATCACCTCTCCCCTCTGGCTGTTCAGAGCACTAAGGGAAATGACAAATGTACTCACTTAGCACAGAACCAGATGCCGCCCAGTGTGTAAACAGTTGGTCTCACTTTGATCTTTGTTATCTCAGTGTCCAGAGTAACGTCAGTCCTGCAGTGGTGTCGGGACACGAACAGAGAACTGTGTCTCCACAAACGATGAGCAAGCTGGCTCTTGCTATGTCCCGTTCCATATCCACGTGAAAAGGTTTAAGAATGAAGTCCTCCTTGTTATGAAACCAAATTCTTCAGTGTGAGAATATACCAGGAATTCTCTAGAAGCCTGTCTCACTTGTCCGGCTTCCCTGATACAAGTGGCTGCCCGGGAAAGTGTCTGGGTGCCCCCCCCCCATCACCCCAATTAATTTTAACTGCAACCTGAGAAGGGGTGAAATCAGCAAGGCTTCCACATCTTAAAAATACCAGGCCACTTACTGTAAAAGCTTTCAGAGAATCTCCTGGGAATGTTCTCAAAAAAGCTCGCTGGTGTGTCTGAATGCTTAAGTGCTGCTTTAAGCACTTAAGGGATAATTGTCAGGCATGCAGGCTTTCCAAAAAGGCATGAGGAATCATAAGCTGTTAAAACAGTGAAGCATTAATGAAAAGAAAATGCATAGCTCTCATTTATTAAAAAATTATGTAAACACACTCATTTCAGGCCCATTGTTATTGCACTTGGATTTTGCTACGTGTTATCAGCAGGTGGACTATAAGAAAATGTGCTTCTTAACAAGCACTTAAAAATAGCAACGTCTTCAAGACGGTGATACCCACAAAGCTCTATTAAGATTAGCTGCATTGATAGTGGTCTGAGCCTGTGAGAATCCAACCCCTAAGAATGTAAAGACATCTTCGAAGTTCACAAGAAAGAATCCAAGAGGAACTGAACAACTGTTCTCCCCACGGGCTCCAAATTGGACGCTTGGAATTTGCCTCCAATTATTTAAAAAGATGCCACCTCAAACCTCCTATAGGGAGCAGATGGCTTTATAAGCAAAAACAAAACAAAACAAAAAACATGGGTGGAGCTCTAAAGGGAGGGATTACTTCTGTGTGGTATTTACCCAGTGACTAGGATTCGTGGCCAGACAGTCATGAAAACACACGCAAGCTGGACATTTCAACTCAAATCTATGTTGACACCAGTACCCGGGCGTTGGAGCTGCCACAGTCATTTGTCCTCCACCCACTACTCTCTCCTGTGCCCCTTCTCATATCTGACGGTAGTAGCACTGGAGCACTGTCTTCCCGTTGTTCATCAATTTGCTCAAGCGGGCACCAGTAATGTCTCCATTGTGAGACTTGTTACTGTTTTTGGCATATTGAATACGCCACAGGGAGCTTGCCAGGCTCTGCCGTGCGATCGGGATACTCTCGGTAGCTTGGCGGGTTCTCCGAGAGGGACAGAGGAATCGAACCCGGGTCGGCTGCGTGTAAGGCAAACCCCCTACCCACTGTGCCATCGCTCCAGCTCAATGGTAGTAATGAACAGAAAATAACCTCAGAATTGCATCCTTTAGAAGTAGTTGAGGATTAAAAGAGTAAAGGTACAAAATAGTACACAGAATCAGATGCTCTTGGCATGTCATAAAATTCTACATAAAGGGCTGGAGCGATAGCACAGCGGGCAAGGGCATTTGCCTTGCATGCAGCTGACCCAGGTTCGATCCCCAGTATCCCATATGGTTCACTGAGCACCACCAGCAGTGACTCCTGAGTGCAGAGCCTGGAGTTACCCCTGTGCATTGCTGGGTCTGACCCAAAAAGCAAAAATAAATAAATAAAATAAAAATAGGTAAAAAGGTAAAGGCCCTCCCATTGATCGTCGATTTGCTCGAGCGGGCCCAGTAACGTCTCCATTGGAGACTTTGTTGTTACTGTGTCTGGCATATCGAATACTCTTGGTAGCTTGCCAGGCTCTCCGAGAGGGGCGGAGGAATCGAACTCAGGTCGGCCATGTTGGCCGCTTGTAAGGCGAACGCCCTACCCGCTGTGAGCGATAGCACAGCGGGTAGGGCGTTTGCCTTGCACGCAGCCAACATGGCCGAACACAGGTTCGATTCCCAGCACTCCATATGGTCCCCTGAGCACCGCCAGAAGCAAAATAAAAATAAAAAAAAAATAAAATTCAACATAAATTCTACTGAAGGGCCACTAATTTGGTTGTAAGCTCCCTAGAAAACAAAAGCAAATGTCACTGTTTGCTTTCGCTTTGAGGTTACATGCGACACTGCTCAGGGCTTACTCCTGGCTCTGCACTCAGGCATCCCTCCTGGTGGGCTTGGGGGCCATATGGGGTGATGGGAATGGGAAGTCGACTCGGTCATGTGCAAGGCAAGTGCTCAGCCTGTTGTACTGTCTCTCTGGCCCCAAAGCAAAAATCACTAGATTGAGTGTCTATAGTATAAAACAAAGTGCTTTGGACAACTGGCAAGAGAAGTAAAAAGATAAAAAAGGCATATTCACTTGGTGAGTCGGTGAGTCACTTCTGTGGGGATCTGCATGTCCATGGGAGGGACCTTTTGTCAGTTCTGACAGCCACTTAAGCCAAGTATCAAAATAAATGGGACCAAGAACCAGACCGGCCAGCTGTTGTATTCTAATCCCAGCAGACGTGGGGAACAGCAGGAATGCCTCCGAACACTCTCCGGAGAGCTGATATCTGGTCCAGAGTATAAGCCCAAACAGCAGCACTTGTTGAGCATGGCTCAGTCCCACGCTCTGCTCTCCGAGTCATTGTGCTTGGATGAGTCTGTCCCTTATGGCCCTTCAATGCCAGCCAATGGCAGCAAGCCCAAGAGAAATTCAAATCAAATGGCACACATGCCCCCTGAAGGTGATCATGATCGAATCACTCAACTATCTGTCTTCGTCATTTTGCCACCAATATGCAAGGGAGTGGGTGTTCCCAGCTGATAGGGAACATCCAGTTTCCTTGGTTCATACTGGAAATTAAACGGATCACAACGTTTGCAGAAGATGTCTTTGTTCATTCAACAGCATCATTCTGAGAACGATCCATATGAACGTGTATAGTTCTGACTTCCCCTTCCCCTACTCATTTCAAACAAGGTGGACTCACAATCCACTGTTGTACTACAGATAGACATTCTAACTGTAGCTTTATTACTATTATTATTATTATTATTATTATTATTATTATTAGTGCTACCAGGCACATATTTGTGACTCAAGATGCCTGTCCAGGACTGGATTTGCTGGGTTGTTAGAAGATGTTTAAGTACACTAAGGAATATCAACAGTTTTCTAACATGTTTATATCCTTTTGTCCTTCTTCCTTTTGGGGGAAGGAGGCCCTGGCTGTGGGGCACCCCCAGTGGTGCCTAGGGGCTGTGTTTGGGTGGTGGCAGGGACTGGGCCAGTGGGGTGCAGGGCAGCACCTCCCCAGTCCAACCCCCCCCCCCAATGGCTCCGGCCCCTCCACGTTCCTTACAGCTCAGTCTCCTCCCACACTTTCACTTTTGTCAATCTGTTGAATGTGTAACAGTATTTCCCGTTTTCTGTTTTTATTTTCTTCATTACTATTAAGGTTAAGTATCTTTACATGGATTTATGAGTCATTTTTGTTTCTTCTTGCACACCATCTGTTTATGGCTTTTGCTCATTTCTCTATTAGATTGTCATTCTTATCGAATCATAGAACTGTTTTATATTCTGGACTGTAATCTTTATGACTGAAGATATTGGAAAATATCTCTTAATCTGTTGCCTGATTTTTACTCTGATTTTTTTGGTAACCAGCATACAGTTTAATACCCTTGGCTAATCAATCAATGGTGTGTGCATATGTTTGAAGAAATCCTTTCTTGGGGCTGGAGAGATAGCTTAGTGGGCTGGGGTGTGTATTAGTGGTGAGTGTGAGTGTGTGAGTGTGTGTGTGTGTGTGTGTGTGTGTGTGTCTGCCTGTCTGTCTTAATTCCTTTCTTGGGACTGGATAGCTCAATGAGCTGGAATATGTATTAGTGGTGTGTGTGTGCGGGGGGGGGGGGGGGGGGAGAGCGGGGCAGGGGAGGCTGCCTATCTGTCTTAACTCCTTTCTTGGGGCCAGAGAGATAGCTCAGTAGATTAGAGTCCATGTTTTGCATGCAGGAAGACTCAGTTAATCCCTGGAACTACATGGTCCCCCGAACATGCCAGGTACACCCCACCCCTCAGAACAAAGCCAAGAATAGCCACTAAGCACTGGATAGTATCACCCAAAAGCACTGTAGTATAGTAGTACTGTCCTCCCATTGTTCATCGATTTGTTCAAGCGGGCCCAGTAATGTCTCCATTGTGAGACTTGTTACTGTTTGGCATATATCGACTACGTCACGGGTAGCTTACCAGGCTTTGCTGTGCGGGCGAGATACTCTCAGTAGCTTGCCGGGTTCTCCGAGAGGGGCAGAGGAATCAAACCTGGCTTGGCCAGGCACACGCAAGTACCGCTGTGCTATGGCTCCAGCCCAAAAGCAAAAAAATAAATAAATAAAAATAAATTGTTTTTTAAATCAAGTTCATGAAGCTATTCTAAATGCTTTAACTTCTAGTTTTATATGTGTTTTTACTAGGATTGGTTCTTTGTATGTGAAATTGAGATACAGTTCGTTTTTCCTTTCCATTTCATAGCAAATAGCCCAAGCACCATTTATAGAATTATCCTTCCTCCTCTGCTGTTTTGCAAGGCTTGCTTTGTGTAGGTGGATTTTTAAGCTCTATCTGTTTGTCTGTTCCTCCCTGCCCTAATACTGTCTTAATTATGATAGCTCTGGAATAAATCTTGATGCCTAGAACAGATTCCAATATTCTCTCAAGAATGTCTGGCTCTTCTTAGATATTTGCTCTTTCATGTAAGTCTCAGCATATATAATTTTCTTCTCATATAAATGTAAATAAAATTTTGCAACTACCACCAAAATAAAATCTGTTGGCATTTTGACCGGGATTGCTCGGAACCCAACAATCTGTCTGAGAACCAGCCCCTTTATAACATTCAGATTTCCTAACCACCAGTAGTTTTTGTTGTTGCTGTTTAGCTTTTTAGTACCTTTCCAAATGTTATGGCTTCAAAAATATTTTTAGGCTTTTTGTTATTGTTTCTGCTGCTAATGGCACTTGTTCCTTAATATATTTTCTAATGGCTGTTGAAATGCAATTGCCATCTAGATCCTGAGTTCCTCTCCAGTAACCTCAATAAGCTCTCATTTAAATAATTTATCTGAAAGTTTTGGGGTTTTCTAAACACATAGCCATTTAATCTAAAAACCATAACATTTTGCGGATTCCATTCCAATTCCTGCAACTTTCACGAGTCTTACCGGGCTGGGTAGGGCACCAGCCGCATGTACGAGGAATGAAGGCAGATGCTTCTCTGTGACAATCGACATGTTTCTAAAGTCATGTGGTGA
This sequence comes from Sorex fumeus, assembly GCF_029834395.1. Classification (NCBI taxonomy): domain Eukaryota; kingdom Metazoa; phylum Chordata; class Mammalia; order Eulipotyphla; family Soricidae; genus Sorex; species Sorex fumeus. The sequence continues at coordinate 905,140 of NW_026606255.1, read as the reverse complement.
GTGCCTTCAAACTTCTTGTGACTTCCCTTCACCTGGTTAGGGAAGCTCTCCTTACAGTTTCACTCTGTTAATTTTTATCATGACTGGATACTGAACTTTCTCAAACGCTTTTCCAGCATCTTTTACTGGATTTTATGATTTCTCCCCCACTGATTAACATAATGAAATTAACTGCATTTATAATATGCCAATTTGCATATCTGGGATAAGGATAAATACAATTATCGCTTGTGATAAATTAACCATTCTGGAAAGGGCTGAGTTGTTAGTAGGTTATAGGGGTTGTTAATTTTCTTTCATGTGCTGTCCTCAGTAGAATTTCATGCCAAAATTCTGAGTTTCAGAGTACTTCCTAATTTTTACAATTCTCTGTAATTATGTCTTAGAAGACTGAAATTACTTTTTCTTCTGGTCTTTTATGAGAATCCAGTAACCCTAGGGTTTTCTTTGTAGGACGACTTTAAAGCGCATTTGTAAAACACTTAATAGTTACATACAAAGGAACTCCCATTAGAATCACAGCAGGCCAGAAAAGAATGAAGGGATATGAGAGGGGCTGGGGGTAGAGGGGAGAGTCAGCAATGAAATGAATACTTCACCAAGAATACTTTATCATTCAGATTTGAAGGAATAATACAAAGCTTCACAGACAAGCAATGGCTGGGACAGTTCATAACTTTGAAACCAGTTTTGCAAGAATTGTTCAAGACTTCTCCACCCTTTCACATCCATTATGGTGCTCACTTACGGCCAGCCTCCACTAGATTAAGAAAGGTACATTTATCCCTAGCTTGCTACAGGTTTTAATAATGAATGTTCCATTTATTTTGAATGTTCTTTTGTCTACTCAGGTGATTTCTTTCACATCTGTAGAGTTTTTTTCTCTTATTTATTAATGCAGATACTTAAGCATTATCTGTATTATTTTCGAACAAAGCTAACAGTGCCTTTTTTGGATAAAACATATTTTAATATTTTATAAGCATAGTCAGATTTTTCCTTTAAACTGTTTTAACTCTTCTCTCATTTATGCTAAATCATGTATTTGTAGGATTTATTTATTTCACGTAAAATTTAAAATGCATGAATCAGCATAGAATTATTCATGCTATTAGTTTTTAGATTTATATGCCTGTTGAAAAAAGATCTTTGAAAACTTTTATTCATGTTATTGGTTCATAATGGGGGGGACTCAAATATTCAAAGAGCTCTTCTTGGTGGTGTAAGGACAAAGTTTAGTGGAGGGACCAGTGACAATTACATCACATAGGTGTGATGCTGAAGCTCTTAAATCACATAAATACTGTAAACCAATAAGTCAATACAAAAATGGTCTTACTTTCACATTATCGATGTTTAAATGTTTTGTTTGTTTTTTTTCTTTTTTTTTTTTTTGGAGGGGGCACACCCAGCTGTACTCCAGGCTTACTTCTGGCTCTGCACTCGGGAATCACTCCTGGCAGGCTCGGGAGACCATATGGGAAGATGGGGATGGAACCTGGGCGCGCCATGTGCAAGGCAAACATCCTACCTGCTACAACATTGCTCTGGGCACTGATGCTTCATTTCAGTCTCCTGCGTTGTGTCTATTCTTACAACGTTGCTGGAGATTTTCACCTGGGATTGCTTTCTAAGAACCCTGTGATTTGTTTGTAGACCTGAAATTCCCCTGAAGTGAGTGTGATCAGTCGCACATGGTGCAAGGACAGGTACAGAATGAATGAGCGAAGCCCCTTCCACACTGCTGGCCAGTCTCACTCTGCACACACGGCACGGAGACCGCAGGCATTGGTTTATGGGAACCACCACCGCATCCATTTCATGTCCCTTGTTAGAGGTGACACAAGGTGAAACAAGGGTGACAGCTTCTCCCCCAGCTCCGTGGACTGGAACCCGCTCATTTGGAGTAATTCCTACCAGCAGCAGTGGACAACGTCACCCGGTGCGGACATGACCACTATTCGGAAGGAGTAGCACGTTGCAGAGGAAGAAATCCCGTGTAAAAGCTCACTGTGATTGCTACTTGGAAAGCCAAAGCTCTATTTCTTTTAAAATAGAGACCACCGTGAAGATGAGCATCTGGGTTGGTGACATTTGGGAAGGCGGGGGCGAGACTCCTGGAGCACTGGGCCCAGTCCCGGTGGATGGAAACAGACAGTCTGACCCACTCGAGCACCTTCCTTAGTGCCGCTGGTGGGCACAGGGTAAGACTTTGCTGCCAAGCTGGAAGAGTCTCCTGTCACTCATGGTTGACGGGGAGAAAGCCTGAGAATGCATGCGCTGGCATACACGAGCCATCCCAGCCCTTTCAATACCACAGGCCCCACAGCTCTGTCCTTTTTTCCATCTAGAGTAAAATTGGGGAAAGAGGATCAGGAAGTCGGGGACACAAGGGTTCTCCAAAGTCCACGAGGCACTGCCAAGAAACAGGCTTTCTGGGGCTGGAGAGATAGCACCGCGGGTAGGGCATTTGCCTTGGACGCGGCTGACCCAGGTTCGATTCCCAGCATCCCATATGGTCCCCTGAGCAACGCCAGGAATAACTCCTGAGTGCAGAGCCAGGAGGAACCCCTGTGCATCGCCGGGTGTGACCCCAAAAGCAAAAAAAAAATAAAAAAATAAAAAAAAAGAAACAGCTTTCTCAGGTCAGAGTGACAGTTCAGCAGGTAGGGCATTTGCCTCACATGTGGCTGACCTGGGTTCAATCCCCGGCATCCCATATGGTCCCTCAAGTATCGCCAGGAGTGATCCCTGAGCACAAAGCCAGGAGTAACCCCTGAACATCACCGGGTGTGGCCCCAACACCCTCCCCCCCAAAAAAGAAGAAGAAATGACTTTCTCTTTCAATATCTCATTCTCCAACATGAAAGTTACATAAAGGAGTTTAAATGAGGGGTGTTAGCAAATGTTCGTGAGGACTGCAAAATCCTCATATGGAAAATATCATCGAGAGGTATTTAAGTATAGGGAAGTTATGCAAGCTCTCGCTTTTCTAATTCAGTGCCCACCATCGAAAATGACGCTCGGAGGATTAATTCCAGAAAACACAATCTCATGCATTTTAATCACTCCCATCAAGTGTTTCAGGAGGAACACGCCGATAAGTTGTTTACCAGCAAATATTGTAACCTACATGACAGACCAGTCATCCCAATTACACTCTTCAAAGAGAAAGAGATGAAATACAGCTACAGACACCCCTCCCGACACTGTTCCTGCTGCCCAAGCAGAGAAAACAAGAACTCCCTTTCCACATCAGCTTGTAAAAGGGTCACGCTTCCATGACTTGCCAGAAACTTAAGTTCTTGGAATAATGAATCTTATAAAGACAAAATTGGATTTTAGACTCAGTGACAAGACTGTTTTTGAGGAGCTGAAGGAACAGTATAACAGTTAAGGCACTTGTCTAGTATGTAGCCAACATGGGTCTGAACCCTGGCTGACATCATACCTGGTTCCCTGAGCCTGGCCAGGAGTGATCCCTGAGCACAGCTCAGCGTGGTCCAAAACCAAAAACACTATTTTGTATAAAACACTACAATGTTTTATATAAACATTGGGGCTGGAGCAATAGCACAGCGGGTAGGGTGTTTGCCTTACACACAGCCGACACTGCCGACCCGAGTTCGATTCCTCCGCCCCTCTCGGAGAGCCTGGCAAGCTACCGAGAGCATCTCGCCCGTATGGCAAAGCCTGGCAAGCTCCCCGTGACGTATTCAATATGCCAAACACAGTTACAACAAATCTCACGATGGAGATGTTACTGGGCCCGCTTGAGCACATCAATGAACAACAAACAGGAGGACAGTGACAGTGACATATAAACATTAGCCACCAGCACCTAAAACCTACCAACTAGTTCTTAGCTGCCATCTAGGTGAGACTGTGCTTTTCATTTGTTGTTTTTGTTTGGGGCAACATCCAGCAGCGCTGGGGGCCAGGGGGTGAGGGGTGGGTGGGGGTGGGAGGGGTCCCTCCTGGCTCTACACTCAAGAGTCACTCCTGGCAGTGCTCAGGGTGATGTAGGTAGGCAGGTAGGGAAGGCCGCCTCCCTCAAGGCAATGAACTTCCTGGGAAATAATCGTTATCAATGGTCCTGAAGTTGCAAAAAGCCAGCTTTGCAGAAAATAGGAACTAAAACCTGGTAAGACTTTCACCCGGCCCACAGTCAACCCAAAGAGGCTGGACCCCCTTTCGACAGAAGCTCCAGCAGGAATAAAAGGCCAGGAAAGGGATTTCAAAGAAGACCATGGACCACTCCCAACCCTATTCCCCTCGGCAACCTCCCTAGCAACAGACTTTTGCCTACGCAGAAGCCCCATGTTGGGTGGGGCAGGTTGAAAAAACCCTACGAGAGCCACCCCGAACAAAGGGAGTGTGTGCATATACTGCCTGAGCACATATGCTGCTTGTGCCCACATGACCGAACACATCGCGTGGTGTCGGAGCACGTGTGTCGCCCGCATCTCCCCTCTTGAGATGTGGACTTTCCTATCTAATGCTGGGGTGTGTGTCGGGCCTTCTCCGCTCTAGGAGAAGCCTCTGCACTCTCCCTTGAGTGCGCTGCTCTCCACTTTCTCACTCTCCCTCCTCCCTTCAAAAAAAACCTCCAAATAAAACATTCTACTCCACTGCTCGTCTGCTCCTGAAATTCTTGTCTGCGAGGCGAGACAAGATCCCAGTAACCCTGGGTCCTGGGTGGCAGAGGTGGATCAGGAGAAAGTGACCGTCTTTCTCCTCCCCGCCTCACATAAGCCACCCCTGGGGTCCACCAACATCCAGGGGACCATATGGGGTGCCGGGGATGGAACCTGGGTCAGCCGTATGTAAGACAAGCACCCTTCCTGCTGTGCTATCACTCTGGACCACTGTGATTTTCATTTTAAAAGCAGGTGTCACCATCTTCTTTTTTTTTTTTTAGTATTTATTATTTTTTTTCTTAAATTTTCATTAGGAACAGTACATGAGGAACAGTTGTAAGGTAAGGTAAGGTAAAGGCCCTCCCATTGATCGTCGATCTGCTCGAGCGGGCCCAGTAACATCTCCATTGGAGACTTTGTTGTTACTGTGTCTGGCATATCGAATACTCTCGGTAGCTTGCCGGGCTCTCCGAGAGGGGCGGAGGAATCGAACTTGGGTCGGCCATGTTGGCCGCTTGTAAGGCGGACGCCCCACCCGCTGTGCTATCACTCCAGCCCTGAGGAACAGTTGTAGACTTACAAATTTTTGTGCTTGGGTTTCAGTTATACAGTGATCGAATACCCATCCAGTGCCCTTTCTCCACCACCACTGATCCTGGTATCCCTCCCATCCCCCATCCCCCCCATCCCATCCTACCTCTGTGGCAGGGCATTCCCTTTTGTTATCTCTCTCCTTTTGAGTGCTGTGGTTTTCAAAAGAGACATTGAGTAGCAATCATGTTCGGTCTATAGTCTACTTCTTGAAGCCCTAAGACAGCGAAGGTGCCCTCATGAGGCTTCTACTGCCCACACTTGGCTCTGCTGGCCGCTTGTCACATGATACTCTGTCTCTTTGCTCATCTGTCACCTGCCTGTATAAATCTCAGGCTGATACCCTGGGATTGATTTTACTCTTGGTATTTAGCACCATGCTTCCGTGACCCACTGTAATAATGCGATGCCCGTTCAATTAGACTGAACACCACATTTTCAGAGATTGCAGGTTAGTATCTATCATTTTATCTCAAGTAAATCCCTATGTTTATGGCTCCCCTGCCTTTTCTCAACTGGGCCTGTTTCCCACAGACTCCAAGGAGGCCCCAGTAAAACTGCATGAATTAGAGCTTGTGACACCTGATCGGGGCCAGCTGGTAGGACAGGAAGGAGACAGGAAAGTTGAAAGGGGTTTAGGTCACAAGAAGGTTGAGAAACTCTGATTTAACAACTTCTCTTACAACAATGGTTTTCAAAGTGCCCCAGGCCAGAGGCTGCTGTATCACCTGGAGCTCTGGCATGGGCATTCTCAGGCCCATCCCAGACTCACCTGGAGGCAGGACCCAGGAGTCGCCTTTAACAAGGCCTCTGCAGACAACAGTGGAAGGTCATGGACCCGTGAGACTACCATCCACACAGGTGGGCTGTGTCCACAAAGCAGAACATCTCCTTAACACGGGCACTGAAGAAGTAGCAAATGCAGGTAACAGGCTTGTGTCATGCAAAGGGGATGCATTCTAGGCTAAAGGATAATTTAGCCTGAGACAAAAAAAGGCCGGGCAGTACATCTGGCTTAATTTTACATGTCCCAGGACAGGGATTGGGGCTTAGGAGGGAAACATCCCAAATATGGTGGTGGGATTGGTGTTTGAATATTAAATGTAATCAAACATTGTGAACTACCTTTTAAAATTAAAAAAAAAAATTTAATTTCAAAAGTCCCTCAGGGGCTGAAGCAATAGCACAGCAGGTAGGGTGTTTGCCTTTCACGTGGCCGACATGGCCGACCCAAGTTCGATTCCTCCTCCCCTCTCAGAGAGTCCGGAAAGCTACCCAGAGTATCTCGCCTGCACGGCAAAGCCTGGCAAGCTCCCCGTGACGTATTCGATATGCCAAACACAGTAACAAGTCTCACAATGTTATTGGGCCTGCTTGAGTAAATCGATGAACAACGGGAGGACAGTGCTACAGTACTCAGTTACCACGAGAAGCCCAGACCACTGGCCCTGAAACAGCCTGACCAGAGACTCCAGTGCTACAGGCTGTGTCCCTTGGATCCCTCGAGCTGCCTGTGCCAGCCACAAGAGGAGAAGGGAAGCACACATCCCCCCTGCAGAGAGAGGCTTGCCTGGAGGCTTTCTACATTTGAGGGCTCCACTTACACAAATAACAGCACCTCATGAACAAAGACGCCAACAAGGTGTGTCTGACAGCTTCTTGCACAGGTGGGGAAAACTGTGCAACCAGCCTGGGCACAGGTGACCCCCCAGGATTGTGCCCTGCGGGTGGGCACGTGGAGGGTTGGCCAGCTCCAGACAAGGGATCCACCACAAGCAGCAAATGCAGGTTTCTGTTTGCATTTTGACCCCAGTGTCAAAGGGACTGGCCTCTCCCCCTGAGAGGGGACTGGACTGAGCACTGTGGCTAAGTCGCTTGCTTGAGAGAGGCCAGTGTTTCGTCTATACCGCCTGGCTACACACACACACACACACACAGACACACACACACACACACACACGTCGCCGTAGGTGAAGAGGGCTTTCTTCAGCGTCCCGAGATTTCCCAAAGACCTGGATGAATTCAAAAGGCACTTGTGGGGCCCCTGTGACACCAGCCCTGCCCTCTGCCCCCCAGGATGCAGGGTGGGGGGGAGCAGTGCCCTCACCAGAACATGGGCCGTCATCCACCACGTGGTCACAGCTGGTCTCCGCAGTAGATCACCCAACGCCGACACAGTGCGTGGGCAGCTGCCTGATTTGTGATGATTACAAATGACCACCGTGCCCGCCTTGCCAGTCGGGGGAGGTGTTTGGGGACGCCCTTGAGAGCGTCCCCTCCTCAGCGAGCCATTTATCAAGGAGATGGGGGTGACCACGAGGCTGAGAGCTGCCCCTGGCCGCTGGCGCATCCATCATCATTGCTGGCTTTAATCAGTCCCCAGACTCAGAGGAGACCCAGAAAGGACACTTTGGGTTTTTTTTTTTCAGGATTCTAAAATGTTTGAAAGTCAAGTCTTAAGGAGATAATAATATGCAATATATTTAGCGATATAAAATGTGAAGTTCTGGGGCTGGAGAGATAGTTCAGCAGATAGGGCGTTTGTCTTGCACGCGGCCGAACCGGGGTTAATTCCCAGCATCCCATATGGTCCCCTGAGCACCGCCAGGAGTAACTCCTGAGTGCATGAGCCAGGAGTAACCCCTGAGCATTGCCAGGTGTGACCCAAAAAAAAAGCAAAAAAAAAATCTGAAGTTCTTTGTTGAGGCTGGAACTATAGCACAACAGGTAGGGTGTTTGCCTTGCACACAGCCCACCTGGGTTCAATTCCCAGCATCCCATATGGTCCCCTGAGCACTACTAGTAGTGATTCCTGAGTGTATGAGCCAGGAGTAACCCCTGAGCATCATCGGGTGTGACCCAAAAAGCAAAAAAAAAAAGTGAAGTTCTTTGTTAAAGGAAAGGCAAAAATGAAAAAGTGTGAGAGGGATTTCCAGGGGAGAGCAGAATTGGATTTTCCATGGCAAAATATTCCTTAGTCATTGCTGACAAGGCCGTTTAGGGCCCAGCAATTCCTAATAAAACTCGGGATTTTATTAATGACTCTAGGAACGAGGAGATTCGCTTCTACTTCATTTAATACATAAACAAGCCGCTCTCCAGGCTGACATTCACACGCAGCTCAAGGGACCCACTCTCCCTCTCCGTCCACATTTCACTGCACAATAAAATATTTGGCCATTCTAAGAGCGACATCAATATTCTTTATCCACAGCGTAAACAGAGCCTCTTTCTGGGAATTTAAAACATAATCAGCGACACATTTTCCCTTTCAATACCGGAGCTTAAGAAGGATGATCTTGGTTGAAAATGACAGAAGATGAGCCACCGAGATGCCTCGACTTCGATGAAAGCCCTAAGAACAAAGACAAAAAATTGGTCCTAGTCAGCATCTTGGGCTGGAGCGATAGCACAGCGGGTAGGGCGTTTGCCTTGCACGCGGCCAACATGGCCGACCCGAGTTCGATTCCTCCGCCCCTCTCGGAGAGCCCAGCAAGCTACCAAGAGTATTCGATATGCCAAACACAGGAACAACAAAGTCTCCAATGGAGACATTACTGGGCCCGCTCGAGCAAATCGACGATCAACGGGAGGGCCTTTACCTTTACCTAGTCAGCATCTTAGAACTCCATAAATGAAGCAGAGGCTCAGCGCAATGGCACATTTTAAGGAAGACCACTTGGGTCATGGCCAGGGCAGTGAGCCTGGCGACCTCTGATCATGCCCGTTCCTGCCTTCCTCTCTGGATCTACCCACTGTTGGGGAAAAATAACAGCTCCCAGCCCATTAGAAAGCCAGCCACCTGGAAGCAAGAGCGGGTTCCAGCAGTGACACAGGGTGGGGTACGGGACAAACAGAACAGCTGAGGAGTATTGAACACCAAGGAACAAGGTCTCTGCACGGAGCTCTGAAATCATGACATATTCCCTAAGTGGGGCTGGAGCGATAGCACAGTGAGTAGGGTGTTTGCCTTGAACGCGGCCAACCCAGCTGACCCGAGTTCGATTCCTCTGCCCCTCTTAGAGAGCCCGGCAAACTATTTCGCCCACATGGCAAAGCCTGGCAAGCTCCCCATGACGTATTCGATACACCAAACACAGTAACAAGTCTCACAATGTTACTGGGCCCGTTCGCGCAAATCGATGAACAATGGGAGGATAGTGACAGTGATCCCTGAAGCGAGAAGGCCAGGGAAATGAACCCAGCCACATGCCGGACACAAGCTCAGCCCCGACCAGGCCCTGAAGCTCACCTTTCTCTGGCTGACCCCACGGCTGGGTTCCAGCTGGAGCCGGGCCAGCTGCTCGCCCAAAGCCAGGGGCAGCCTAGCTCACCACAGCTGCATGACAATTCCTAGCCCCCCCACCAAGGCCCTCGGCGAGCAGACTGCTGGGGCCGTATTTCAGGGGCACTGCAGAATCCCCAGACCAGCACCGCCAATACGCCAGACATGGGGGCACACTGCTTTCTCTTTCTTCATCACCGAGGAGACAGGACTTTGTCCAGGGGCCACACCTGGCTGTGCATGGGGCTGACTTCTGGCCAGGGGTCACTCCTGGCGGTGCTCGGGGGACCGTATGTGGTACTGGGAATGGAACCCAGGCAAGCACCCTCCCCGCTGTACCGTCTCTCTGACCCTGAGAGGCAACTTCCAAACCTGATTGTGGTGATAAGTCACAGCCCCGAGACTAGACTAAACCCGCTTGGTTTGCGCTTTAAACAGGCAAACTTCAGGGCGCAATATAACGCGGAAGTGATATCTCTTTATTTTAGATATCTCTTTATTTAGCTGTATTTTAGAATGCAACAGGGATTAAACTGCGGGCGAGTGGAGACAGGGAACTACTATTTTTCAACTTTTCTGTAAATCTAAAAGAACAATATATTCAAACAGGTTGTGGGAGGGCACCAGGGTGCCCAGGGGGGCTGGCACTGGCCTTGCCTGGACCACACGTGGTCCCCCAAGCAGCGCCCAGGGGGTCACTCCAAAGCATGGGTGGGTTTGGCCCCAAATATAAACTTATATAGAGGAAATAAAATGATTTGTACAAACATAAGAAATACAGTGATTTTGGGAGGGATACTGGGATCCACGGTGGTGGAAAATTGGCACTGGTGGAGGGATGGGTACTTGATCATTGTATAATTGAAGCCCAATCACAAAAATTTGTAAGTCTACAACTGTACCTCATGGTTTGTCACTAATAAAAATTAAATTAAAAAAATAGCTGGAGCGATAGCACAGCGGTAGGGCATTTGCCTTGCACGCAGCCAACATGGCCGACCCGAGTTCGATTCCTCCGCCCCTCTCGGAGAGCCGGCAAGCTACCGAGAGTATTCGATATGCCAGACACAGTAACAACAAAGTCTCCAATGGAGACGTTACTGGGCCCGCTCGAGCAAATCGACGATCAACGGGAGGGCCTTTACTTTTTACTTTACGGTGATTTAAAAAAAAAAAAGGGAAATATCCAGAGCCTACCTTTGGAAATCATTCGTTAATCTTCAGAGGGAGCGGAGGAAGCGGTGAAGACAATGCTGGGTGTGTCATAAGGAAATGGAGAGGGTGCAAGAACAGAGAGATGGGGGGCTGGAGTGATAGCACAGTGGGTAGGGCGTTCGCCTTGCACGTGGCCGACCCAGGTTCGATTCCTAGCATCCCTGAGCACTGCCAGGAGTGATTCCCGAGTGCAAAGCCAGGAGTAACCCCTGAGCATCGCCAGGTGTGACCCGAAAAGAAAAAAAACAAAACAAACAAAACAACAACAAAGAACAGAGAGATAGGGTCTCACCGGGGACAAGGTCAGATGAAGGGCGACTCGGGGCAGAGGAAAATCACTGGATGTGAGGATCTCCATCCGTGGGTGAAAAACACAACTTCCTCAAAGGATTATTCCCTACGGACATACAAATCACACAAATCATGAGCCAGTCTGACGGGTTCAAAGGAAGGCTGGCTGCTGAAACCCTCCTTATCAAATAACATCTCTAAAGTACTTCTACATCTTCGGCTCTTGAGTATGTGATGCAAATGAGTGAGCGACCGTTTGGCAATGATCTTGAGAGCGAGGACAAATGTTCGACTCGCGCACACAAATCGGTAATATTTTTCCACCTCACACCACAGTCCTGAGCCAGCTTTCAAATTTTTATCTATAAATTTGCTTCACAAGCTGGTGAGTCAACGGGATGGGAGAGGATCGAGGCAGTGAGCCAGGCCCATTTGCATCTGGATTCTCCGCAGGACTCGAGGAAAGTATTGCCTTGCAATTTCAGAGGCAAATTTATTTGTGTAGTACAGATGGTCGAGGCAAGAACCATTTGTAACACAAATTGCTATTATAATGTGTCACTCTTGTTAATTTAGAACCAGATTGGTCTGGCCCCAGTTACAAATGGGTAAAAAGTCTGTCCATTTCTGGATCTGAAGAATAGAGACACATATATTAAAATGTGTCGATCCTAAAATACAGCGACAGGAACGCGAGAGGGTGTGTGAATGGGATGGAGTCGTACTCTCTTTGGGAACACCCTTCGCCAGCATACTGAGTATTACGCTGGCTCTGGAGCGGGTTCTTGTACCAGCTGTGACACAGTCCTCTCTTGTTCGCTACCTCTCTCCTCACTGTTCTCTGACTAACCTCCCCAACACACAGCAATGAGAGATCTCCTTGGCTGCATGCTCAGGTCGGCTCGGGCTGGTGGAGATCACGGGAGGCTTCGCGGAGGAGTTATCCTGAGCTGGGCCTTGGAGGATGCAAAGGCGGACATATGAAAATGCACCCCTTGATGGGAGAGCCTGGTGGAGTTCTGCAAAGGCACAATGGGAGCCGAGAGGGAGTACGTTGCTCATCGGCAGAGCATGCCCGGAGACGGACAGACTAGCTGTTTGGCTCCATGTGAGCGAAGAGGTCAGTCACGAGGCCATGGCAGGGCTAAATGAGATCACGAGATCCCGTGTCATGTGTTGGCACTGTCGGCGGGATTGATGACGGTCAACAGCTATTTCCCATCTTGATCAATCTCCCCCGTCTTCCTGCCACGCGGGATTCGAGCGCTTGGCTTCTGTCTCCCGGAGTTAGCAGCTGCTCCTGAGAGCCTGATTAAATTCCCTCTTTGCCGCCTCACGTTCTCCCCATTTCAGCAACTGATTTGGTATCTTAAAAGTTAAACTGAAGGGGCCAGGGTGATGGGACGGCGGAGAGGACACCAGCTTTACAGGACATCAACCTGGGTTCAACCCTGGGTACCCCTTGTCCACCATGAGTGATTCCTGAGCATCACCAGATGGGACCCCCCCCCCCCGCCAAAAAAAAATAAGTTAAACTTGTGTGGAAAGGATATGAAAAGTGAGTGTGGCGGGTACGAGCCCTCACTCAGGCCCTCTGCCCACTCGGAATGAGCGAGACACCCGTAGGGATCAGTGCCTGGAAGAAGGGCGTGAAAGCAGCCCAGACTCCAAGAGGAGAGCGGGGAGCAGAGACAAGGAAGGTGCCAGAAACAGTTGGCCGGAAACAGACTCAGCCGGGTCAGGCGTGACGAAGACTGGGAGTGGAGGGGCCGGAGTGAGGACAGGGACTATGGCCTTGTCTGTGGCCCACCGCAGCCTCAGCCCTGACCCCCGAGGGTCCCCGAGCACTGCTGAGTACAGCTCTGGATGCCCCCTAGAAGGGCCTCCTCAGCGGGAGGGGTGGGGGAGCCTGACCACAGGGGGTAGAGTGGCAAAGTGGTTAAGGCCTCCGGCTGACTTTGCAAGGGCCCTTCTGAATCTTTCAACAAGAGGCCGACCAAAGCCTAGGCCGTTCCGGGGCACACAGCGAGACCCTCAAGCTCACCAGGGTCAGGGTTTCGTCCAGCTTCGCGTAGTCGAGTTTTGGGGTCAGTCTTGCCTTCCAGGTGACTCCTGGCTGTGGGCTCCCTGCACCCGAGGTGCTCCGGCTCGCCACCAGAGGGCGCTCAGCTGCTATTTCAGTATTTCCGGAAGCTTCGCCTTCAGCGAGGCCTACTCAGAAGGGCTCAGACCACAGAGCTGAACTCAGATTTGCTTGAATTTAAGCATGAATCTTGATTCACACAAAATAACAACGACAAGGTACTCATCATACGTTAAGGAATTCTAATGACCTCCTTTTTAACGCCTGTAAGTCAAACCTTCAGCCTTAAGAAAACTCAACCCCCCAATAAATCTTTTTTTTTTTTAATTTTTTTTTCTGGGTGGGGCGTTGGAGGGGCCACGAACAGCTTCCTGGCTCTGTGCTCAGGGATCGCTCCTGGCAGGGTTCAATAACTACCCCCCCCACACACACACACACCTCAGTAACTCTTTTGTTTGTTTTTGCTTTTTGGATCACACCCAAAATGCACAGGGGGTTACTCCTGGCTTTGCACTCAGGAATTACTCTTGGTGGTGCTCGGGGGACCATATGGGATGCTGGGAATTGAACCCAGGTCAGATGTGTGCAAGGCAAACACCCTACCTGCTGTGCTATTGCTCCAGCCCCAACCAGTAACCCAGTAACTCTTTTTTTTTTCATTGACTTTTTTTTTTTTTTTTTTGCTTTTTAGGTCACACCTGGCGATGCTCAGGGGTTACTCCTGGTTCATGCACTCAGGAACTACTCCTGGCCGTACTCAGGGGACCATATGGGATGCTGGGGATCGAACCAGGGTCGGGCCGCGTGCAAGGCAAACGCCCTACCCGCTGTGCTATCACTCCAGCCCCTCAGTGACTTTTTTTTTTTAAGTCAACTGTACTCTCTTGGATTTTTCTCCCTCTCCTTCCCATTTATTTGAAACTATCATCATTCCAAATAACCAAATACTTAAAAAAAAAAGTTTCGCTGAGAGGAATCAATTAAGCAAAATAAGTTATAAGGAGCAGGTCAGGTATGAAGTGATCTCTCTCACAGCTGGTAGCCAAAGAATCAAGCATGAGACTTGGCCAAGCCTAATGCAAAGTGACCCTCAGAATGATCATGGGTTTCGGGGAGCTAACAGGGCCCAGGGTGGTGGAGGAAGGGAACCCGCCCTCAGTGGTGTGTGTAGCGGGGTGACACAAACTTTTACACTCCCAAAATGAACATTTACATTCTTGTGAACCAATGCTTAATCCCGCCCTGCCCCCCCCCCCGCAAAAAAAAAGGTAAAAAGCTTTTAAATAGATGGAATTTAAAAAAAAATACAGTAACTTTTGGACTCTAAGACTGTAAGTGGTTACCGGAAGGAAGGGATGTGGATGTGGAATTTGGGTCAAAAGAAAGGCATGGGCTGATTATTAACTTGAAATTTATAGAATTTTAAACTACAGTTATTTGGGCGGTCCTGGATGGAACCCAGGCCCTCACACTCACAAAGCGTGTGCTCTCCCCCTGAGTCTAAAAGTAATTTCCCATATAAAATCATTTTATAATATATGCTCTGTCTCGAAACAAGTTTCATCGCTCCTAGGTTTTGACACGTATAAATATCTCCTAAGTATTGACATATCTGAGTTAGTGCTTACGTAAATGTTCCTGTTTTCCTCATTCATCATTCTAAGAGTCAGCTATGTTGATAGGTACAGCTGTTATAATGGAAATGTAGTATATATATGCATATTATTTTATCTTTTAAATTCTTTGATTTTAAAACGGGTTTGTAGCACATAACTTCGAAGAGATGAGTTTGCTTGTGGGTGGAAAATCTTCAGGGTAGCCACCTTGTCTGTACTATTGATGAATCTCCCTGCTCCAAGCTAAGAGACTCCCTGTTGCCACAAGGTACTAGGGTGTACGTGCACCCACGTTGCTTGAGCAAGAAGCAAAGTCATGATGAGTTTGCAGTGATGCCCTAGAAAACCAGGCTCTTGGAACCCTGAACTTTGACTAAGGCTCCAAAAGCTTGCCTTGGCTAGATCCACGGGTCTGATCAGCCAGCGTGAGAAAGGGCACTTTTTTTTTTTTAGTTTTTTACACATATATTATATATATAAAAGCACACAAGGCTCAACTTCTAACATTTTCAGCAGTTTTTTCATAACAAACAATACAAAATAAATTATTTCAGTTCTGCTTTGGGGCAGGGATTGGGGTTCAGGATAGAAACAGCCAAAATAAGGTGGTGGGAAGGGGTAATGGTGGTGGGATTGGTGTTTGAATATTAAATGTAAGGAAATATTGTGAACTAATTTATAAAATAAAAAATTTTTTAAAAAATAAGAGAGGAAAAAAATGGACAGAATTTTTTGTTAAAGAAATAATAGCCCAGAAATTCCCCAAACCAAGCAAGGAGACACATATGTAAAACCAGAAAGCCCAAGGATTCCCAACAAAATAAATGCAAATCGACATGCAAAACACTCTGTAATTTAAATGAAAAATCAAAGATATAGCTAGACTATTGAAAGCAACAAGAGACAAACCAAAACACATATATAATTACCATAGGATTCACAACAAAATTAGCAACTGAAACTCTATTGACCAGAAGCAATAGTATGATATGTTCAAAGCATTGTATGGAAATTACTACCAACTAAATAATGTACTCAGCCAGGTCATCACTCATCTTTGAAGGAATCTAAAAGAGCATGTACTAAAAACAAAAATTAAGGGAATTGATGCTCACCAACGGGAGGACAGACAATCAGATGCTCACTACGTTTTCTATGCAAGAAATACTGTGATCTCTGTAACGGTAAAAGAAAGATGCTGCAGTGAACATAGAGGTACATTTTAATTTGTGCAAAACGGTTATAATGGGGTTTGATGTACAGTTTCTTTACCTTCATCAGTACCAAAGTGTCCAATACACTCCTATACTATCCTTATGGCTTCTTCTTTTCTTTTTTTTTTTTTAATTTTTTTTTTATTAGTGAAACACCATGAGGTACAGTTGTAGATTTACAATTTTTTGTGCTTGGGTTTCGAATATACAATGATCAGATACCCATCCCTCCACCAGTGCCCATTTTCCACCACCATGGATAATATCCCCCCACCCCCATCCCCCATCCCCCCCTGTCTCTGTGGCAGGGCAATCCCCTGTGTTCTCTCTCTCCTTTTGGGTGTTGTGGTCTGCAAAAGAGGCATTGAGTGGCAAACATGTTCAGTCCATAGTCTACTTTCGACATGCATCTCCCCTCCTGGGAGGATCCTCCAAACACCCTTTATTTGGTGTTCCTTTCTCTATCTGAGCTGCCGAGAAAGGGCACTTTTGGCCCCTGCCATGGATGGCCTTGGTGAGCCTGATTAAGCAGACAACCATTGCAACACAGTTATCATGCAATTTATCTACATTACAAGCTTGTATTGTACAAATAAAGCAAAATTCATTTATCCAGTTTACTGATTTGAACTTCCCTTTATAATTTAACGCTAAAATTTAGACAAACATTCCTTGCTATGTGATCTGTATCTGATTGTTCTCATTATAAATCTTGGGAGTATGAGCCTTCAATTCATTTTTTTTTCCCTTCACGGAGCCTTTTAGTAATTTTTATTAATCGTGCAAGATCCTTTGGTAGAAATTCTTTAAAACAAATATGTTGGAGAGAGTGGACAAGGGGACAACACCTTCACATGTCCCACCCGGGTTCAATCCCCGATACCCCATTTGGTTTTCCTGGGCCCCAACCACGAGTGATCCCTGAGCACAGAGCCAGGAGTAAGTCTTGAGCACAGCTGGGTGTGGCCCCCAAACAAAAACAAATAAAATATTTGGTTTTCCCTTCGTGCTAATGTGGTTTAATTAGTCACTTAATTCCCCACTTCTCCTATCTGAAGATCATTTCACCTCGGCACTGTTTGACTCACTGTGTCTTACTCCACAGAGGCAAAGAACTCTGTCTCTGGAGCGGGGAAATACACCGTAAACTTCTTCAACATAGAATATGCTGGAAAACTAGGGGGGGGGGATCCAGTGGCAGTGGCGTCTTCACCTTCCACAAGACAGTCTCCCCCGTTCTCCCTCCCGGCCCAGGATGGCACTAGCCTAGCCCAGGGTACCACTTGCCCTAGACTCAAGAAAATGGCATTGGTGGTTTGGCACAGCTCCAAGTTTGGGTGCAAGATGTGGATCTGGGTGACGCTCACACCCAGAACCGTCTCCTTGGGCATGAGCTCATGGCCGGCAAAGTGACCTCGTAGTGCAGTGTGAGCCGGACATGATCAGTGGTCTACAGCATTGCTGGTATCCAGGAATGGACAGAAGAGCTCATGACCGCCTGGAGCCCACTGCCAATCTCTCTCCTCCTTCCTCGCCCAAGCAACCTTGATTCAGCTTTTTTTTTCTTTTTTTTGGGGGGGGGGGTCACACCTGGCGATGCACAGGGGTTACTCCTGGCTCTGCACTCAGGAATTACTCCTGGTGGTGCTCGGGGGACCATATGGGATGCTGGGAATCGAACCCGGGTCGGCCGTGTGCAAGGCAAACGCCTTTCCCGCTGTGCTATCTATGGCTCCAGTCCCTGATGGAGTTTCTGGGGGTTGTTTTTCACCAGGGCTAGTCCCAGCCATGCAGGTGCAGAGCTAAACCGGGCTGGGCCTGGGGTCCTCTTGGGAGGTTCTGGCCCGCAGGCAGCAGCTCTGGCAGCTGGAGGCAGGAGAGGCAACCCGGAGAAGCGGTGGGTGATGTGGCCAGTGGGAAGCCCTGCACCTCTTGGCCCCCCCCCCCAGGGAACAGCCCCAGGCCCGGCCGGGTGTGGCCCCTCCCAAGGAAACAAAAATCCTTTAGCACATCCCATACCCAGCACTCTGGAGAGCCACAAACTTCAGGACCCTCAGCGTGACCATCCGAGGCCCAGGAAGAGCAGAAGTCAAGGATTTAATTAACTGTGTGAGGTGAGTTTGTCTTGCTCCACGCCAGGCATACAGGGATGATACCCACCTAACGCGACTGAAACTAAATCGGGGGTGGGAGTGACAGTCCAGCGGGGAGGGAGTTTGCCTAGCACACGGCAAATCCGGGTTGGACCCCCGGCATCCCACAGGGTTCCCCGAACACCGCCAGGAGTCATTCCTGGGTGCAGAGCCAGGAGGAATCCCTGAGCATCGCTGGGTGTAACCAAAAACGAAACAACAAAACCCCCCAAAATTATGACTGGCCTAGCAACTAAACGATACACTGTGCTAGTCACACTCCCGACTGCCTGAGTGTGTGACAATCCCAACAACCTGAGTGTGCGCTCGTGACCCCAGCTTCCCACAGGAACTTCTCTCTCTCTCTCTCTCTCTCTCTCTCTCTCTCTCTTTAGTTTTTATTAGTGAAACACCATGAGGTACAGTTGTAGACTTACAAATTTTTGTGCTTGGGTTTCAGTTATACAATGATCGAGTACCCATCCCTCCACCAGTGCCCATTCTCCACCAACACTAATCCCTCCCACCCTGAACCCCTCCCTCCCACCCAGCCTCTGTGGCAGGGAATTCCCTTTTGTTCTCTCTCTCTCCTTTTGGGTGCTGTGGTTTGCAAAAGAGGCATTGAGTGGCAATCATGTTCAGTCTATAGTCTACTTTCAGCATGCGTCTCCCATCCTGGGAGGATCCTCCCAACACCCTTGATTTGGTGCTCCCTTCTCTATCTGATCTGCCTTTTCCCCTAGCATGTGTGGCTGGCCTCCAAGCCATGAAGTAAACCTCCTGGTACTTATCTCAGCCATTCCTGGGTGTTAGTCTCCCATTTTGTTGCTTTATGTTCCCCAGATGAATGCAATCTTTCTATGTCTATTCCTCTCTTTCTCAAAAATTTAGAAACTGAGCTCCCATTTGACCCAGCAATATCACTCCTGGGAATATATCCCAGAGAGGCAAAAAAAAGTATAGTCAAAGTGACATCTGCACTTGTTTGTTCATTGCAGCACTGTTTACAATAGCCAGAATCTGGAAAAAACCTGAGTCCCCCAGAATAGATGACTGGTTAAAGAAACTTTGGTACATCTACACAGTGGAGTACTATGTAGCTGTTAGAAAAGATGAAGTCATGAAATTTACATACAAGTGGTACTACACAGAAAGTATCATGCTGAACTTCTTTTTTTCTTCATTGGATGCGGCTGTTACTAGCAGCACTGCTGGGGCGGGGGGGCTGGGGGGTGGCAGCAATGTGCCCTTTGGCTTGAGCTATGTCTCTGGCCCTGGGGAGATGCTTTTGCCCCGAGTCAGGCTAGAGGCGGGTCCAGAGAGAATTCCCCTCTGAGTGGTCAGTCCGACATCAGCCCTTCCAGGCTTCCTGCACGTGCAGAGAGTCTCTGGCTGCCGGGGGTCCATGGAACCCACCATTCGGTACACCCGAGCTTTGTCTCCAATCCCAAGAAAGGTCGTTAAAATCCCAGTTCCGGGCCTTCTCAGTTCAGGTGAGCAGAAACTGTTGCTGTTACCCCAAAAACCTCAAACCAGCTGAGTTTTTCAAGGCCCGCGTGGATCTGAGAACAGAAATAAGCTAAACCGGAGACAGACAATCAGAAGTTGTTTCTTCACGAGGAAAGTGATGGGGGTTTTCCTTCCGGCGGGGGTGCAGGGCAGGGGGAGGGTCAGCTGTGGCCCAGTGAGGCTCAATGATGACCTGGGCACCAGTCTCTGGCCCGGGGACCCTCAGGAGCCCCCAGCACAGAGACAGCAGTGCCTCCCCCTTCTGGTAGCTGTTCTTCAGTGGCCTCCAGCAGGGGCTGAGGGGAGAGAAGAGCTTCGGGGGTGTCCAGATAAGGTGCTCAAGCCATTCCCACAGATGGGGAAGGGCAGGAGGACTGGGGGGGGGGCAGAAGCGAAGGTGGCCACAGCCAAGAACAGACTGCGAGCACTGGGCAGAGAGAGGTGTCCAGAGCGGGATGGAACGGAAGAGCAAGGAGACGTTCCAGAGCTGCAGCAGGAAGGGTTCTCTGAGGCCCTGGAGGGTGGGGCTGAGGCTGTGGCTGATGTCTCACTAGTACTGGACTCGGTGTTTCTGCAAGGCTAGAATCTCGGGTTACTGGCAGAAGGGCTGAGTAATTTTTTTTTCCTGCTTTTTGGGTCAGACCTAGCAATGCTCAGGAGTTACTCCTGGCTTTGCACTCATGAATCACTCCTGGTGGTGCTTGGGGGACCATATGGATGCTGGGGATTGAACCAGGGTTAGCCCGGGTGCAAGGCAAACGCCCTACCCGCTGTATTATCACGCTGGCCCGAAGGGCTGAGTAATTTTCTGAGGAAGCTTTCCCTTACTCCAGTCTCTACTTTTCTTTTTTTTTTTTTCCTTTTTGGGTCACACCCAGCGATGCACAGGGGTTACTCCTGGTTCTTGCACTCAGGAATTATTCCTTGTGATGCTCAGGGGACCATATGGGATGCTGGGAATCGAACGCGGGTCAGGCTGCATGCAAGGCAAACGCCCTACCTGCTGTGCTATCTCTCCAGCCCCTCTACTGTTCTTTTTATACAAAAATGCCCCATGTACAATTAAAACTCAGAGGCACAGAGAGCAAGAAAATTGAGCCCAGACTCACCAAAGGAAAGGAGCAGAGAGAAGATACATCAGACGCCAGAACTCTGAGACAGGGACTGGAAATTTACTGAAAATGTGCTGAAGGGTCTGGCGGAAAGAGCCGGGCAGCATTCCCGAACATATGGGGAGTGTCAGCCGAGATGGAAAAGCTAAAAATGGACCAAACAGAAGTGCCATAGAGGAAAAATATGACACCCAGAGAGAATTCAAACGTCCAATGGATGCCGTACCAGACACAGGGAGAGAAGCATCGAAAAACATAAAGGTTAAGTAGAGATGAGATAAACACCAAACAAAAGACAGAATTTACCCAAGTATCTGAGAGCTAAGTATTCCATCCATGGAATTCGGGGAACAGAGAGAAAGGAGCGAGTGAAGAAGCAACTGAAGAGCCGATGCTGAGAGTTTCCACCATTATTTGTTGAAGGAGACTGCCAGAGTCTCATTATTTGTTGAAGGTACTGGCAGAGGGACAAAGTCACGCGGGTTCCGGGCGCGAGATCTCCAAGCATACTCGGATTTGGGCTGAGCATCCTCCACCCAGATCCTCCAAATTCCAGTAGGCGGGGGTCACACCCACCAACTGCCCCCCTGGCGCCGTGTAATCTCATCAATGGCCAAGACTCAGAGACTATAAAACCAAGCTCCCGGAAGCGCACGGTCGCATTCATGGCCACACGACATCTTATTATCTCATTCCTACTTTGGACAAACTGGCAGGCTACCGAATGTAACCTGCCCACACAGCAGAGTCTGGCAAACTACCCGTGGCGTACCCAACATGCCAGATAACAGTAACAATGATGGGTCTCATTCTCCTAAAGAGCCTTGAATATAATCTCAGGGCTAGGATGAAGGAGACATTACTGGGGCCTGCTCGAGGCAATCGACGATTAACAGGATGATTTGTGATTTGTGATTTGTTGAAGGGGATCAGCCACCAGACTCCAAGCAAGACACGCATGCACGAGAGAGCACACTTCTGTACATCAGATGCAACTGCTGTGAACCAAGAAAAGAAGCGGCCACTGTGTGTCAGACACAGAGAAACTGCAGGAAGGTTGGCTGTTGGTGTCTCATTACAGATGTGAGGTAGGAAACAGCAGAAAGACAAGAATTGCAGGAAAAGACAAGAATTCTCTGGACAGCATCATCCAGTCTTCAAAAGCAAAGGCAGACTGACGTTCCCTGATGGCCTGTAATGCTTGCAAGAAATGCTGAAAGCGGGGCTCAGAGTGACGGGCAGGGGTTCCAGGTGGGAGGGTGCTCAGAGCTAAAGGTGGGCTTGGAGGGCGTGAGCAGACCCAAAACGCCAGCTTCATCATTTCCTGAGAGAGACATTGACCACAGTGTCTCTTTAGAGGACTCTGGGCAACGTAAAGCAAACGGGGTTCTGTGGGAATTAGAGGCAATACGGAAGTAAAGTACAGGCCAGAGAACAATGTGTGGCAGGAGAAAAATGGAACCAGAGTGCTGGAAGATTCTATTTCACAACAGAGTGGAGGCGTTTGCCTTGCAAGCAGCCGACCCAGGATCGATTCCCAGCATCCCATATGGTCTCCTGAGCACCGCCAGGAGTAACTCTTGAGTGTAGAGCCAGGAGTGACCCCTGTGCATCGCCGGGTGTGACCCAAAAAGCAAAAAAAAAAAAAAAAAAAGAAAGAAACTTCCTCACACACAGTCGACAAGACAGCTCAAATGCCTGAAGTGTATAGGTGGCATACTCAGGGCCTGAGTTTCTCTCTCTCTCTCTCTCTCTCTCTCTCTCTCTCTCTCTCTCTCTCTCCCTCTCTCACACACACACATTCACATACATACACACACAGAGTCAGGAATAACCCTGGTGGCCTCCCGCACCCAGACTATAGACCCACACCACTGGCCCATTGGCCAAGTAACACCCAGAGTGACCACTGGTCTCATACACCGCTGGGAGCGCCCTCCCCCTAAAACCCAAAATTTGTCAGTCATAGGAAATAAAGTGAAATCAAATAAATATACATGTAGTTCATTTGGGACTGGAGCGATTGAACAGTGGAGAGGGTGTTTGCCACACATGCAGCTGACCCAGGCTCAATACCCAACACTCCATATTGCCCCCAATTCCCATCAGGTGTGATCCCGGAGTACAGAGCCAGGAGTAAGCCCAGAGTATTGCTGGGTGGGCTCAAACTCACCCCCACCCCAAAAAACATGTTAAAAAGAAGAAAGGAGGCCCCAAACCATCAGACATCAGGCTCCATCACTAGGTGCTGGCCGGGGTGTCCCCTCTGTGTGTATGTGGGCGGGGCAGGGGGCGGGGGGGGGGCTGGGTGAATTTTGGTGGTGGGATGGCATGGAAACTATGGGGGGTACGGTTAAGTTTCAGACACATAGAAGCATAGAGTTGCATTCTTCATGATCAATGACCAATTGATCATTCACTTAACCAATGATCAATCAATCAAGAATCAGACCTAACTGCTGGGGCAAAAACAAGCAAATAAACAAAAGTGTTTGGGGGGAGCAGAAAGGCCCCCTCATCTGAAGCCAGGTTAGGGGGAGTCACGGCTGGGGAAATGGGGGCTACAGGTGAAAGACTGCCCCTGTCCCTCACCCTCAGCAGCCGCTCGGCTCAGCCCACAGGGGTGGGGGTGCTCTAGGGAACACCAAGGCAGGCGGGTGGCAGGGACGCTGGGTTCTAGAGTCTGTCTCATGGGCCCAAAGGGACCGTAACTCAGGGACACTCATCCCTGCCTGGCCGGAGGGGCAGCCATGTTGCTCCGGCCTCGTCTCCTGTCCTCCGTGGGGGTTCTGCCCGTTTCCTCCGCAGAGAGAACCTTCTGCAGGGCTGACAGCGACCCTGAGCCCCAAGCCGGCCAGCCGCGGCTGTGACAGCCTGACACTGGGTCGCCCCCAGCGGTGTCTCTGTCACTCAATTGTAGTGACAGCCCCTGCGAAAGACCTGAGCGTGCATTTTACTGCCAATCCCTCCCACCACCACCCCGGTTGCAGGAGTTTTGGGTGAACTCACCATCGGCAGTACACTGAGCGTCCTCGGTCTCAGCCTGATAGGGTGTGGCCGCCCGATTGCTTTTTCCTTTATCCTTTCTCGTGCTCTTCTCTGTAAGTCAAAACAGAGCAAAGTAAAGTTTTGGTTTCAGGTTCCACAACACCCAAGGGCCATTGTGAATGCAACAGAAAAGGGATGATCCTTACCCGGATATAACCATAGTGACTCATGGAATTTCGGAGTTTGCAAATGGGTGGAGGGCTCTGACACGAGACTAGTGCATCACGGGAGGCAGAGAGAGGACATCGTCACTGCAACTTTAGATGGGAAAGAAACAAAAGCAGATGAGGCTTCCTTGTTCGTTCACTCTTGTTTGGGGGCCACACCCAGCAGTGTTCACGGGTCACTCCTGATTCTGTGCTCAGGGATCATTCCTGGCTCTGGGCTCAGGGCTCACTCCTGGCCCTGTGCTCAGGGCTCACTCCTGATTCTGTGTTCAGGGATCTCTCCTGGCTGTGCTCAGGGACCACTCCTGGCTGTGCTCAGGGATCACTCCTGGCTGTGCTCAGGGACCACTCCTGGCCTGCTTGGGGGAACATATGGGGGTCCCAGGGGTTGAACCCAGGTCAGCTACATGCAAAGAACGTGCCCTCCTGACTGCGCTGTCTCTGGCCCTGACTTGTGACTTGCAAGTGCAGGGTTGCATCATGCCAGCTGGTCCTGGCCTGCCTCTGTGCTCCATGCTCTCCCCGCCCCATTCCATCCTCTAGGAACCGGAGGAGAAACTTCCTTACCAATAAGGCTGCTACTTATTGAAAGGAGGAAGACGGCGGGGAGTCAATCAACTTTCTCTCTCAGAGAGGAGGATGCATTGGGCAGAAAGACAGCAGCGAAGTGTATGAGGACTGTCAGATGAATTCCTGTGATGCGCCCCAACCAGGAAGGTCGGCAGAGGTCACGGGCAGCAGCCCCCTGGGCCTCCAGTCCCCTCCCCCGAGAGGGTTTGCCAAGCACTGACTCACCGACACACCTAGAGGAGAGTGTCCTGTCCGGACACGGGCAGGTACGTGCGTTGACACATCCACACTGGGCATGGCCTACTAGATGTTTCCCTTTTCAGTCCTCAATTTTATTTTTAGAAAACAAACTTGTTTTCTAGGTTTTCTACCTGAAACATAGGTGGGAAGGCCTGAGTTCAATAAATGTCAAGGTTCTTTATCTGCTCCTGTCATACTGGGTTGAGCTGAAGACACTTTGGGGTCCGGGAGGATGGAGGGAGGGGGGGCGTCTTATGCACTAACAGGCGTGACAATATTCACCACTCCACCCCCACCGCAAGCCAGAGCCACTCATAATATCTCCAAATAACTTTGCCTCCAGTAAAGAAAACTGGTATATGGTAATTCGATCTACTGTTTCAGTAAATTTTTGCTAAGTCTAAAATCATTCCTTTATAAAAATGTTAAAGAAAATAAATCTTTTCTACCAAAACTCCAGGCATAGACAGCTTCATGACAGAACTATCAAACGACTTGATCCAACTTTACCAATCTCTTCAAAGATGTATGCACAGATTTAGACTGTGCATCTACATGCGAAAAATAAATATTCTGAAAAACAAAAAATCAAAACACTGGGGCTGGAGCAATAGCACAGTGGGTAGGTGCCTTGCACGCGGCCAACCCAGGTTCGATTCCCAGCATCCCATATGGTCCCCTGAGTGCCGCCAGGAGTAATTCCTGAGTGCAGAGCCAGGAGTAACCCCTGTGCATTGCCGGGTGTGACCCAAAAAGAAAAAAAAAATCAAAACACTATGAGAAGAGGATAAAGGAATGCCTTTCTGATTTCAGGGTAGGTAAAGGTTTCTTTGGCACGATCCGAAGAACAAGAGGGATTTATAACTTGTCCATTTTAAAGCTGAGTTGTGTCGTTTGAAATAGCTTTAAAATCACCAAATACTTAGAAGTAACTCTGGCAAACGATTATCTCAAAAGATGCCTCTGACACAGAGAGAAGCCAGGCCGCGGCTGGGGGGAAGCTCTCTGCACACAGACGAGGGGATACGGGAAGAACACTCGAGAACTCTTGTCAGGGTCCCACCCTGCAGCTCTGGGGGAGGGGGGCGTGGGGGCCCTCCCATGGAAGCTCACTCAGGGGTGCAAGCCTGGTGGGACAGTGCTCAGGCCTCACAGCACTGGGGACCACCAGCGCTACCTGCAGCAGGACTGGGTGTGGCGGGGGCTTGTACAGAACTCACAGGCCTTGCACAAACCAGCCATCTGCTCGACCTACCTTGAGCCATTAACCTTCCCCCCTCCCCCATGTCATATTTTTAATGTGGACCGATTTAATAGGCAAAATAGCGGGCCAATGTCACAATGGGCACATCAAAAGGTGGATACTCAAAAGACCAATTAAGCATAAAGACACGCTCAGGTTCACTAGACAAGGAAGCCTTTTAAACCAACTCCGGCATACACCCCCACGGGAGCCATCACTTGGAATGCGGATCAGATCCAGCAGCAGGTGCCGTCAAGGAATCTGAAGCAACGGCGGGCATGCGTTTATCACGGCATACCCGCACAGGAACAGGCAAAAGCGTTCTGCTGGTGGTACAGTTTCGTTTTTCATTTTTTTTTTTTTTTTTGCAGTGCGAGAGATTGAGCCTATGACCTCACAGGACATGTGCTCTACCACGGGCAACATCCCTGGCCGCATGCAAGCTTCTGAGTAGCTGATGGTGTCTACTCAGGATAAACATATATGGAACTGAAGATAGAGACCAGGAGATAGTACAGGGGTTAGAGCACAGGCAGCGACTAAGGCAGACTCGATTCCTGCCGCCATGTGGTCCCCTGAGCCATCACCGGGATCAGCAGCCCCAGTACCCAGGCACCCTGGCATGGCAGAGTGAGGGCAGACCCACATCTACAGGCCCAAGTGCCAGACTGACGACAGGCGGGTCAAGAATTCCAGACAGAACCCCAGACCTCCTGAACAACCCTGAGATGTGGCTGCCCCAGTCCGAGACTTATAGAGAGAAAGAGGCATTGAGATATAGACATAGAAATCTATAAAGCAGCAACACACATTCGCATACAGCAAAGGCATGTTCAGGAAAGTCGTCCAGAGCATTTCCTGTCAAAGTCCTAACTGGAAACAACCTAACCGTCCGGCAACGGGGTGATGCTGAAATCAAGACAGTTGTAGTCACACAATAGAATACTGATCATACAGCCTGAATACGAACAACCCTACCCCGATAGTCCCCAAATACCACGGGATCACACTCATGTCCCAATCATATCACCTTCAAAAGTAAAGTAAAGGCCCTCCCGTTGATCATCGATTTGCTCGAGCGGGCCCAGTAACATCTCCATTGGAGACTTTGTTGTTACTGTGTTTGACATATCGAATATGTCACGGGGAGCTTGCCAGGCTCTGCCGTGTGGGCGAGATACTCTCGGTAGCTTGCCGGGCTCTCCGAGAGGGGCGGAGGAATCGAACTCGGGTCGGCCATGTTGGCTGCGTGCAAGGCAAACGCCCTACCGCTGTGCTATCACCTTCAAAAAAGGTGAAAAAGCGGGGCTGGAGCAATAGCACAGCGGGTAGGGCGTTTGCCTTGCACGCAGCCAACCCGGGTTCGATTCCTAGCATCCCATATGGTCCTCTGAACACCGCCAGGGGTAATTCCTGAGCTCAGAGCCAGGAGTAACCCCTGTGCATTGCCGGGTGTGATACAAAAAGCAAAGAAAAAAAAGGGGGGGGGGGGAAGGGGAAAGTAAATCATGCGGTTAGTGACCGAGAGAGGGCCGCTGGGAACTTCCGGTCACATTCTAATTCTTGATCTGGGGGAAAGTGGTGTGTATGTTGAGACAATTCTCCCAGGACTACACGGACGATTTTTCATTGGTCATCTTTATCTGCACGCATATTCATGGAAAACTAGGGTAAACTCTCTATGTTGTCCAGAGAGCACGGAGCAGTTAAGCTGTGTGGGAGGTAGTCTGAGAACACTGAGAAGGAACTTCCCTCAGGGGAAGCTGAACTGAGTTGCACAAAGAAGATGAACTGATAATCCCACTCTCAGTGCCAGAGGCCAACATCTGAAGGGAAGAAGTTGCTGTTGACAGGATCTGCTAAACTTAAGATGATACAGGGGCCAGGTACATGTGTGGCACATGCTGGCCTCGGGTCTGAACCCTGGAACCACACGACCCCCTGAGCACCGATGGGGAGGTACTGGGAGCCACCAAGCACACAGGGAGACCCTCAGTGGCATCCCCAGGAGCCAGTGTTAGACTAACAGCTGGTTGGCTGAGTGTTGCTGGCAGACCCGTGAGCACTGCCTGGAGACCCACAAAATAATACACAAATTAACAAAGCAGAGCACGGCCCAGCACAGTCTTACTGCCAAGGCTCCAGACCCGAATGGCACCTCACATCACGTGACTATTTTGTTTCCTTGGCAGAACTGTGCAGAATATCCGCCTGGTAGGATTAGGAGGATTCGGAGGTGGGCGCTACTGTTTGTATTTTATTCAGTATAAACTACCGGATGTTATTTGTACTTTTTAATAGAATCTAGCTGCATTTTTTAAAATTTAAAAATGACTTTTTTTTTAATGGCCCCAGCATACCTTGAGTCTTTCTTTGTGTCAGCCAGAGGAAACAAGACCACCTTTCCTCTGAGAATCTCTGTCACATGGTCCTAAAGCAATATGCCTTCTTACCTCTGTACTGCACACAGGGCCTGGGGGAAAAACACCTGCTTCCGGTATAATAGGTAGGGCACTTGCCTTGCACAGTGCTGACGTGGGTTTGATTCCTGGCACCCCAAATGGTTCTCCCTGTCCTGCCAGGAGTGACCCTTGAGAGCAAAGCCAGGAGTAGCAACACTGGGCATGGCCCAAACACCCATCCTCCTTTTTTTTTCATTTTTTATAATTTTATTTATTGAATCACTGTGAGAGCAGTTACAAAGCTTTCAGGTTTAAGTCTTGGTCATACAATGAGACACCCGTACCTTCACCAGTGCCCATTCTCCACCACCAAAAACCCCAGTATACCTCCATCCCACACCCTCCCCCTACCTGTGGGGCAAGTGATTTCCACATGACTCTCTCTACTTTGACTACATTCACTATTTTGACACCTGACCCACATTATTATTTGGGATTTTACCCCAACACTCAGATCTGCCAAAAAGGCAACAGTAGACGATTTGTTTTCTATTGCTGGTTATGAATAACATATGATGTCATACGACTGCAGTAGTGGCCACAGTGATTTTGAAATTCTGAAATTTTAACAATTAAATCTGGAGGGATTTCTGCCAAAACATGCTGGGTTCCGAGATTTGTTCCTGAGTCTCTGGGATCATGGTCATTTAGCAACTTGATCAGGAGCCAGAGAGGCCGTTCATGGGCGTCTACTCGGGGTCTCTTTGGGACGGGGAGGGAAGGGCCGGCTTCACCCCCATCCCGTGAGCCCCTCGTGTCTCCTCACTGCGGGCCCAAACCTGACTGTCCAATGGCCTTTGGTGGATGGCAGCCACCGAGCCGCCAAGGGGGAGTAGGCGGAGGGACAGCACCCTTTACCCCCTTGGGTTGCCCGGCGACAGTAACCTACTGCGGGTCCGGACAAATCTCTGCCAAAAGCCGTTGGGTTTTGAGATTTGTTTCTGAGTCTCTGGGATCATGGCCGTTAAGCAGCTTGATCAGGAGCCAGAGAGGCCGTTCATGGGTGGGGACTCGGGGTCTCGTTGGGATGGGGATGAAAGGGCCAGCTCCACCCCCATCCCGTAAGGCCCCGCATGTCTCATCACCGCGCCCAAACCTGACTGTCCAGTGGCCTCTGGAGGATGGCGGCCACTGGGCCGCCAGGGGGAACAGGTCAAGGCACAAAACCTATTCCTACCTGGGTTGGCCTGGCGCCGGTAACCTACTGCAGGGACTGGACGCATTTCTGCCAAAAGCCGTTGGGTTTCGAAATTTGTTTCTAAGTCTCTGGGATCATGGCCGTTAAGCAGTCTGATCAGGAACCAGAGAGAGAGGCCATGCCTCCAATTATATAGCTGAGCTGGAGGTGGTTTGTGGGTGTGTCTCCCACACATCTAACTTTTGGCCATTTACTTTCTCAGTAAACTTTGCCCCAAGTTTTTGGGGTCTGGCCAAAGGCACAGCAGCAATTTTGGTGTATCTGGAAGTCTGAAGGCACCATCAGACTGCTGACGCACTCGCCTCACAGGTACAGATTGATCTGCTGGCGGCACCATACCCCCTACCCCCCAATTTTTTTTTTGCTTTTTGGGTCACACCCAGCGATGCTCAGGGGTTACTCCTGGCTTTGCACTCAGGAATTACTCCTGGCGGTGCTCAGGGGACCATATGGGATGCTGGGAATCGAACCTGGGTCAGCCACGTGCAAGGCAAATGCCCTACCCGCTGTGTTATCACTCCAGCCATCCCCCCCTAATTTTTTAACATTTGTCTTTAATCTTGTTTCTGTCCACAACTCCACATCATGTATGATGGGCCCACAGATGGCAAATAAGAACAGTCTCAACTCTGGACATTTTGCACTCTTTTTTTTTTTTTTTGCCTTTTGGGTCACACCCGTCAATGCACAGAGGTTACTCTTAGCTTTGCACTCAGGAATTACTCCTGGCAGTGCTCGGGGGACCATATGGAATACTGGGGATCGAACCTGGGTCTGCCACGTGCAAGGCAAGCACCCTACCCGCTGTACTATTGCTCCAACCCTATTTTGCACTTTTTTTTTAAGTGCTGGGGAAGTTGGCAAGGGGAAATGTTTACAGCATGAGTTCTGGATAAGGTGGAAGAATGGATTAGATCTGCCCTTATGCCTGAAACAATTTCTTTAGCTCAGACAAAATACATAAAAGAATGACTTTCCAGGCATGAGTGATCAAACAGTGATCACCTAAGATGAAAAACAAATGAAGCAGCCCAGAGCTGACCCGGCCCTTTATGTTGAGACCTTTCAGGCTGCAGGGCAATCGGAAGCTCAAGGCCACTAGGGCTCCCGAACAGTAGCAGAGAAAGAGAGCTGCCCACGGAGCCCAGGGGGTTTCTCTCCTACAGAGCCACCAGAGTGGCATTCGGGGAAACCAAGGCACAACGGGGGCATAAAAGCCTTGAGAGAGGACTTCAGGGAGAGTCCCACCCCATCCCACCCACACAGGGTCGACTCCCCTGCCCCCAGTCAGACAGGATTCTTCCCTGATGCTCGGAGTTGGCTACCCTTGGACATGCTTTCTCTGTAAAATGGACAGAAGCAAACCAACCTCTCTCAAGGCGCGGGTATAAGGATATGAAGAGTTAATACAGGTGCTCATTGTTGGGGTCCCTGTCCAGGCTAGCCTTCACAAGGACGTGGAGAACAATGTGCCTTGTCAGACCCTCTCAGCAGACAAGTGGCAGGTCACGGTCCCGAGGGCCTTGCAGATGTAGCACCTTCCAGCTTCGGGCCAGAACACCTCCGGGAATGTTGAAACAGCCAGATTTCCAAATGCTTTTCTTGCTCTGTATGGACTTATCAGTGCAGGCCTTCATGTTCGAATGTGTCAGGCCCTCCCACGGTCCCCCAGTCCTTTCATCTACGTGAGCCAACCTTACTGTGTAACTTGCTGACCCAGTCACACATCTCGTCTCTTATCTGCTCTACTGCTCAGGATTCTACCTGGTACTTCTCCCCGGTTCTTTCTATTTCTCTGGAAATGAAGGCACTGAGTCAAAACTAACATCTTTCAGCTGCAATAACCCTCAGTTCCCTTTCCTTGGGAACCCTAGCATTTCAGGGGAAGCCACCATCTGTGCTCGTTCTTTTTTTTTCTTTTTGGGTCACACATGGCAATGCTCAGGGGTTACTCCTGGCTGATGCCCTCAGGAGTTACTCCTGGCGGTGCTCAGGGACCACACGGGATGCTGGGAATCAAACCTGAGTTGGCCGCGTGCAAAGCAAACGCCCTACCCGCTGTGCTATTGCTCCAGCCCCTGTGCTTGTTCTTTTTGTCTTCACTGTCAGGCTTTTGAAAGAAATGAGGGGCTTCTCCAGACCTGGTCTTTTCCTGCTAAAGGGGCCATGGTGTGGGACGGGGGTCGTGACAGAACTGACAGACCCAGTGGGAACCTAGCACGGATTTCTTTCTGGGCAGAATTTTGTTACTTTCCAACTCCACTTTGAACCTCTTGAAAAGTTCCACTGACTTAGAAATTGTTTCATCCGGGATGCATGCTGAAAGTAGACTATAGACCGAACATGACTGCCACTCAATGCCTCTTTTGCAAACCACAGCACCCAAAAGGAGAGAGAGAACAAAAGGGAATGCCCTGCCACAGAGGTGGGGTGGGGTGGGGGGGATGGGCGGGTGGGAGAGATACTGGGATCATTGGTGGTGGAGAATGGGCACTGGTGGAGGGATGGGTACTCGATCATTGTATAACTGAAACCCAAGCACAAAAATTTGTTAGTCTACAACTGTACCTCATGGTGTTTCATTAACAAAAATTTAAAAAAAAAAAAGAAATTGTTTCATCCAATTATTTCACAGAACCAGTTTCTTAGTTGTGAGGACAAACTAGTCCATTTAAGGAGCCCTATCTAAATCCTGACCAAAAAAAAAAAAAACAAACAAACGAAAAGTGTTAAAATTGATGTAAAGCGGCACCTAAAACAACCAAACTTTCGTAGAATCTTCCAAGTGATGGGGTCCCTCACTCCATTCAGGATGCAGGACCACGTCGGGAAAGCAGATTTCCCCTCACACTGCTGTGCCTAAGGACCAAAAGGCACTAAGTCTGATTCTTTACCCTGAGTTTTGGTTTTGTTTTCTTCACATTGCCAATGACACCTTAGCATTTGCTCTGTCTTCTGTTTCCTCGCTAGTATAAAAACTTCATTACAGCGGGGATTTTCTATTATCAATATACCTCTTGTGTTTAGAACAGAACCGGGTCTTATCAACAATTTCATAATTGTTTCTTGAATAAACAATAACAAGACAAAAGAATGTTTGAATCCGTCTGCCCCATCAGACCTGCAGATCCAGGGCCTGATATTCCTCTGTAGTCCGAGGTACAGGTTGGCTGGTACAGAACGTTGTCATAATATATCAGTCCTGACCACGGTTCATGGAAAGGTAAAAGGTAAAGGCCCTCCCGTTGATCGTCGATTTTGCTCGAGCGGGCCCAGTAACGTCTCCATTGGAGACTTTGTTGTTACTGTGTCTGGCATATCGAATACTCTCGGTAGCTTGCCGGGCTCTCCGAGAGGGGCGGAGGAATCGAACTCGGGTCGGCCATGTTGGCCGCTTGTAAGGCGAACACCCTACCCGCTGTGCTATCGCTCCAGCCCCATGGTTCATGGAAAACACAGAAAATATATTTTGAAATTGTACCCTACAATGTTCATCGATTTGCCCGAGCGGACCCAGTAACGTCTCCATTGGAGACTTTGTTGTTACTGTGTTTGGCATGTTGAATACATCACGAGTGATAGCACAGCGGTAGGGCGTTTGCCTTGCACGCGGCTGACCTGGCCGACCCGAGTTTGATTCCTCCGCCCCTCTCGGAGAGCCCAGCAAGCTACCGAGAGTATCTCGCCCACACGGCAAAGCCTGGAAGCTCCCCGTGATGTATTCGATATGCCAAACATGGTAATAACAAGTCTCATGATGGAGACGTTACTGGGCCCGCTCGAGCAAATCAATGAACAACGGGAGGACAGTGCTATAGTGCTACCCTCCAATGCTCTGTTAATACATTAGGGGAAAAAAAGTATTTGCCTGGCAAGTGCTACTGTTGAACCACATCCAGTTCTACTAAAGACTGTTCTTCAGGGTAGAATATCCGTACACACAACCCCAAATGTGTGAACATCTAAAATCTTTGATAAGGGAGCAAGAAATGTGAAGTGGAGCAAGGAAAGCCTCTTTAACAAATGGTGCTGGCATAACTAGACAACCACATGCATAAAACTGGGCTTAGACCTCGACTTAACACCATGCACAAAAGTCAGATCAAAATGGATTAAAGATCTCAACATCAGGCCAAAATCCATAAGGTACACTGAAGACAAGGTCGGCAAAACCCTCCATGATATTGAGGCTAATGGTATCTTCAAAGACGACACTCCACTGACCAACCAAGTGGAAACAGAGATAAACAATTGGGAATATCTTAAATTAAGAAGCGTCTGCACCTCAAGAAGTTACAGTGACCAGAATACAAAGACAATCTACAGAAAGGGAAAGGATATCAACCCATCTGATAAGGGGTTGATATCAAGGATATACAAAGCACTGGTTGAACTCTATAAGAAGGAAACATCTAACCCCATCAAAAAATGGGGTGATGTTGTTTGTTCATTGCAGCACTCTTTACAATAGCCAGAATCTGGAAAAAACCTGAGTGCCCAAGAACAGATGAATGGTTAAAGAAACTTTGGTATATTTACACAATGGAGTACTATGTAGCTGTTAGAAAAGACTAAGTCATGAAATTTACATACGAGTGGTACTACATGGAAAGTATCATGCTAAGCAAAATGAGTCAGAAAGAGAGGGACAGACACAGAAAGATTGCATTCATCTGGGGAACATAAAGTAACAAAATAGGAGACTGACACCCAAGAATGGCCGAGATTAGTACTAGGAATTTTGCTCCATGGCTTGGAGGCCAGCCACACATGCTAGGGGAAAAGGCAGCTCAGATAGAGAAGGGAGCACCAAATAAAGGGTGTTGGGAGGATCCTCCCAGGATGGGAGAAGCATGCTGAAAGTAGACTATAGACCAAACATAATTGCCACTCATTGCCTCTTTTGCAAACCACAACACCCAAAAGGAGAGAGAGAACAAAAGGGAATGCCCTGCCACAGAGGCAGGGTGGGATGGGGGTATGGGGGGGGGTGGGAGGGATACTGGGATCCGTGGTGGTGGGAAATGGGCACTGGTGGAGGAATGGGTGTTTGATCATTGTATAGTTGAAACCCAAGCACAAAAATTTGTAAGTCTACAACTGTACCTCATGGTGTCTCACTAATAAAAATTTTTTAAAAAATGGGGTGATGAAATGAACAGAAACTTTTCCAAAGAAGAAATCCAAATGGCTAAAAGGCACATGAGAAAATGCCCTACATCACTAATCATTAGGGAGATGCAGATCAAAACAACAATGAGATATCATCTCACACCACAGAGACTGGCCCACATTCAAAAGAACAAAAGCAACCGGTGTTAGCGCGGATGTGGCAAGAAAGGGACCCTCCTTCACTGCTGGTGGGAATGCCGACTGGTTCAGCCCTTTTGGAAAACAGTATGGATGATTCTCAAAAAATTAGAAATTGAGCTCCCATTTGATCAGCAATACCACTCCTGGGAATATATCCTGGAGAGGCAAAAAAGTACAGTCGAAATGACATTTGCACTTCTATGTTCATTGCTGCACTGTGCACAGCTGGGAGAGATCCAAAGCCCCCCTCCACGCACACACCCCCTCAAATAAAACTGATTTGGAAAGCAGAGAGCAAGCAGCATCTCCTAAAGTCATAGTTACAAAGATTTTATAGTTCATCTGATAATTTTTCCCTTTACATGGAGCAATAGTACTATTGCGGCAACATGGGAAGATGCCATTGTTGACAACATTGACGATGAATACAATCAACTGGTTCAGCACCTCCATGAATGTGCGAGGAACGCCAAGAGAGAGATAGCCACAAAAAATCGCCTATCTTCGAAAACTCTTGAGCTAATTCGCCAGCGTGGTTTGGCGCATGCCTCAGGCAACCGCAAGCTAACGTCCGAGCTTGCAAAGCAGTGCAGAGATGCGATCAAGGAAGACCTCAAAGAGAGAAGAGCAGAAGTACTGGTAGATGCGGCAGAAGCCGGGAAAAGTATTTGTAACGCCTGCCTGTCCTTCGCCAACTACAAGACCAAGATGACTGCCCTCCGACGTCCTGATGGATCCATCACATCCTCCAGAATGGCAATGGAGAAGATTATCCATGACTTCTACTCAAATCTCTTCGATAGCCATGTCCACTTGCCGACATACCAAATTCCACAGGATGGATATGTCGTTTCCAACATTCTCCCTTCCGAAATCTGACACGCCATTTCGTCGGTAAAGAAACAAACAGCACCCGGCCCAGACAAGGTCAGACCTGAACACCTGAAGAACCTGCCGTCAGTACTCATCAATACACTGGCTCGGCTCTTCACTCGCTACCTGTCTGAATGCAAGGTTCCGTCCCAATGGAAAACCAGCAGGACCGTACTACTGTTCAAGAAGGGAGACATCCATGACATTGGCAACTATCGCCCGATCTGCCTATTGTCTGTCATCTACAAGTTGTTCACTCGAGTCATCCTAAATAGGATTGGCAGAACACTAGATGAAGGACAACCATGCGAGCAAGCCGGGTTCCGCAAAGGATTCAGCACCATCGACCATATCCACACGATAACCAAGCTCATTGAGGTTTCTCAGGAGTTCAAGATGCTGCTCTGTTTAACGTTCATTGATTTAAAGAAGGCCTTTGATTCTGTTGAGACGGAAGCGGTCATTGAAGCCCTAGCCAATCAGGGCATTCAAGCCCAATACATCAGGATCCTCTGTGAGTTGTATTGCGGATTCACTACCAGGATCTCACCATTCTACAAAGAAGTGATCGTTGATGTCAAGAGAGGGGTTCGTCAGGGTGATACCATTTCACCGAAACTCTTCAGTGCCACCCTCGAGAACATCATGCGACGACTGGAATGGGAAGGAATGGGAGTGAAGATAGATGGTCGGCAACTACACCACCTCCGCTTTGCTGATGACATTGTTTTAATAACACCAAACATCTGCCAAGCGGCACAAATGCTGGCCGACTTTGACCGTGAGTGTGGAAAGGTAGGACTACAGCTGAATCTTACGAAGACAATGTTTATGAGAAACAGCCTCGTTCCTGACGCCCCATTTGCTCTCAACGGAACGACCATCTCCGAATGCAACAGCTATGTGTACCTAGGTCGAGAGGTCAACATGACAAATGACCTGGCACCCGAGCTGCGCAGGAGGAAGAGAGCGGCTTGGAACACTTTCAAGAACGTCGAAGAAATAGCTAAGAGGATGAAGAACCTCCGGCTCCGGGCACATCTCTTTGATTCCACTGTTCTTCCTGTATTAACATATGCCTCAGAGACCTGGGCCCTACGCAAACAAGATGAGAACGATATTCAGGTCTCCCAAAGAAGAATAGAAAGAGCTATGCTTGGAATATCACGTTTCACTCAAATGAGAGAACGAATCCGGAGTTCTGACATCCGTCGACGATCAAGGATCAGGGACGCTGTCTCATTTGCCAAGGTGTCGAAAAACAGATGGGCTGGTCATGTAATGAGATTTAAAGACAACTGCTGGACTAGAGCTGTTACTGACTGGATTCCACGGGATGTCAAAAGACCGCGTGGCCGCCCACCTACTAGATGGTCAGACTTCTTCGTAAAGATCATGAACGATGGGTTTGAGGCCCTTCATGTTCCCGGAGCGAACAGATGCCATTGGGCTACACTAGCACGTGACAGGGACAAATGGAGACGTTACTGGGCCCGCTCAAGCAAATCGATGAACAACGGGAGAACAGTGCTTCTAACATGGTAGCTCTATGGAAGGTCCTATGAGAAAACAGAAAGGATCTTTCCCACCTTCAGGTGACTCCCTGTTTCCAGACGTGTGGTATATCATTCCGAAGGGAACCAAACTGAGCGAGCTGCCCCAGGTTCTTCCCTTTCCCAAACTCGTCCAACCTCAGAACCACTCCAGGGATGGTTCCAGGAGGAAGTCCTCGCTCTTCTCCCTTCCTCCCCAGGCATCTGATTCAAAAGACCGGGTGGCTCCTGAGAACTCGCACTGCCACCCAACTCCTGGGTGCTGCTGCAGTGCTCCCCTGACCCCCCCAGACCGCTCCTGGCACCTCCCAAGAAAATGAACCCACAGGCACCATCCAGGTGACTTACTCGAAGACAAGCTGCCAGGACACAAGAGCCAGAGCATCACCCCCTCCGCAGGGAACTGTGGCCACTTTGGGCTCTTCACCAGGGTCCCCACCTCTTCTGAGAACCCCAACTCCCCTCCCTCTCATGTTGGAACTATATACGTGAGAAACTATTATCAACAGCACTTTAAATCATAACATTTCTTTTTTTTTTTTTCTTTTTGGGTCACACCCGGCGATGCACAGGGGCTACTCCTGGCTCTGCCCTCAGGAATCACTCCTGGCAGTGCTCAGGGGACCATATGGGATGCTGGGAATTGAACCCGGGTCGGCCGTGTGCAAGGTAAACGCCCTACCTGCTGTGCTATCGCTCCAGCCCGAACATTTCAATTTCTTAAAAGTCTTCTTAAAAACAGATGCACTTTCGTTCCAGAACCTAACAGTCTGAATCTGTTTCTGTCCTCACCTTGTCACCTGTTTCCACACCCATGGTCTGGCGGGACTCCAGCTGTTTGGTGTGCCAAGGAGGGGCAGAAACCCGGAAGAGGAACTTGGAAAATCATGATCATGGGCTGAGCATCAGCTGGGCATTGATCACTGGCAACACGCCTGCCCAGGAGACTTCTGGCTCAGAGCCCTGGACTGATTTCCTCACCCGGGTCCCTTCTCCCCTCCTTAAGATACTGATTAATCAGGTTTCATAATCTCACTGACTCCCAAGACTTTCTTCCTCCCTGGAAGAGTGTGTGTGTGTGTGTGTGTGTGTGTGTGTGTTCTTCCTGTTTTTGCAGATGGACTGTGCATGTGTGTGTGCATTAAGGGTGTGCGTGTTTTCTTCCTATTTCTGCGGATAGACCGTGTGTGTTTGTACGTGTGTAGGGGTGTGTGTTTTCTTCCTGTTTCTGTGGATGTGTGTATTTGTGTTTTCTTCCTGTATCTGGATAGATGTTGTGTGTGCGTGAGCACGGCAAGTGTATGTGTGTGACTGGAGGTGTGTGTTTTCTTCCTGTTTCTTTAGTTGGACTATGTGTGTGCATGTGTGTATGTGTATGGTGTGTGTGTGCAACTGTGTGTCTGGAGTTGTGTTTTCTTCCCGTTTTGCAGATGGACGAAGTATAGTGCGTGTTTATAGGGCATGTGTTTGTGCAGGTGTGTGTGCGTGTTTTCCTCCTGTTTCTGCGGATGGATCGTGTGCATGTGTATGGGGGGTGTGTGTGTGCTAATGTGTCTGGAGGTTTATGTGTGTGCTTTCTTCCTGTGTCTGTGGTTGGACCGTGTGTGCGGATGTGCGTAGGGCACGTGTGTGTGTATGTGTCTGAAGGTGTGTGTTTTCTTCCGGTTTTTGCGGATGAGCAGGGTGTGTGCATGTTTTTGTGTGTTTTGTGTGTGTGTGTGGCTGGAGCTGTGTGTGCTTTCTTCCTGCTTCTGCAGACGGACGTGTGTGTATGTGTATGGGATATGTGTGTGTGCAGGTGTAACTCAAGGTTTGTGTGTTTTCTTCCTGTGTCTGTGGATAGACCGTGTGTGTATATGTCTGCAGTGTGTGGATGTATGTGTGTGTCCGGAGGTGTGTTTCCTTCCTGTGTCTGCGGATGAACCGTGTGTATGTGAGTGTGTATGTGTATGGGGTGTGTGTCTGTGCAGGTGTGTGTGTCTGGAGGTTTATGTGTGCGTATTCTTCCTGTGTTGTGGTTGGGCCGTGTGTGTGCGCGCGCGCAAGTGTGTTTCCTCCTTCCTCAGTCCGCCTGCCCGGAGATCTTTTAAAGTAACAAAACCTCAGGACAGCACCAACTTTCAGGTGCGCGCCGGGGCCCCCGCGGAACTCCTCACCGCCACTCCCCTAGCCAGCCGGCCCGCGCCCCGGACCCCCTTTCGGGTCGGGCCCGTTTTAGCAGAGCTGGGCGGCGGGCTCCGGACACGCACGGTCCGGGGGGACGAAGCGGGGGCGGGGGGAGCCGCACTCGGGGTAGCGGGGGGCGGGGCCGGGGGCGGGGCCGGGCGCGCCGGGCCACGTGACCGGGAGCGGCGCGGCTGGCGAGTCGCGCGATCCGCCGTCATATCAGCTTATGCCGCCGGCCGCTGATTGGCTGCGGGTCGCGGCCGCGCGGAGCGTGAGGCTGGCCCCGCCCCCGGCCGCGCCCGCGCGCTCCCCGCGGCCGCCCGGAGGCGCCGGGACCTGGGACTCGGCGGCGCGGGCGCGACCTGCAGGTAGGGCGGGGGCCGCGGGGAGGGGGACCCGGGCCGGGGTGGCGGCGGCGGCCGCGTGGGGGGGTGGGGTCGTGCGGGGGGCGCCTGGCCCGTGGGTTGCACGCCCACCGCGGGCTCCCGGTGGACGCCCCCCTGGGCGCCTGGCACCCGTAGGCCCGGGGCGACCCCCGGCGGAGCTGACCCCGGGACCCCCGCGCTGGCCGATGGCCGAGAGCCGCAGGGCGCCGGCCGGGCATCCCGGGCACCCACCGAGGTGGAGCGAGCCCCGGGCGCGGGGCGCTCTGCTGGCCCGGCCAGGCCGGGAGTGGGGGGCGGAGGTTGGGGCTCCGGAGCTCCGGGGGGCCCCTGCCCGTCCGGGGTGGGCATCCCTGGGGGTCCGAGGGGGCCAGCGGCTGAGACTGACCCAGGAATGGGCGGGAAGAAAAGCAGAGGGTTCGCCCGCAGCCCCAGGAGGACTGTCCGCTGAGCACCTCCGGAGACTGACCCCTTTGCTCCCGGAGGGACCTTTTCCGTAACGGGGAGAAGACTTGGAGATTGGGGGAACTGGTCACTCTTACTCATCCTCCGCGGTCCTCGGAACAGCCCCACGGTAGCCAAGAAAGGAAGTCTTCTTTTTTTTTAAATTTTTATTTGCATCATAAAAGGAGCTGATGACCTTATGCAGTCCCGGAGTAAATTTGGAGGGGGTCCAGGGGAAGAAAAGAGGACCTCAGTAGGGAGTTTTCAGGATTGGAAAAGTTTGGGGTGGTCTGAGCGGGAGGGGGCTGCTGGGAGGGCCACACCCAGCATTTCCGGTGCTCAGGGGTCCCTTTAGTTCTGCTCCAGCCCTTAAGCCATCTCCCCGGCCCTTGATAGCCAGGTGTTTTTATCCAGCGCCTTCTATTAGATTACCTGGATTTATACAACCTTTTAAAAGTAGGTTTCTCAGCAGCATCTTTGAAAGGATGGACTCCATAGTTTGCAGAATACTTTTCCATTCATTCGTTATGTAATGCACGCGCCAGGAGACACTTGAGAATTCCCTCCCCCCCAGTACAGTCTGACACCTTCAAATATAATGTAGCTATGAGACCAGATTCTGAAACACACATGCCAGCTGTAAAGTTAGTGAAACTAACAAGTTACTTCGATGCCTCTCCCAGAATTGCCAGCGTCAAGGTTGTTGTGAGAATTAAGTAAAGGAGTTCACAGAAAGTGCTTTGAATCGTTGGTGTTTGATCTTAATTCACCAGAGAACCAGCATCTAACCTGAACATTGGTCCATGGACACAGGCACTTATAACCATTGTGGCAGATTAGTGATTATCAGCCTTTCCATACCTGGTCCACAGATCGGGTCACGGTTGATGGTTAAAAATCACCACTTAGGTTTCCAGCGATAATACAGTGGGTAGGGCACTTGCTTTGCTGAGGCTGACCCTGGTTTGATCCCAAGCATCCTGTATGGCCCCCTGAGCACTGCCTGGAGTGATGTCTGAATGCAGAGCCAGGAGTAAACCCTGAACGCGGCAGAATATGGCCCCCCAAACCAAAGCCCACCACTTTAAAAGATCTATACCAATAAATGGTAGCTGTTATTATCTATATATTTTTAAGCAAATTAGAAAAGCAGTAGTAGATACAGTTAAGCTAAAGCTAATTCTATTTTATTGACTCAGCATTTAAAATTTGGGTTTGGATTTATTTTTTTTTGCAAAGATAACAGCTTTTATTATTGTGTAAAAATTGTTATATTAGAACAGTTATTGTCTGATAGAAGCTTCTGTTTCCGGTGGGGATCCTAGGATGGATGGAGTCTATGATTTCAAGGAGTATGAACCCCATAACACGTGACTGTGACAAGCGTCATCGGGAATTCTTCTAAATTAAAGAATTGAAGGGGTGAGACAGTGAAGACAGTAGAAGTGGATTGAAATCCATGGACTTTGCACCCCTGTTTTGTTTTTGACATAGTGTGTTACATAACTTTTCTTGCCCAGGTTTTTCTTCTGCAAAATAATACTACGAGTACATAAGGTGGGGATTCTGGAAAGTCTTAAATGAGTTATGTTTACAGTATGTTAAGTATTATTGATTATATTTCAGAGAACTATCAGATTTCACCTTTTTTTGTCCTAATGTTAATTTCAACTCACCTTTGATTTCCAACAGTAGCGATAGCACCTACTATGTTCCCTCTGTCAGATGGTAGTTCAGCAATAACTTTATAATGTAGATATTCTGTTTCCATACCACGGATGTGAACTTAAATATAATCTTATTAATTGAATTGCACTTTGAGATCATATTGTAGTATAGTGCTTCATACTTAAGTGCTGTTGGGATGAATTAACAAGATAGGAAGGATATTTTATATTATCTGGCATTTTCCTATCGTTAAAATTTTCTTTTCCTAACAGAGAGAGGGAAAAATGCTGGTAACTCATTACAAACAGGAAGCTTATGTGTCATTTCTAGAATTGCTTCTAAGGGACAGAGGGCAGGGCATAGACTTTGCATGTAGAAGGACCAGAGGTATCCCCAGGCCTGGGAACCACCAGGCAGAGCCTTGACCCCCAAAATAAAAAGTTTCTAGAATTTGATTTTTTGTTTGGTTTTTTGGGGTCACACCCAGCAATGCTCAGGGGTTCCTCCTGACTCTGCACTCAGGAATTATTCCTGACAGTGCTCAGGGGACCATATGGGATGCTGGGAATTGAACCCTGGTCGGCTGCATGCAAGGCAAATGTTCTACCCACTGTGCTATTGCTCCAGCCCCTAGAATTTGATTTTTAAGGAACTGAAAATCTAGTGTAAAAATGGGCAAAGAAAAAAAAAACATAGGTCAGGGGGAAATAGATTAATTATTCTAAGTATGTAAAGTGATGCTCAAGCTAACTCATACTTAGATAAAAATTTAAATATACAGTGAAATATTTCTTTGCTACCAGATTGATTAAAAAAAATAGTATGATGATATTCTCTGGGAGGAAACAAGTAGGAGTTGCCATAGAGAGCTTTTAGGGTTGTTGACTAAAGTAACCAACACAGCAGATATTCTTTGAGCTAGTTCTACATAGTGAAGTTCATGGCAATGTGATCAGAGCAAAAGATCAGAATTATCCAAATATCTGTGTGTGCTAAATAAACAACAGTGATGTCACACAAAAGGATATAGGTTCTCAGTGTTTTAGCCCGTTTCAAAGGCACCAAAACGCAAGTGGGTTTTGTGTTTATTTTACTTGGGACCATACCGGGCTGTGCTCAGGGCTTACTTATGGTGGTTGCTTGGGGGACCAGCGGGGATGCCAGGATGGAACTCAGATTAGCTGAGAACAAGGCCAGTGCCCTACCTGCTGTACTCTGGCTCGGGTCTCCTGTTTGGACTTTTTAAAGTTTGGCTGATGACGCAGTGTGGGTGATGGCCCGGTGCACCCCAGGGGTACTGTGCTGTTTGCTCCTGTTTTGTCACTCGGCCTTTAGTTGCCCTGTGAAGGTGGAAAAGCTGGTCACAGCCTACACTGTGGATAGCAGAATGAAGGGTGACCTCTTGTCACTGAACCACACACCTGTTGCAGGACTGTTCTGTTCTGGTTTGTTCACAAGACGTCCTACAAGGAAGGCACTGCCAGAATGGCTGTGGATCAGAGGGCAAGGAATAGCTCAGCGATTTAGCACGAGGGTTGCAGATGCAATCTCTGGTGCTTCTCTGTTCCCCAGGTGGGAGCCTGGCAGCTCTGTCACCTGTGAGCTCTTGATCCCTGGCTCCCGGCTGCAGTGTGTAATTTACTGCAGCTCCACAGCCAGGCCTGGTTCAGCAGCACAGGTGTGAGTCCCGCGGGTACCACAGCTCTGAGTGGTGTGAGCATCAGAGCCAGGAAGTGGGATCCTCAGCAAGCACGTGAGGAACGCACGCCCCCGTGAGCTTCGGGGCAGCATGTGTGGGCAGCCCAAGTCCCAGGAGCGAGCCCTGGAGAGCACTGCACGTGTGCGACCCTTCATCATCGGCTCCAACCACAGTGGGGAAAGGGATGGGGAGGAAGTTCAGAGAAAGTTTAGGGGTGGGGGAATATAGCTGTTGACATTCTTCACTGGTGTAAGGACCAGCAACAATGGAGAATGGTTTCCTAACCGTTGCTTGGGACAGAACGAAAGAGCAGTAACTCGGCTGTGGTTTAGTGGGGCTGAATATGGAGAAAAACCAAGGCCTCTGGTTGCTGTGTTGCTCATGGAACAAGCGAGGATCTATCTTGAAGAACTGCTGCTGGCGATGAGTAGGAATTAAGAGGGCAGGACAGTGGGGCCAGAGGACTGGCTTTGGATGGGTGAAGCCCTGGGTTTGGTCCCTGGCACCGCCAGAGGAATGATAAGCATATAATGTAAGGGAATGAAGGAGGGCTCAGAAATGTAGGAAACGGTGTGGTGAAAAAGACCTGAAGTGACGAAGAAAATCAGGCTGCTCGTGAAGCACCTGAACATTCCCCTGATGTATTTACTGGGAAAACATCTGATGAAAACCCCAAGCGCTGAGTAAGTTTGCAATGGTGATGAAATAATTTTGTCCTTGAGCGATAGCACAGCGGGTAGGGCGTCTGCCTTGCACGCAGCCAACATGGCCGACCCGAGTTCGATTCCTCCGCCCCTCTCGGAGAGCCC
This sequence comes from Sorex fumeus, assembly GCF_029834395.1. Taxonomy (NCBI): domain Eukaryota; kingdom Metazoa; phylum Chordata; class Mammalia; order Eulipotyphla; family Soricidae; genus Sorex; species Sorex fumeus. Next base: position 860,616 of record NW_026606255.1, on the reverse strand, counting down.
GGCAAGCTACCGAGATTATTCGATATGCCAGACACAGTAACAACAAAGTCTCCAATGGAGACGTTACTGGGCCCGCTCGAGCAAATCAACGATCAACGGGAGGGCCTTTACTTTACTCCTGCCTGAAAGGTGTTACACCGGGGGAGAAGCACTGCATTTTAAATGAGGTAGAAGTCAACTCTCGTGGTTGGTGTCAGTGTCTGGAGTCTAGGCACCTTCATAGTAAGTTAGCAAATAATTAGGAAAAGCCTAGGGTTTGGAATGGGCTCTCCATGCCATTTTTTTTTTTTTTTTTTTGCATTTTGGGTCACACCCAGCAATGCACTGGGGTTACTCCTGGCTCATGCACTCAGGAGTTACTCCTGGCGGTGCTTGGGGGGCCATATGGGATGCTGGGAATCGAACCCAGGTCGGCCGTGTGCAAGGCAAATGCCTACCCACTGTGCTATTGCTCAGCCCACCATGCCAAACTTTTTAACCAGCTAGGCTAGTGGTCCAAACTCTTGACAGACTGACTGAAAGAAAGTGAAGAATCTAAACTATTCTTGGACAACGCTTTCCTGTGTCCTCCTCGGTGTTTTGCTCCGAGAAACGCTTTGAGCATGAACTTCCCCACCATGACAATAGACAGCCTCTTCTACCAGGACGTGTTACCCACTGGGAAAATCAAGTGTTTGTGCTGCCTTCAGTAATTGGAGCCCAGGCATCAAAGCTGCCACTGAGAGGTCACTGCAGAGACCCTGCTTCCAGCATTATGAACGTGTTTCTAGATACTATGATAACAGTGCATAATATCAGTGTCATCATTTGAAATGATGTTGGTACAAGTATGCATTAATAATGCTTAATATTGTAACTGGCAATGAGGTCTGGAAATGAACCTGCAAATAGATTCTGAAGGATTTTATTTTTAACTACCAATAATGAAAGATTATAACGTGATAACGTGATATCACTGTACGATATATCTTAATCTCCAAGACCACAAATAAGTCAGAAATTGTTGAACACTGAACATGTTCTTAAAAAAAAAAAATCCAGACACTCAGAGGTGAAATATAGTCCCTGAAATGAAAAACTGCCAAGTAACATGAGATTTGAGCTGCCATAATAAAGCATCAGAGAAGCTGAAGCTAGATCCTTTGAGCTGATTGTCTCAGGAGCAGAAAGAAAGGAGAGTTAAGGAAACTAAGCAGAGCTCTGAGGCTTGGGGTAAACTGACAAGAACAACCAACATCAGTCTGACTGGAGCGCCAGAGAGAGGAGGAGGAAGAATGAAGGGAAGAGGAGCCAGGAACGAAGGGAAGGAGGAGGAGAGAATATGAAAAAAAGAGCTGGGAGCCAGGAGATGGCTCGAAGGGCTGGACACCAAGCTTGGCACGCAGGAGCCCCAGGCTTAGTCCCTGTGACCTCATGGACCCCTGAGCACTGCCAGGTGTGGCCCACTTTCTGTTTGTTTTGGTTTTTTTGGCCACACCTGGCAGTACTCAGGGCTGACTCCTGGCGGTGCTGCCAGGGACTCTGTGGTGTGCCTGGGATTGAACCCAGGTTGGCTGTGTGCAAGGCAAACCTGTTATACTATCACTCCAACCCCTGCCTTTTTTTTTTTTGGCCAAAATTAAAAAAAAAAAAAATCCAGACATCCCAGAAGCTCGGTCATGTGTTCTTTGGGATTGCTTTGGAGAGTGATGAAATTGTTCCCAGATCGGAGCGTAGTGGTGACTGAGATCATCCAAAAAAAGAAAAGGAGAAAACTTCCCAGATAGTACCCTTTAATATATGGGTTTCATGGTGAACTTTGGCTCAATAATGCCATTGAATTAAAAGCAAATAAAGGTTGGGGCCAAGGATGTAGCCTAGTTGGTACATGTATTGGATAGCTTGAGACTGTGGCTAGGACCCTACTACAAAAAGTAAAAATAGCGGGAAAAAAGATGTCCTCTCCAGAGGTGGGAAGTTCTCCAAGGTATAATAAGAAAGGGGAAAAAAAGGACTATCCGTGCATATTACATGTCATTTTTAGGAAGAAGGGTGGAAAATGGGGGTGTGCAGTCGATCTCAAATTTTAAAACGTTAGAAGGATTTGTGGGAAGTTAACCTGATTGCCCCGCGAGCTGGCAGTGACCTGGCGACTGGTTTGGAGAGACGGGTGTGGGAGTGAGACCTCACTTTTTTGGGTCTTGTCATAGCGCCTTATCACGTTGAGACAGATGTGTTACTTTTTCAGGAACTTTCTTAGTCTTTGAGTTCTGGGCATTCGATGGGAGATGTGAGCAACAGAAAAAGCAAGTGAACTAGGGCTGGAGAGATAGTCCAGGGGTTTCGGCGCTTTCTGGGCACACAGCTCACCCAGGTTTGGTCCCAGCACGCGCATAGCATCCCCTGCATAAGCATCATTAAAACCACTTCTTTGCTGCGGGCTATTTCATTCCCTAATTGATGTTTATTCCGTAATTGATGTTTATTTCACACGGCTCCATCGAGGAAGGAGATAAAGGCCGGTGTCCACACCCGAAACCGAATGTTGACAAATGTTCTCAGGCTGGCTTTGCCCCTAATTGGGTCAAACACAGCTTCACCTTATCAAAAAGGGATGTTTGTAAGTTTGGGGCACCTTTTCCTTGCCGCACAGTGCAGAGAACAGTGAGGGTCGATAGTGACGGATTCAGTCGTTGGCTCACAACCGCTGATCGAAAGAAATATTGCCGAACTAGACAACCGGTGATGCTCATAATCAAACTCAACCATTTGCTCAGTGGTCAGAAGTTGATCGGAAATGCCGCTGAGGTTAGCAGACCTTTCCCTTTATTTTTTATTTATTTTTTTTGCCTTTTGGGTCACACCCCGCGATGCACAGGGGTTACTCCTGGCTTTGCACTCAGGAATTACCTCTGGCGGTGCTCAGGGGACCATATGGGATGCTGGGAATCGAACCCGGGTCAGCCGCATGCAAGGCAAACGCCCTACCCGCTGTGCTATCACTCCAGCCCCAAACCTTTCTCTTTAAAGATGCAGTTCACACTAGCAAGGCTTTCCCTTAGACGCAGTTCACACCTTGGCTCTGTGGAGTGGAGCAGTAACTGCCCATCATAAACAGACGTCCAGGTGCTGCCTGGTTCTGGCTGCCTCGAGCTTTACCTCATGTGCCCTGGGCTTGCCAGCCCCTGCCTGACCTCTTGACTCCAGGGAGAGGGAGAGGGAGAGGGAGAGAGAGATCTGGTATTCTAGTCTGCATTTCCCTTGAATCTTTCTGGGGAGATGTTCTTTTTCTTCTCTCCCAGATGATGAGAGTCCCTGGCTTCTGGTGACAGCAGAGAAGCCTTTTGGGACCTTCACCTTTGTTCTCAGCCTGGCAGCAAACCTCTGCCAAGGAGGACCTTAGGGAGAGAAGCTGCTGCAGGCGAAGGGCTCTGGTGCTGGCATGCTGCGTGCCACTTGCTCCATGTTAAGGGACAGGAAGATGGCAGCAGATGGCAGCGGGACCCTGCGGCTCGCAACTTAGTTGCATCCATGTATAAAATGAAAAGATGAGACTAGCATTTTGGGGAGTGAAGCGCCTGTGGATTTGTGGAACTTAAGCTTTCCTCAGTTCAGAAAAGTCCTGTTTCCTGAGAAAACTGTCACTTTGCGAAATGTCAGTGTAGACCGACAATAATGGCGTGCATTTCTCTTTCAGGGGCCACCATGGACCTTGTCCTCAATGCTGCGGATTACTATTTTTTAACACCTTACGTATATCCGGCCACTTGGCCAGAAGGTGACATCTTCCGACAGATTATTAGTCTCCTGATTATAACGAATCTCGGTGGCTATACTATCTATTTCTTCTTTGCAACACTCAGCTATTATTTTGTCTTTGATCATTCAATAATGAAACATCCTCAGTTTTTAAAGGTGAGTTCCCTCCGCCAGTGTTCTGCTCCTGATCACAGTGAAAAGTAACTGAGACTTGCAGCTAAGCCGGTTCATAACCGTGGCATGAAGTATTCGAGACTGCAGCTGGCTTATATATTTGGGGTGGGGCTACTCCCTTTTGCCCTGTCCTTATTTGCTTTTCTGTTTATTTTGTTCTGGGGGCAGAGGAGAGAGGGGCCATCCCCAGCAGTGCCAGGGGGTGTCTTGTGTCTTCTGAGCGTGCTTCAGGGACTCCAGCGTGCCGAGGATTGAACCTGGGCTCCCCCATGCAGGCATACCCTCCAACCCACTGAATCCCCCCCCTCTCCCCTTATCAGAATCAAATTAATCCAATTAAAGTAACACACCTGGAACTTACTAGTTACGCGGTCAAGCACTTACGTGCTAAGTTATAGATGAACGAGTGCCCAGTTGTGATTAATCTTCTTTGATTGACTCAAACTCGGTAGTTTTAGATTCCTTTTTAATCATTTTTCGACTTCAGCTGTTTGTATTTGTGACTCTAAAGAGCTCCAGTCAGAAGGTTGAGGGTGTATAAAAGTGACTATTCGGTGCACAGATATTTAGAATACTGATTCTGTGGGAAGGAGAAAAGTTTCGAACTTTAAGATAGTTATTGCGTGTGGTCAGTATGAAAGGAATGTTTCTCGTAAACACCTGTCCCCACGTATTAAAATGGTTTTTGTTTGTATTTTGGGGGAGGGAGGGGGCACCTGGCAGTGCTCAGGACTTACTCCTGGCCCTGCACTCAGGGACTACTCCAGCCATGCCCCAGGGTAACATACAGGATGCCGGGGATCGGCCTCGGGGAAGGCAGAGGCCCTCCCTGCTGTCCCCTTGCTCGGTTTTCATAGGAACCGTTTGGAGGGACGCGGGTCGAGTGCAGGGGAAGCGTCTGAGCTTGGACATCTCCTTTGCAGAATCAGATCTCGCGCGAGATCGCGCTCACCGTGCGGTCGCTGCCCTGGATCAGCATCCCCACCGTCTCGCTCTTCCTGCTGGAGCTGAGGGGCTACAGCAAGTTATATGACGACATCGGAGAATTTCCCAGCGGTGAGTGAAGAAACCGAGGCACCGAGCACTCTCCCCGGAACATCAGGCCTGCCTTCTCTCTTTTCCTGATTTGGAAAATTGGCGGATGTTTTCCTCCCTTGCTTGTCTCCTTTTCTGGGCAGTGCCGGGAATACCCCTAGGTCCTCAGCCAGGCTGGGTATCAAACCTCCCACAGAGCTCGCCTCTGTTCCCCACCTGTGTGCAGCGGCCAAACCTTTATGGATTCGCGTCTACCAGTTCCTACGGGGAGTCGTATCGACCAATTTTAACGTCTGTTCCAGAAGACAGTGTGCCTGGGGGGCAGGGCTGGGAGTGATCCCTGGTTGCAGGCCAGGAGGAAGGCTGAGCACAGTTGGGTGTGTATAACCCCAAAAGGAGTGTGAGCAGTGTGTGATAATTATAGGAGTGTCAGACAATACCAGTTTCTTTTTTTACCCCCCCCCCCCCCGTCCCTTCAAAGTAAACCTTTTGGTGTGTCATCCTTCTATTTTTCTATTTCTTTATACCTTTTTTATTTCTTTTTGTGGGGTGGGGGTGGCGTCCCTCCATACCTGGCAGCACTCAGGGTCTCCTCCCAACTCTGGCTCTTGGATCTCTCCTGGTGGCGTTCAGGGGACCAGAGGCAGTGCTGGGGTCCTACCATGTAGGCGGCCTGCAAGAACGAGGGCCTGAAGCCCGGCACTGGCTTTCCAACACCGTGCCCTGTACTTACATTGGGCAAATGAGCCTTACTATGTGGATGCTGGCTCTGATTTTCTCCCTTACCAGAATCTGTGCCTACATCTATAATAATAGATAGTATATTCGTTTTAGTGTGATATTGTATAGATATACTTGGTTCAATTATCTTTCAATTTTGTTTCTTTTTTGTGGGCTACACCTGGTGGTGCTCAGGGCTTACTCCTGGCTCTGCGCTCAGGGATCACTCCTGGCGGTGCTGGGGGGACCATATGGGATGCCGGGGATTGAACCCAGGTCGGCCATCCGCAAGGCGAGCATCCAACCCGCCATACTATCGCTCTGGCCCCCAGTCTCTTCATTTTAGACTTGTAGATAGTTTCCATTTCCCTCTTTTAAAGGCAGTTTGTCAGTGACTAAATATTTTGTGAAATCCTGAAACTATTACAAAATAGTATCTTGTATTAGCAAGTCAGAACGAAAGTTGACATTGCCACCTGTCAAGATGTGTCGGCTATAGTTCTAAGCTTGTCACTTCTGTCAGTCCATTTTCTCCTACGTCAGGCTTGCAAGGTCCAGTTTCCGTGCTGTGCCCAGGTCGCTCAGCAAATAGGGACAGAGCAGGGCTGGAACTGTTCCTCTCCCACAGAAGGCTTTGGGCAGTTCCAGGCAGGGACATGAACCAGCAGTTGAGTTAGAGAATTAGGCTAAGACTTGTAAAGTGGGCGAGGCAAATTTAAAGGAAGGATTGCATTCTAGAGATGTGGGGTGATGAGTTGTGAAGCCACAGGAATAAGATTCTCTGTGGAGGTTATGTTGTTTCGGTGGAAGAAAAAGAGACACTGGGACGACCCTGACTCAAGCATCCCCGGGACCCCAGGAGATGAGGTTCCGTGATAAATAGTACCTACCAGGCTCAGTAATTCCTCGCTCCCCACAGCCACCAGGGGGCAGTAGTGCTGAGTCTTCTCTCCTACCCAGTGGTCCCTGGGGGGCCCAGCTGGAGACCTTCACTCCCTGTCTTGCCCTGCTGGTTTTCAGCCACGAGCTGAACATCAGTGTGGAAGTGACCTGTTCTGTTCGCGTGTGGCCAGGGTGCGGGCCAGCCCACCTGTTCCTCGCAGCCTTCTTTAGCTCAGGTGCTGGAACTGAACAAAGAAAGTGGAAAGAGCTTCTCCCGGCTGACTGTGTCCACGGGAGCTCAGAGACGCTCGCTACAGAGTGAGCTTGGGACCCACCATTGCCCAGTGCCCACTTCAGGCTTCGGACGGGCGCCCCTGGCATAGATGGGACATTCCAACCAGGGACCTGCCGAAAGACACCCCTCTACCCCCAGAGGGGAGTGAGGGGCACACAGGAGCACACATAGATCAGAAACACCTCCGGGTTACAGTCCATCTGCTAATGCCCCGGGCACCGTAAAACCACAAAATAAAACTCTTAAGGGGAGGTGACGGGGAAGGATGGGTTGTTTGTGGGGTCTCAGCCAGTTGGGCCTGAGGCTCAGAGCTTGCCCTGGCAATGCAGTGCGGGCCCAGTGGTGCTGGGGGGCGGGGAGGGGGGATGCCCACACAGTGCCGGGTTCGAACTCAGGGTTTCACACATGCAAAACATTTAGAACTGAGCTGCCAGTGCCCCAGCCCCTAAAGATGGGTTTTAAGTAGCCTGATGTGAAAAATAGTGAAATAGCATCATTCTTGGAGAGTTAAAGAATAACAGGTGGCTTCTAGGAGTATGCGTCCGCTCTCCCTAAGGTTCTCCACATCCGATTCGAGCAACATTTCAGGTGGGGCGTTTTGCATTTTCCCAGGAGGGAAACGGCGGTCGGCGGGGAGGTGGGGGGGCGGATACAAGCAAATCCCGGGAGTTGGGGGAGCTGGGGTTGATTGATGGAGTGGTGGATGGAGTCTGCAGTGCTGGCGTGGGGGAGCTTGTAGGGGGTGCAGACAGAATCCGGGTGGGTCCTGAAGCTACATCTTCATCCCATCACACCCTGTTGCCTCTTCCAGGCTGGATCCAACTCATTGTTAGTGTCCTGTCCTTCCTCTTCTTCACCGACATGATGATCTACTGGATTCACAGGGGCCTTCACCACAGACTTCTATATAAGGTGAGGGGGGGCATGGGTGGGCAGCGGGGACGTCCTGCATTTCAGTGCCACTCTTTTCCTTTCTACTCTGTATATCCATGAATCTCTGCTGACTCCCCAAGTAGACACGGGTACATTGTTTTCTTTCTTAGGGATTGGGAAGGGTGGGACTGTTAAAAATGGTCAACTCTTCTTATTGTTTTGTTTTGATTTTCGGGCCACACTCGGCGATGCTTAACGGACTTTTCAGGGAGGTTGTCTCTGCGTGAGGTGGAATTCCACCTGAGGTGTTTGTGGTGCTAACAGTGTCCTTTACTTACGCAGCATTTACATAAGCCTCATCATCTCTGGAAGATTCCAACTCCATTTGCAAGCCATGCCTTTCAGCCCATGGACGGCTTCCTGCAGAGTCTCCCTTACCACATCTACCCTTTCATCTTCCCGCTACACAAGGTCGTTTACTTAGGATTGTACATCTTGGTCAATGTCTGGACGATCTCCATCCACGACGGGGATTTCCGTGTTCCCCGGATCCTAAGGCCGTTCATCAATGGCTCAGCGCATCACACCGACCATCACGTCTTCTTCGATTACAACTATGGACAGTATTTTACACTGTGGGATCGAATCGGGGGCACGTTCAAAAACCCTTCCTCCTTTGAAGGGAAGGGGCCAGCGGATTATGTGAGGAACATGAAAGACAGCCAGGTGGGAAATGGTTGCAAAAAGGAAGACTTAGCCAATGGCACCTGTGCGAAGACCGAGTAGGTTCTGATCCAGCTGAGTATCGTTGACAAAGACGTAGAATGCACAGCCCAGAGAAATAGCAAGTCAATGGCACCATTTGAAAATCAGCAGTGTGGGTACTGCTGTGGAATGATCAGACTGGCAGATTAAAGGAAAAATCAAATCTCAAGCTTAAAATGCTTGGTGTGATGTAAAGAGGCAAATGTGTCCCTTCAGCTAGCAAGTCTGCTGTGTACCGCCTCAATCACAATTTTTCAAAAGATAGAGAATAACTAATCGAGGGGACTGAGTTCTGTCCTTTGGCCTTAATCCGCCCGAATGCGTTAAGAAACAACGTGCTTAAAGCCCATTCCCAGCACCTCTGCAAAAGAAATACTGATCCAGAGATGGGTCCTTGTTTCGGGACTGTCGGCCGAGTGATGCCAGCTTGGCCTTGGGTCAAGCGGAGACATCCAAGAAACAGGATGCTGACGCCACATTGGTGGTTCCGTCAGTTACCTAAGAAATAGGCAGGTGGATCAAAATGAAGCATCTTCCTACACACAGGAAGCTTATTCTCAAATATTTGACGTAATCAAATACTACATCTTGACTGAGAAGTTCAAATTTTTTTTGAAAAAACCATAATGACTATGACTTAAGTCCAGATCTGGGATGATCTAACTAGAGGTTCCGATGGTTATTTAAAACCATTTTAATAAGTGTAAACTTATGTGAATCTGAATATATTTGGAAAGAGAAATTTGATGCCCAAATCATATATTTGACACTGCTGTTTTTTTAAATTAAATTGATGCACTGCACTTTTGATATATTTCAAAATTATAAACCTATAATTTTCTATTAAAAAAAATAAGAATTGCCAAATAGCTAAGCCTCTAGCTGAAGGCTAGTTTTGAATTCTTCCTCCTGGCCCCTCGCCTTTTCCCCACCTTCTGCAGAAAAAAAAAAAAAAGAAAAAAAACTTTCATAAATTCCGTGGGTTGTAACAAATATATTGGGGAAACATGGTTTGCAAAGGCATCCTATGAGCTATTTATGTAAAATCAATAAAAGTTGATTATGACTATTAAACCGTATCAGCTGCATGCTATAACAGCACCATGTTCTTTGCACAAAACTTGTGTTAGCTGGAAACTACAGGGATAATACAGATCATCAAAACTGTACAATGTCCAAGGGCGCATTGAGGGGAAGGGGGGGGTGGGAGCACATTTCTCTATTTCTCATCTCCTAAGTATTGGTAAGAGTTCATAGGGGCTGGAGCAATAGCTTGGTGGGTAGGGCGTTTGCCTTGCACGCAGTAGACCCAGGTTCAATTTCCAGCATCCCATATGGTCCCTTGAGCACCGCCAGGAGTAATTCCTGAGTGCAGAGCCAAGAATAACCCTTGTGCATTGCTGGGTGTGACCCAAAAGGAAAAAGAAAAAAGTTCAGTCATAGAATGAGATGCTTGGGGTCATTAGGGTATTAGTTTTCCTGCCACCTTTTCACTTGTATTTGGCCCTTTTCCCACCCTTTTTTTTTTTTTAGTTTTTGGTGAGCTTGGAAGAACCCCACGGGGTGCTGGAGAGTGAGCCTGGGTTAGCTGCATATAAGATAGTCATGCTACCTGCTGTATTATCTCTTCGACCCCTTGATGGCTTTTTATTTTTTGGGGTCACACCCGGCGATGCTCAGGGGTTACTCCTAGGTCTGCACCCAGGAATCACTCCTGGCGGTGCTTGGGGGACCATGTGGGATGCTGCGAATCGAACCCGGGTCGGCCGCATGCACGGCAAATGCCCTACCTGCTGTGCTATCGCTCCAGCCCCTTGATGACTTCTTAATTGTGGTTATACCCAGTCCAAATGTTTAAGGAACAAGATGGGCAAGGCAGTGCCTTCCAGTTGGCTGTGTGGGAGCCATTTTTAAATGGTCCTCTTGGTTCTTAATTGCCCCCATTCCCCCCCCACCCCCCGCACTGCCTTCCGTCTCTCCTGCCTTCAAGAAGTAACATGCTTTGGGAGAGAATTAGGAGTTTCAAGTTTTGAGACATGGGATGTACAGTGTAGGAAGAGGGAAAGGAGGGAGATGTCAGAACAAACTAGTGTGGGATTAACCCAGAAAGCAGGTAAGGGGGGCCATGAGATGCCCAAATGATCCAAAGACACTGAGACTGGAGTGTTGGTGCGGTAGTAGGGCCTTTCCTTGCATGTGGCCAGCCTACATTTGATCCCCAGCACCGAGGATCGTCCTCCACGCCTGCCAGGGGTGATCTCTGAGTGTAGAGCCAGGAGCACCACCAAAAAAATCCAGAGATACCAATTTCAGGGAAAGAAACTTTTTTTAATCTTCCTTTTTCAAACTCAAAACTTTACTGGTTACCTCATTCCCGCACTTAATGCTTTCTCTCCTTGGTCCCTGTTCTAGACACCACGTTTAGTTGAGACCCCAGAATCTTTGAAAGTAGAGACCAAGTGTGAATCGCTCACGACACTGTGTCCTTACAAAATGGCCAGGACATGGCCGGGGCTTCACCAGGACTTCACTGAATAAATTAATGACCTGGAAATACCATCCTCTAAAGTAAATATTTCATGAAGCCCTACTAGGTGTCAAATACTGTGCTGGGAACAAACTTTATTTGCAGAGGCCGACATTTGTCTCTTTTTAGCCAGTGGTTTCTCCAGTCCTCATGAACTTCACATTTGCTGGAGTAGAGAGGGAAGGAAGGAGACAAGGTCTCGGCAAGTTCAGACTGGTTTTCTTTTCTTGGTTAAAGATTTTTCCAACAGTGCCATGGACTCTGACCAGATGCAGACATAAATCTCTGATGTCAGTACCCCATGACAGAGTGCTCTGAATACCAAAATAATAAAATCTCAAGAACCAGTGCACCAGTACAGCAGGTAGGGCACTTGCCTTGTGTGTGGCCACCCCAGCTTTGATCCCAATTATCCTATATCCCTGAGCACCATCAGGAATGTTTCCTGAGTGCAGAGCCAGGAGTAACCCCTGAGCATTGCCAGGTGTGCCCCCAAAACCAAAAAAAGAAAAATAAAAACCTCAAGAAATATTAGTTGATTGCCCCCTAGAAGTGATGAGACTAAGAAGACAGCATGTAACCTGGCTGTGAGGAACTTCTTTCATTGCTGAGGAATTGTAGGACCTAGGGCCCTAGGGTCCAACGGTTACCAGTCCTGGTTCTGTTCTTGTACGTTTCAGACTCATGGAAATGCCCCTCACGTGATCAGATTAAAAAGTTACGGTAGAAGCACTGCCCTCCCGTTGTTCATCGATTTGCTTGAGCAGGCCCAGTAACGTCTCCATTGTGAGACTTGTTGTTACTGTGTTTGACATATCAAACACGCCACGGGTAGCTTGCCAGGTTTATGCCATGCGGGCGAGATACTCTCGGTGGCTTGCCGGGCTCTCCGAGAGGGGCAGAAGAATCGAACTCAGGTCGGTCAAGTTGGCTGTGTGCAAGGCAAACGCCCTACCGCTGTGCTATTGCTCCAGCCCGTTGAGGGAGGTGATTGATTCATGGAAATAACCTGCTCGATGCCACCTCTTTTCAGGCTGAGAGAGTCCCAGAAATTGCAGGAGAAAGTTGCCTGAATGCTTTCACTTAAAATTAGAGAGCGAACTAGGGAAAGTGAAGCTATAGGATTTGCTTATCCATGAATGGACACGGAACATCATGCTGAGTGAAATGAATGAGAGGGAGGACAGACAGAATGATTCCACTCATTTGCCAAGAAACATAAGATGAGACTAATACCCAAGGACAGTAGAAATGAAGGCCGGGAGGACTGGTCCATGGTTGGAAGCTTGCCACAAAGTGAGGTGGGGGGAAGGGAGGGCAGCTAGGATCGAGAAGGGACGACTGTGTCAATGATATTGGAAATGATCGCTCTGGATAAGAACTGAGTGCTGAAAGGAGGTAAAGGGATATACATGATAACCTTTCAGTGATAGTATTACAAGCTCCCTAAAAGGAAAAGGGGGGGGGATGGATAGGGGAGGAGAGAGAGAAGAAAAGTGTCTGCCATAGAGGCAGGCTGTGGGGTGGAGGTGGTGGGATAGGATATTGGGAACGTTGGTGGTAGGAAATGTACGCTGGTGAAAGGACAGGTGTCGGAACATTGTATGACCGAAACCCAACCACGAACAACTTTGTAACTCACCAGTAGAAAGGAGGGAAATTAAATTGGAGGGCAAAAAACAGGTGAATTGGCGGAGGCAAAGAGGACATGCATAAGGAATAAAAGACGGCTATGATGCCTACTTTCAGGTTTCCTGTGAGTTCTGAGGCATCTTAAGCTCTCTGCTTAATCACTTAATCACTTAACTTCCCGTTAGTCGTCAATTTGCTCGAGCGGGCACCAGTAACATCTCCATTTGTCCCTGTCGCGTGCTAGTGTAGCCCAATGGCATCTGTTCGCTCCGGGAACATGAAGGGCCTCAAACCCATCGTTCATGATCTTGACGAAGAAGTCTGACCATCTGGTAGGTGGGCGACCACGCGGTCTTTTGACATCCTGTGGAATCCAGTCGGTAACAGCTCTAGTCCAGCGGTCGTCTTTAAATCTCATTAAGTGACCAGCCCATCTGATTTTCGACACCTTGGCAAATGAGACAGCTCCCTGATTCTTGATCGTCTATGGATGTCGGAACTCCGGATTCTTTCTCTCATTTGAGTGAAACGTGATATTCCAAGCATAGCTCTTTCTATTCTTCTTTGGGAGACCTGAATAGCGTTCTCATCCTGTTTGCGTAGGGCCCAGGTCTCTGAGGCATATGTTAATGCAGGAAGAACAGTGGAATCAAAGAGATGTGCCTGGAGCTGGAGTTTCTTTGTCCTCTTAGCTATTTCCTCGACGTTCTTGAAGGCGTTCCAAGCCGCTCTTCCTCCTGTGCAGCTCGGGTGCCAGGTCATTTGTAATGTTGACTTCTCGACCTAGGTACACATAGCTGTTGCATTCGGAGATGGACGTTCCGTTGAGAGCGAATGGGGCATCAGGAACGAGGCTGTTTCTCATAAACATTGTCTTCGTAAGATTCAGCTGTAGTCCTACCTTTCCACACTCACGGTCAAAGTCGGCCAGCATTTGTGCCGCTTGGCTGATGTTTGGAGTTATTAAAACAATGTCATCAGCAAAGCGGAGGTGGTGTAGTTGCCGACCATCTATCTTCACTCCCATTCCTTCCCATTCCAGTCGTTGCATGACGTTCTCGAGGGTGGCACTGAAGAGTTTCGGTGAAATAGTATCACCCTGCCGAACTCCTCTCTTGACATCAACGATCACTTCTTTGTAGAATGGTGAGATCCTGGTAGTGAATCCTCAATACAGCTCACAGAGGATCTTGATGTATTGGGCTTGAATGCCCTGATTGGCTAGGGCTTCAATGACCGCTTCCGTCTCAACAGAATCAAAGGCCTTCTTTAAATCAATGAACGTTAAACAGAGCAACATCTTGAACTCCTGAGAAACCTCAATGAGCTTGGTTATCGTGTGGATATGGTCGATGGTGCTGAATCCTTTGCGGAACCCGGCTTGCTCGCATGGTTGTCCTTCATCTAGTGTTCTGCCAATCCTACTTAGGATGACTCGAGTGAACAACTTGTAGATGACAGACAATAGGCAGATCGGGCGATAGTTGCCAATGTCATGGATGTCTCCCTTCTTGAATAGTAGTACGGTCCTGCTGGTTTTCCATTGGGACGGAACCTTGCATTCAGACAGGTAGCGAGTGAAGAGCCGAGCCAGTGTATTGATGAGTACTGACGGCAGGTTCTTCAGGTGTTCAGGTCTGACCTTGTCTGGGCCGGGTGCTGTTTGTTTCTTTACCGACGAAATGACGTGTCGGATTTCGGAAGGGAGAACGTTGGGAATGACATATCCATCCTGTGGAATTTGGTATGTCGACATGTGGACATGGCTAACGAAGAGATTTGAGTAGAAGTCATGGATAATCTTCTCCATTGCCGTTCTGGAGGATGTGATGGATCCATCAGGACGTCGGAGGGCAGTCATCTTGGTCTTGTAGTTGGCGAAGGACAGGCGGGCGTTACAAATACTTTTCCCGGCTTCTGCCGCTTCTACCAGTACTTCTGCTCTTCTCTCTTTGAGGTCTTCCTTGATCGCATCTCTGCACTGCTTTGCGAGCTCGGACGTTAGCTTGCGGTTGCCTGAGGCATGCGCCAAACCATGCTGGCGAATTAGCTCAAGAGTTTTCGAAGACAGGCGTTTTTTTTGTGGCTATCTCTCTCTTGGCGTTCCTCGCACATTCATGGAGGTGCTGAACCAGTCGATTGTATTCCTTGTCAATGTTGTCAACAATGGCATCTTCCCATGTTGCTGCAATAGTGCCAAAGAGTTCCCAGTTGGTGGTCTTTCTGGGAGTTCTCTTTTTGAACTTTGCAGCCCTTTCTCCCCACTCTGTGAAGTAGAATTTTGCACAAAGGAGACGGTGGTCCGATCCAGTTCGGAATTTTGGGACAACAGCGACATCGGTCAGGCAAAACAATCGATTGAATATGATGTGGTCTATTTCGTTGTGGAATCATCCACCGGGAGACTCCCATGTCCAATGTTTAGATTCTGCCTTCTGGAACTGTGAGTTACCATGGATGGTCTTGGTCGACATGATGAACTCAGACAGTCTCTCACCCTGTTCGTTCCATTCTAGGCCATGGGTCCCAATGTGAAGTTCTTCAGCTGATCTTCTCGGTCCTATCTTGGCATTAAAATCACCCACAATGATCTTGTAGAAGGTGTGGTCTTCTTTATAGAACTTCTCCAGCTCCATGTAGAACTTCTCGTTTTCTCTTTCATCATAATGAGATGTTGGTGCATAGACAACGAAGATAGAAACTGCAGGCAGTGAGCCACATCTATTCAAATGTAAACGTCCAATTCGGGTTGTTAGGCATTCGAATGAATCAATGCTCATGGCCAAGTTTGTGTTGACAAGGACACCGACGCCTCCGACACTTCTTTTATCGCATGTTCCGAGGAACAATTCTTCTCCAGTGTTGAAAACGGCATGGTGAGATTCGTGCCTTCTTGTCTCGGTCAGACCAATGATGTCGCACTTGATCATTCGCGCTTGTACCATCAGGTCCTTGATGGATGCATCTGATGCTAGCGTACATGCATTAAAAGTACAGACGATCATTTTCGTCTTCCTTCGTTGTGGCAGCCTAGTTCGGCCTTGAGATTTTGTCGGCCTCTCCTTTCTCATCCTTCTCAGTGCTGCCATGTCGGTGAAGCCGATCGACACTACCTCCACTACCCAGCCGTCGCCACACTCCAGGACGCTTTCCAGACCCACGGCCGCGACACATCATAACACACTAAATACCCATCTTCCGGAATTGTCGTACCATATTTGATAGGGTTCAAATATGGTAACACCTACAAGGGTGATTAGAGGTCGCCCAAAAAGCCTCTATCCCTCTCGGAAAGACTGGCAAGCTACCGAGAGTATTCCGCCTGCACGGAAGAGCCTGGCAAGCTATCCGTTGTGTATTCGATATGCCAAAACCAGTAACTACAACTGGTCTCATTCACCTGACCCTGAAGCTATCTGCTAAGCAATTTTATTTTTAAAATGCATCCCTTATAAAGCATAAGAATCATCTATAAGGGAGCTGGAGCAATAGTACAGCAGATAGGGTGTTTGCCTTGCACGCAGCCGACCCGGGTTCTATCCTCAGCATCCCATATGGTCCCCCAAGCACCGCCAGAAGTAATTCCTGAGTACAGAGCTAGGAGTATCCCCTGTGCATCGCTGGGTGTGGCCCGAAAAGAAAAAAAAGAATCGTCTATAAGACTTTGAGATAAAGTAGAAGCACAACTTCCTGGAAAAGGAAGTGAAAGTATTCCTTCCAGAGGAGGTAAGTGGTGTGCAAAACCCTATTGTCAACAGGCCTTTGTCAAAGCAAAAATCTGGCAAGGAAAAAAGCACAGGAGTTGGAGAGATAGTACAGCGGGGAGGGCGCCTTGCATGAGGCCAATCCAGGTTTGATCTCCAGCACCCCATATGGTGAGGTGCTGGAGATCTCCTGAGCCCACCAGGAATCATTTCTGAGTATGGAGCTCAAGTAAATCCTGTGCACTGCTGGGTGTGTCCCCCAAACCAAAAATAAATAAAATATTATGTCCCGCATAATGTATACCAAAAGAAATAATATTCCCATATCTTTAATACTCAACTCATAAATTTGACTGCCCATGTTTGTTCTTTCAAACATTTTCTGCCATTCACATGTTTGTTTAATCGCATTTTCTTAAAAGTTTGATAAGAAATTCAATGGACTCTAGTCATCTCCAGCCAGGACAGACTGTGAACCCAACCTTTTCCAGCTCCGTAACTGCTCAGGGTTTAACCAACCTTGTAGTAAACACACTCAGAATGGCATAATATGGAAGGCAGCCACACGGCTTTCAAATATTCTTCCTAGTGACTTTCACTCATGACTGGTCTCATTTGCTCCTCCTCTATTTTAAGGTTATAATGTTCCTAAGTCATTTGCTTAGATGAAAACCTGGTCCTACGGAGATTCACTAATAAAAAACTAAAAAAAAAGATCATAAGCCAAAAAATGCTAAAATCATCATGTAATTTTATAAATGATAAGAAATCTGGCTTTCTAGGATTTATTGGAAGTGAGTGCAAATAAATGCAGTGTATAATATATTTATATATATATGTATATATATATAAAATGGTCCTTCATATACTACCCAATCAAGAAATAGGAACCTAGAAATTTACTGCCCACATTCTTTTTTTTCTTTATGTTTCATTTCATATAATGAATCACATTTCCCTACAAAAGAAGTGCAAATAACTTATCAATCTATTGTTCGTTTGAAGCTATCCAAGGTGTAATTTTTCATTTGCATTCTGAAACATGAAAAAGCCCTCAGAAACATTTGCGTGGTAAAAACGAATCCAACATGAACTTCTTTCCTGCCCACATTCTTATTGGACAAGTATTGTAGTGACTGTTGCCTGCATTTTTACTAGTTTTTTTTTTTTCAAATTAATGGAGGTAGAAATTACATACTGCTGGAGAGATAGTACAGCGGAGAGGGCATTTGCCTTGTAGAGCCAAGTTAACCCAAGTTCAATCCCCCGCATCCCATATGGTCCCTGTGTCCTGCCAGGAGTGATCCCTGAGCACAGAGCAAGAAGTAAGGTTTGAGCTCTGCCAGGTGTGGCCCAACAAGCTTCCCCCATCCCCCCAAAAAAGAAACAACAACAACAAAAATTACATATAGCAAAATAGACTCTTTGGGAGCTGGAGAGAGTACAGTGGATAAGTCGTTTGCCTTGCCTGCTGCCCACTCAAGTTCAAACCCCAGCACCACTTAAGATTCCCTGAGTTCCAAGCGTACATGGAACATTCTCCAAGATAGACCACATGCTGAGCCACAAAACATGCCTCCATAAAATTAAGAAGGTAGAGATTGTATCAACAATCTTCTCAGACCATAATGCGCTGAAATTAGAAGTAAATCACACACAAAAACAGAAAACTAAATCAAACACCTGGAAATTAAACAGTGCACTATTGAACAACGAGTGGATTAGACAGGAAATCAAAGAGGAAATCAAAAGATTCCTAGAAACGAATGAAAATGAGAACACGAGTTACCAAAACTTATGGGACACAGCAAAGGCTGTGTTAAGAGGAAAGTTTATAGCTCTACAAGCATTCCTCAGGAAGGAGGAGCGAGCACACATAAGTAACCTAACCTCACAGCTTAAGAGCTTGGAGAAGGACCAAAAAAAGGAGCACAACCCGAACAGGAGAAAGGAAATAATAAAACTCAGAGCAGAGATTAACGAGATGGAAACCCAAAAAACAATCCGAAAGATCAATGAAACCAAGAGCTGGTTCTTCGAGAAAATTAACAAGATCGATAAGCCTCTAGCAAAACTCACAAAGAAAGGGAGAGAGAAAACCCTAATAAACCGAATCAGAAATGAAAAGGGGGTCATTACAACAGAAACCACAGAAATTCAGAGGATCCTCAGGGAGTACTTTGAGAAGCTTTATGCCACGGAACATCAAAACCTCGAGGAAATGGATAAATTCCTTGACTCCTACAGACTCCCAAGGCTGAACCAAGAAGACCTGGAATACCTGAACAGACCTATCACCATCAAGGAAATTGAAATGGTAATAAAAAGTCTCCCCAAGCACAAAAGTCCTGGCCTGGATGGATTCACTAGTGAATTCTTCCAAATCTTTAAAGAGGACTTACTCCCAATGCTCTTTAAGCTTTTCCACGAAATCGAAATATCAAAAACACTTCCAAACAGTTTCTACGAAGCAAATATCACACTGATACCAAAAGCAGACAGAGATACCACAAAGAAAGAGAATTACAGGCCGATATCCTTGATGAACACAGATGCAAAGATCCTCAACAAACTACTAGCAAATAGAATCCAACTACTCATTAAAAAGATCATACACCATGACCAAGTAGGATTCATCCCAGGGATGCAAGGATGGTTTAACATTCGGAAATCAATCAACATAATCCACCATATCAACAAAAGAAAAGATAAAAAGCATATGATCATATCAATAGATGCAGAGAAAGCATTTGATAAGATCCAGCACCCCTTTATGATGAAAACCCTAGCCAAAATGGGTATAGAGGGGACCTTCCTCAACATAATTAAAGCCATCTATCACAAGCCTACAGCAAGCATCATCCTCAATGGGGAAAAACTGAGAGCCTTCCCTCTAAGATCAGGGACGAGACAGGGATGCCCACTCTCTCCACTGCTGTTCAATATAGTACTGGAAGTACTTGCAATAGCGATTAGGCAGGAAAAAGATATTAAGGGCATTCAGGTAGGAAAGGAAGAAATCAAGCTCTCACTATTCGCAGATGATATGATACTATACTTAGAGAACCCAATAACTTCCACCAAAAAACTCCTAGAAACAATAGACTCGTATAGTAAAGTTGCAGGTTATAAAATCAATACCCAAAAGTCCATGGCTTTCCTATACGCAAACAGTGAGAGAGAAGAAAGCAACATGAAAAAAACAATCCCGTTCACAATTGTGCCCCAGAAAATCAAGTACCTAGGAATCAGCTTAACTAAGGAAGTAAAGGACCTGTACAAAGAAAACTACAAAACGCTACTTCAGGAAATAAAAGAGGACATGAGGAAATGGAAAGATATCCCCTGCTCATGGGTCGGGAGACTTAACATTGTCAAAATGGCAATACTACCGAAAGCATTGTATAAATTCAATGCAATCCCTATAAGGATACCCATGACATTCTTCAAAGAAATGGAGCAAACACTCTTGAAATTTATATGGAACAATAAGCCGCCACGAATAGCTAAAGCAATTCTTGGGAAAAAGAAAATGGGAGGAATCAACCTCCCGAACTTCAAACTGTACTACAAAGCAGTAATAATTAAAACAGCATGGTACTGGAACAAAGGCAGAACTGCAGACCAATGGAACAGGGTTGAATACACTGACATCTCTCCTCAATCATATGCTCATCTAATCTTTGATAAAGGTGCAAGTAATGTGAAGTGGAGTAAGGAAAGCCTCTTTAATAAATTGTGTTGGCATCACTGGACGGCTACATGCAAAAAAATAGGCTCAGAACTCTGCCTAACACCATGTACAAAAGTAAGATCAAAATGGATTAAAGACCTCAACATCAGACCAGAAACCATAAGGTACATTGAAGATAAAGTTGGCAAAACCCTCCATGACATTGAAGCTAATGGTATCTTCAAAGATGCCACGCCACTGGCCGAGCAAGTGAAAACAGAGATAGATAAATGGGACTATCTTAAACTAAGAAGCTTCTGCACCTCCAAAGAAACAGTGACCAAAATACAAAGACAGTCTACAGAATGGGAAAGGATATTCACCTAATACACATCTGACAAGGGGTTGATATCCAGGATATACAAAATACTGGTTAAACTCCACAAGAAGAAAACATCCAACCCCATCCAAAAATGGGGCAATGAAATGAACAGAAACTTTCTCAAAGAAGAAATCCGAATGGCAAAAAAGCACATGAGAAAATGCTCTACATCATTAATCATCAGGGAGATGCAGATCAAAACCACAATGAGATACCATCTCACACCTCAGAGACTGGCCCACATTCAAAAGAACAAAAGCAACCGATGCTGGCGTGGATGTGGCGAGAAAGGGACACTCCTTCACTGTTGGTGGGAATGTCCACTGGTTCAGCCCTTCTGGAAAACAGTATGGACGATTCTCAAAAAATTAGAAATTGAGCTCCCATTTGACCCAGCAATACCACTCCTGGGAATATATCCCAGAGAGGCAAAAATGTATAGTCGAAGTGACATCTGCACTTGTTTGTTCATTGCAGCACTCTTTACAATAGCCAGAAACTGGAAGAAACCTGAATGCCCAAGAACAGATGACTGGTTAAAGAAACTTTGGTACATCTACACAATGGAGTACTATGTAGCTCTTAGAAAAGATGAAGTCATGAAATTTACATACAAGTGGTACAATATGGAAAGTATCATGCTAAGCGAAATGAGTCAGAAAGAGAGGGATAGACATAGAAAGATTGCATTCATCTGGGGGATATAAAGTAACAAAGTATGAGATTAATACCCAAGAATAGCTGAGATCAGCACCAGGAGGATTACTCCATAACTTAGAGGCCAGCCGGGTATCCTAGAGGAAAGGGCTGTTCAGATAGAGAAGGGAGCACCAAATAAAGGATGTTTGGAGGATCCTCCCAGGAGGGGAGATGCATGTCGAAAGTAGACTATGGACTGAACATGTTTGCCACTCAATGCCTCTTTGGCAGACCACAACACCCAAAAGGAGAGAGAGAACACAGGGGATTGCCCTGCCACAGAGACAGGGGGGATGGGGGGATGGGGGTGGGAGGGATATTATCCATGGTGGTGGAAAATGGGCACTGGTGGAGGGATGGGTATCTGATCATTGTATAATTGAAACCAAAGCACAAAAAATTGTAAATCTACAACTTTAAAAAAAATAAAATAAAATAAAGGGAAAACAAAAAAAAGATTCCCTGAGTTCTGCTAGTAATGATTCCTGAGCACAGAGCCAGGAGTAAGCCTCAGCACAACTGGGTATTCCCTTCCCCCCAGATCTTACTCTTCTTGTTGGGGGGCCACACCTGGGAATGCTCAGGAGTTATTCCCAGTTAGGTGCTCAGGGAAACATGTAGCGCCAGGGGTTGAACTGGGACCACCCATGCAGTGCAAGCACATCAGCCCTTGGAGCTGTCTCCCTGGCCTTAAATGTGCCCATTATAATGGTACAATTTAATGAGCTTTGACAAATTTGTACACCACATAATTACCATGAACTCAATCAAGATAGAGAATAGAGTTCTTCATCAGAAAAATATCTCTGATGGGGCTGGAGCGATAGCACAGCAGGTAGGGCGTTTGCCTTGCATGCAGCCGACCCGGGTTCGATTCCCAGCATCCCAGATGGTACTCCGAGCACCGCCAGGAGTAATTCCTGAGTGAAGAGCCAGGAGCAACCCCTGTGCATCGCTGGGTGTGACCCAAACAACAACAACAACAAAAAAATCTCTGCAGCTAGAGCAATAGTACAGCGGGGAGGGCATTTGCCTTGCACACGGCAGACCTGGGTTCCATCACCAGCATCCCATATGGTCCCCCACTCACTGCAGGGAGTAATGAGCATCGCCAGGTGTGGCCCCCAAACAAACACATACAAAAAGAAAAATATCTCCCTTTGTAATCTCTTCCCAGCACTAGGTCACCTCTGATATGCTTTGTCCCCAAAGATTAATTTTACCTGTCCTAAAATTTTAGATAAATGGCATCAGAGTGTTCGTGTGTGTTTTGTTTCTTTAGCTTGCCACACTTTGAGTTTCCTGCTGTGGCCTATAGCTGCAGGTTTGCCACCTTCATTGCTGGTCAGGATTCCACTGTGCTGTGTGAGTTTGTTTATGTTTGTTGGTGGATATTTGGGAGATGTCTGATGTGAGGTTACTATGAATAAAGTTGCTAATATATCCATGTCTTTGTTGCGGTCAAAGTTTGCATTTCCTGCTTGTGGGATTCCTAGGTCCTAAGGTAAGTGCAGATTTAATTCTTTTAAGGAACTGGCCAATTCAGGAACTGAATGTTGAAAATAGATGAAGGGATATGCCTGATAACCTTTCAGTATCTGTATTGCAATCTATAAAGCCAAAAGGAGAGAGAGAGAGAGAGAGAGAGAGAGAGAGAGAGAGAGAGAGAGAGAAAGAAAACATTGGTGGTGGGAAATATACACAGGTGAAGGTGAGAGAATGGATGTTGGAACATTGTAGGACCGAACCCCAATCATGAACAACTTTGTAACTCTAGATCTCACTGTGATTCAATTTAAAAATAAATAAAGGTAAAGGTAAAGGCCCTCCCGTTGATCGTCGATTTGCTCGAGCGGGCCCAGTAACGTCTCCATTGGAGACTTTGTTGTTACTGTGTCTGGCATATCGAATACTCTCGGTAGCTTGCCGGGCTCTCCGAGAGGGGCGGAGGAATCGAACTCGGGTCGGCCATGTTGGCTGCTTGTAAGGCGAACGCCCTACCCGCTGTGCTATCGCTCCAGCCCTAAATGAAATGAGATGGTATGATGTGTCATACATGCCTTCCGTAGATTGGGTACCGTTGTCCAAGGGCAGCGGCCGCAGTGAGGGTTTTCCTCCATGTGGACTTATTATCACAGCACGGTCCAGGAGGCAGCCCGGGAGCTAGCACACAAAAATAAATATACTTTTTAAATATATTTTTAAAATAATAAATTTTTAAATAGAAAAAGGAGGGGCTGGAGTAATAGCACAGTGGATAGGGCGTTTGCCTTGCATGCAGCCGACCCAGGTTCGATTCCCAGCATCCCATATGGTCCCCCGAGCACCGCCAGGAGTAATTCCTGAGTGCAGAGCCAGGAGTAACCCCTGTGCATCGCTGGGTGTGACCCCAAAAGAAAAAAAAAGAAAGAAAACTGTCCAGTTGTTTTCCAAAGTGGTTATACCGTGGCACATTATCACCACCACCACCACCGACAAATTCGTTCCCTCCCTGTGCCACCCACCCGCGATATTATCTGTCCTTTGCTTTGGTGTTTTGGCCGAGTGTGCAGTCCTGGCTGTCCTTGGAGCCTAGTTTGCATTTCCCTCTGGCTAGATGTTCAACACTTCCCTTGTGCTTTTTGACTCTTGTATGGTGTGTTGTGAAGTGTTGACTTAAGTTTCATGGTCCTTTAAATAAAGGGGGGAGTTTACAAAAGGAGAGAGAGAACAAAAGGGAATGCCCTGCCACAGAGGCTGGGTGGGGTAGGGTAGGATGAGGTGAGGAGGGTCAGAGGGATACTGGGAACATTGGTGATGGAAAATGGGCACTGGTGGAGGGATGAGTACTTGACCATTGTGTGACTGGAACGCAAGCACGGAAGTTTATAACTCTGTAATTGTACCTCACGGTGATTCACTAATAAAAAATTTTAAAAATAAAATAAAATGATGACTTCTAACCATTAAAAAAGGTTTTCTTTGTCTTACAAATTTGTGAGTGATGATATTCTCTGGGAAGAAGTGGGAATTGGAAGGGGGGAGAGGGCTGGGGAAAGAATTCTACAGCAAGTGGGGCTGGAGCAATAGCACAGTGGGTAGGGCGTTTGCCTTACATGCGGCCGACCCAGGTTCGATACCCAGCATCCCATATGGTCCCCTGAGCACTGTCAGGTGTAATTCCTGAGTGCAGAGCCAGGAGTAATCCCTGTGCATCAGTAATCCCTGTCACTCATTAGGGGCATGAGTGACCAACGAAGCAAAAAAAAAAATAGAATTCTATAGCAAGTTCCAGTGGCGGTGGTGGTGGTGGTTGGTGTTGGGGGGTGGTCCTGCACTTCAATCCTCACCTAACTATCCACGGAGAAATCAAGTTCTGCCTGACGCCTGCCCATGCCTGATGCCAGCTGTAAATAGACTGGACATTGGTGCCTCAGTGGCCCCTTACGAATTGGAGGTCCCCCAGCTTCCTCCTGGGGTATCATCTGTTGGCTCCAGTGAATTTGTGACATCAGGCCGAAGTCTAGGTGTTACCTGCGCTTCGGGTGAAACGGAGACCTGTCAGCTACTCCCCCCCGGGCCCTCTGCTCGCAGACCTACTGATTTGCAAGAGAAGCTCCCAAGCTCCTCAAGAAATCTGACGACCCGTTTATTACAAAGGATACTCAGAGGTGGAGAGATAGTACAACGGGTAGGGGACGCTTGCCTTGCGTTTGATCCCCGGCATCCCATGTGGTCCCCTGAGCACCACCAGGAATAATTTCTGAGTGCAGAGTCAGGAGTAAGCCCTGAGCATTTCTGGGTGTGACCCAACACCTCCCAAAAGACCTTGAAAATAAAGGATACAGGGCAACAGTACACAGATCCTGGACAAAGTGGGGGGGAATTGCAGGGGGTGGATCCATGAGCTCGGGGCTGGGCGTCGTGACATATTGTAGAGTTCTGGCTCCCCAATGCGGAAGCCCTCCCAGCCCGCCCTCCCCTTTGGAGTCTTATGGAGATTTCATGAGGGGCATGAGTGACACACCCTTGGCCTGAGTGGCCAGTTCTGCTTCAGCCTTTTCCCTTTCAGGGCATCAAGGGACAGGGCTGCACGTTCCCTCCCTCTGGTCACATGGCCGATTGCCCTGGCCTAGAGCCCACCCCAGACCCCCTCTTCCCATCACCAAGACACACACCCCTTTCTGCTCTCGCTTAGGGGATGCCACCGCGCCATCAGAGCTGAGGGCCTGCCTTAGAAAAACAAAACAAAGCTGAGGAGGACGAACCCCAGGGGAGGCAGAGCAGTTTCTCGGATCAGACTGTAGGTGGCGCACTTACACCGTCCGCATGTGCCAACCATCGAAGGAGGCGCGTCCATAAAGGGCGTCTAGACAGGACGTGCACGGAATCTGGACTGGTTCTGTCCTGTTAGTTAGCCCTCTTAGATGATCTTGGGGGCCCACAGGGTGCAAAGGCTCTGGTTGAGGAACGCTGGTCTAGACCTTCCCTGGTCTTTGAGAAGCCTGCTTCTGGGTGCACTGTGCTCTGCTTCATCCGTCCTGCTAATGCCGTTGACCTGAGCTGTGAAGTCCCAATGGATCCAGCCCTGGCTTTGTTCTTTTTGATGGTGGATCAAACCCAGAGCCTCACAGAGAGGCAGGTGCTGAACCTCTGGGCTACATCCCAGTGCCATGTCTAGTGATCTGGACGTCTCAGGCTCAACCACCCAACAGACACAAAAATTGGCATTGTGTGTATACACTGCCCAGTACCCCGAGTGTCCCCCTCTGCCCTCTGAACACCCCATGGCTCTCAGAGCTGTGGGATCCCAGAGTTGGCCTCTGCCTTCTCATCCTTTCCTCTGGTTTCTTGAAGGCTGAGATTTTCTAGCCCATGGGATGCTCTGTGTGTGTGTGTGTGTGTGTGTGTGTGTGTGTGTGTGTGTGTGTGAGAGAGAGAGAGAGAGAGAGAGAGAGAGAGAGAGAGAGAGAGAGAGAGAACACTGGCAAATGGGAGAAAGGGTGACATCCCCAGGGTGTGGGATCGCTGGAAAAACGCTCTGGCCCAGGGCTTGTGTCTTGCCCAGAAAGAGTCGTTTTTCTCTCTTGTTTGTGGGGCCTGGGATGGAACTGGGGCCTTGCCCATGCCAGGCAGGTGCTCTACCCAGCCCCAGCCCAGAGCGTGTGATATTTCCTTTGAGAATATCAAACCCACGAGTTTCTGGACGTCTTTTTATGAAGTTTATGTCCTTAAGCCCATCCTGGTTGCTCATTAGAGTTTTCCCTACTGGGTCTTGGAGTTAATAAGTAATAATTCAGGAGCTGGAGCGATAGCACAGCAGGTAGGGCGTTTGCCTTGCAAACACGGCTGACCCGGGTTCAATTCCCAGCATCCCATATGGTTCCCTGAGCACTGCCAAGAGTAGTTCCTGAGTGCAGAGCCAAGAGTAACCCCTGAGCATCACCGGGTGTGATTCAAAAAGCATTAAAAAAAAAAGTAAGGTAAGGTAAGGTAAGGTAAAGGCCCTCCCGTTGATCGTCGATTTGCTCGAGCGGGCCCAGTAACGCCTCCATTGGAGACTTTGTTGTTACTGTGTTTGGCATATCGAATACTCTCGGTAGCTTGCCGGGCTCTCCGAGAGGGGTGGAGGAATCGAACTCGGGTCGGCCATGCTGACCGCTTGTAAGGCGAACGCCCTACCGCCAAAAAAAAGTAATTATTCATCATTAATAAAGCCACATTTCAGAGGATAGGAGACGTTTTCTAACTGGAAGAACCACACTCACTCGAGAAGGTATTCACCAGCGCACTCAATGCCACTGTCCAAGTAGGTATTCTCGAGTCCAGCGGGGAGGCGTTAGACCCGACTTGGCTCAGATTCCCAGGGCATGGGGAGGTGGGGGCAGGGGAGGCAGTCACCTTTGGGGTGTTGCAGCCACTTCTGCCACAATTCTATGAAACAGGGAATTGCACTGAACGAACAGGTTGGTTTCACTGACAAGTGAGAGGACACACAAGGACCATCTTCCCACCCCGGATGTGAGACTCAGTGAGGAATGTAATCATGTAAGAGTGCGGCCACTGGGCTCAATCCACTCGTTCAACTAGTGGTCAAACAGAGCCCCCGCAGGGCTGGCGGAGAAGCCCGCATAGGACAGGAAGTCATTTTGTTGGACGTCTACAGAAGTGCTGGGGAGCCTCTGTCCACAGGCTCCAGCCTAACTGCGGAGGGAGAGAACGTGCCCTCAGAAGCCAATAGGTAATCGAGGGCCCCCCATGCTGAAGGAGGAGAGAGACTGGAGACAGGGAGCCTGGCCTGGCCTGGTCTGTGCAGAGGGGGAGACTGAGGGTGGCGTGCGGCTAGGCCACTTCCCAGAGGGCTGCTAAGTGGGCGCTAGCCTCACTCTTTGGAGCAGTCTCTGCGTTGCTTGCATTCCTGCCCAGCTCGAATGAGGGGACCTTTTTCTCTCGAATGAAGGGACCTTTTTCTTGATCTTCCTGCCAGCTCTGGTTGTTCCCAGTCTGTTTTCGAAGGGGCTGTTCTCACCAGTGCACAATGATGCCTGGCTTGTTGGTTTGCATTTTCCAAACATGTGACACCATCGGCAACAAATCATCGGCAATAAATCTGTATAAATCTATATATTTATAGGGGCGGAGTGATAGCACAGCAGTAGGGCTTTTGCCTTGCGCGCAGCCAGCCCAGCTGAGCCAGGTTCAATTGCTCCGTCCCTCTCGGAGAGCCCAGCAAGCTACCGAGAGTATCTCGCCCGCACGGCAAAGCCTGGCAAGCTCCCCGTGATGTATTCAATATGCCAAACACAGTAACAACAAGTCTCCAAAAAATGGAGACGTTACTGGGCCCGCTCAAGCAAATCGATGAACAATGGGAGGACAGTGTTTGACTTTGATTTATATTTATATATTTGGAATGGAGCGATAGCACAGCGGTAAGGCATTTGCCTTGCACACGGCCAGCTCAGCCGAGCTGGGTTCAATTCCTCCACCCCTCTCAGAGAGCTCGGCAAGCTACTTAGAGTATCTCGCCCTCACAGAAAAGCCTGGCAAGCTACCCGTGACATATTCAATATGCCAAACGCAGTAACAAGTCTGGACCCGCTAGAGCAAATTGATGAACAACGGGAGGAGAGGACAGTGCAATCTATCTATCTATCTATCTATCTATATATCAGAGAGCCCGGCAAACTACCGAGAGAATCCTGCCCTCACAGCAGAGCCTAGCAAGCTACCCGTGGTGTATTCGATATGCCAAAAACAGTAACAATAATGAGTCTGATTCCCCTGACCCTGAAAGAGCCTCCAATATGTTGGGAAAGACAAGTATGGAGAGGTTGCTAACATCTCAGGGCTAGGACAAATGGAGATGTTACTGGTCCTGGCTCAAGTAAATCGACGAATAAAGGGATGACAGCAGTACAGTGATATAGTGACACCATGGAATACAACATGGTGACAGGAAAAACTGGAATCGTGCAGTTTGCTGCAATGTGGAAGGAATGGGAGGGTTATGCTTGAGCAAAAGTCAGAGGGAATAGGACGCGTGCCAGGTGTCACGTACCTGTGTAACACACAGAAACAAGACAAAAGAATAAACAGTACCTAACAGTCACGGACGTGTGGGGCCCGAGCGATAGTACAGTAGGGAGGGTTTTTACCTTGTATGTGGCCGAACCGGGTTCTATCCCCGTCGTCCCATATGGTCCCCGAGCACTGCCAGGAGTAATTCCTGAGTGCAGAGCCAGGAGGAACCCCTGAGCAATGCCAGGTGTTGTGACCCCAAAGGCTGAATACACATTCTTCTCAAGCGTACATGGAACATTCTCCAAGATAGACCACATGCTGAGCAACAAAACATATCTCCATAAAATTAAGAAGATAGAGATCGTATCAACAATCTTCTCAGACCACAATGCGCTTAAATTAGAAGTAAATCACACACAAAAACAGAAAACTAAATCAAACACCTGGAAATTAAACAGTGCGCTATTGAACAACGAGTGGCTTAGAATGGAAATCAAAGAGGAAATCAAAAGATTCCTAGAAACAAATGAAAATGAGGACACGAGTTACCAAAACTTATGGGACACAGCAAAAGCTGTCTTGAGAGGAAAGTTTATAGCTCTACAAGCATTCCTCAGAAAGGAGGAGCGAGCACACATAAGTAACCTAACCTCACAGCTTAAGAGCTTGGAGAAGGACCAACAAAAGGAGCACAACCCGAACAGGAGGAAGGAAATAATAAAACTCAGAGCAGAGATTAACGAGATGGAAACCCAAAAAACAATCCGAAAGATCAATGAAACCAAGAGCTGGTTCTTTGAGAAAATTAACAAGATTGATAAGCCTCTAGCAAAACTCACAAAGAAGGGGAGAGAGAAAACCCTAATAAACCGAATCAGAAATGAAAAGGGGGTCATCACAACAGAAACTACAGAAATTCAAAGGATCCTCAGGGAGTACTTTGAGAAGCTTTATGCCACGGAACATCAAAACCTCGAGGAAATGGATAAATTCCTAGACTCCTACAGACTCCCAAGGCTGAACCAAGAAGACCTGGAATACCTGAACAGACCTATCACCATCAAGGAAATTGAAATCGTAATAAAAAGTCTCCCCAAGCACAAAAGCCCTGGCTCGGATGGATTCACTAGTGAATTCTTCCAAATCTTTAAAGAAGACTTACTCCCAATCCTCTTTAAGCTTTTCCATGAAATCGAAATATCAAAAACACTTCCGAATAGTTTCTACGAAGCAAATATCACACTGATACCAAAAGCAGACAGAGATACCACAAAGAAAGAGAATTACAGGCCGATATCCCTGATGAACACAGATGCAAAGATCCTCAACAAACTACTAGCAAATAGAATCCAACTACTCATCAAAAAGATCATACACCATGACCAAGTAGGATTCATCCCAGGGATGCAAGGATGGTTCAACATTCGGAAATCAATCAACATAATCCACCATATCGACAAAAGAAAAGATAAAAAGCATATGATCATATCAATAGATGCAGAGAAAGCATTTGACAAGGTCCAACACCCCTTTATGATGAAAACCCTAGCCAAAATGGGTATAGAGGGGACTTTCCTCAACATAGTTAAAGCCATCTACCACAAGCCTACAGCAAGCATCATCCTCAATGGGGAAAAACTGAGAGCCTTCCCTCTAAGATCAGGGACGAGACAAGGATGCCCACTCTCTCCACTGCTGTTCAATATAGTACTGGAAGTACTTGCAATAGCGATTAGGCAAGAAAAAGATATTAAGGGCATTCAGGTAGGAAAGGAAGAAATCAAGCTCTCACTATTCGCAGATGATATGTTACTATACCTAGAGAACCCAATAACCTCCACCAAAAAAACTCCTAGAAACAATAGACTCGTATAGTAAAGTTGCAGGCTATAAAATCAATACCCAAAAGTCCATGGCTTTCCTATACGCAAACAGTGAGAGAGAAGAAAGCAACATGAAAAAAACAATCCCGTTCACAATTGTGCCCCAGAAAATCAAGTACCTAGGAATCAGCTTAACTAAGGAAGTAAAGGACCTGTACAAAGAAAACTACAAAACGCTACTTCAGGAAATAAAAGAGGACATAAGGAAATGGAAAGATATCCCCTGCTCATGGGTCGGGAGACTTAATATTGTCAAAATGGCAATACTACCGAAAGCATTGTATAAATTCAATGCAATCCCTATAAGGATACCCATGACATTCTTCAAAGAAATGGAGCAAACACTCCTGAAATTTATATGGAACAATAAGCCCCCACGAATAGCTAAAGCAATTCTTGGGAAAAAGAAAATGGGAGGAATCAACCTCCCTAACTTCAAACTCTACTACAAAGCAGTAATAATTAAAACAGCGTGGTACTGGAACAAAAGCAGAACTGCAGACCAATGGAACAGGGTTGAATACACTGACATCTCCCCTCAATCATATGATCATCTAATCTTTGATAAAGGTGCAAGAAATGTGAAGTGGAGTAAGGAAAGCCTCTTTAACAAATTGTGCTGGCATCACTGGACGGCTACATGCAAAAAAATGGACTCAGAACTCTGCCTAACACCATGTACAAAAATAAGATCAAAATGGATTAAAGACCTCAACATCAGACCAGAAACCATAAGGTACATTGAAGACAAAGTTGGCAAAACCCTCCATGACATTGAGGCTAATGGTACTTTCAAAGATGCCACGCCACTGGGCCGAGCAAGTAAAAACAGAGATAGATAAATGGGACTATCTTAAACTAAGAAGCTTCTGCACCTCCAAAGAAACAGTGACCAAAATACAAAGACAGTCTACAGAATGGGAAAGGATATTCACTGAATACACATCTGACAAGGGGTTGATAACAAGGATATACAAAATACTGGTGGAACTCCACAAGAAGAAAACATCCAACCCCATCAAAATATGGGGCAATGAAATGAACAGAAACTTTCTCAAAGAAGAAATCCGAATGGCAAAAAAGCACATGAGAAAATGCTCTACATCATTAATCATCAGGGAGATGCAGATCAAAACCACAATGAGATACCATCTCACACCTCAGAGACTGGCCCACATTCAAAAGAACAAAAGCAACCGATGCTGGCGCGGATGTGGCGAGAAAGGGATACTCCTTCACTGTTGGTGGGAATGTCGACTAGTTCAGCCCTTTTGGAAAACAGTATGGGCGTTTCTCAAAAAATTAGAAATTGAGCTCCCATTTGACCCAGCGATACCACTCCTGGGAATATACCCCAGAGAGGCAAAAATGTGTAGTCGAAGTGACATCTGCACTTGTTTGTTCATTGCAGCACTGTTTACAATAGCCAGAAACTGGAAGAAACCTGAGTGCCCAAGAACAGATGACTGGTTAAAGAAACTCTGGTACATCTACACAATGGAGTACTACGTAGCTCTTAGAAAAGATGAAGTCATGAAATTTACATACAAGTGGTACAATATGGAAAGTATCATGCTAAGCGAAATGAGTCAGAAAGAGAGGGATAGACATAGAAAAATTGCATTCATCTGGGGGATATAAAGCAACAAAATATGAGATCAATACCTAAGAATAGCTGAGATCAACACCAGGAGGATTACTCCATAACTTAGAGGCCAGCCGGATATTCTAAGGGAAAGGGCAGTTCAGATAGAGAAGGGAACACCAAATGAAAGGTATTTGGAGGATCCTCCCAGGAGGGGAAATGCATGTTGAAAGTAGACTATGGACTGAACATGATTGCCACTCAATGCCTCTTTTGCAGACCACAACACCCAAAAGGAGAGAGAGAACAAAGGGGAATGCCCTGCCACAGAGGCAGTGTGGGAGGGGGGTGGGGGAAAATGGGCACTGGTGGAGGGATGGGTATTTGATCATTGTATGACCGAAACTCAGGCACAAAGATTTGTAAATCTACAACTGTACCTCATGGTGCTTCACTAATAAAAAAAAATCAGGAACCTTTCATCTTGGAAATCAAAACCAATTACTGAGCCGTCAGAGAATGTAGGTTGTGCGGTGACTGGAGGTGACCTGGGGATGGTGGCGGGGGGGGGGGGTCCTGGGCACTTTGGTGGTGATGGGGTGCAATAATTTTCTGTATCAATACCATAAACCTTAATGCTATTGAAACGACCGAAACTATAATATTTTATTTTATATTGGTTTTGTTTTGGGACCACACCTAGCAGTGCTCAGGAGGGCTTCCTCCTGACTATGTGCTCAGGGATCACTCCTGTCTGTGCTCTGGGGGGCCGGGATGGAACACGGGTTGGCCACGTGCAAGGCAAGCACCTCACCCCTGCACTATCACATACACTACTCCTCTAATAAGTTTTTACGTCAGCAGCCCGGCTTCTCGGGAATTTTCCAGCAACCCCTAGGGGCTGTGAGCCCTGGAAGCCTGGCCTGGTTGGACGAGGCTTGCGGTGTCTTGATACTCCTCATCCGCTCTGGCTCTCTTTCAGGCCAACACTCGAGAACAGAGTGGAAGGGAGGGGCCTGCGGGTCACAGGCCTGAAGCCGGGCAAGTGGATGAAAGAAGTGGCAGTGAGGGATGAAAAGTAGAGCAGAGAAGCTTTGGGAGCTGAGAGAAGGCCACTGCGTAAGGCATGAGGCCTCCCAGGACAGAGGTGGTGGCGACCTCTTTCTGTTCCCTCATCCTAGCATGTCAGGAGGCCACTCAAAACTACTCTGGGGGGGGCTAGAGCGATAGTACAGGGGATACGGCACTTCCCTTGCACGCAGCCAACCCGGGTTCGATGCCCAGCATCCCATATGGTCCCCCCAAGCACCGCCAGGAGTGATTCCTGAGTGCAGAGCCACGAGTCACCCCTGAGCATCACTGAGTGTGACCCCAAAAGCCAAAAAATAAAGAAATAGAATAGTTGTTGTTAAAAAAAAAACTACCCTCGGGGGGCTGGAGCAATAGTACAGAGGGTAAGGTGTTTGCCTTGCACACAGCCAATCCCGGATTTGATTCCCAGCATCCCACATGGTCCCCCAAGCACCGCCAGGAGTGATTCCTGGGTACAGAGCCAGGATAACCCCTGAGCGTCGCTGGGTGTGACCCAAAAAAGAAAAAAAAACCACCTACTCTCAGAAAGTGCCTGCCTCATTTCTTGTGACGAACGTGTGAACGGGTCACTGGATGGGGAGACAGCAGCACATAGGGCGCTGCCTGCATATGTCCAACCTGGGTTCAATTCCTGGTACCATCCAGTCCCCTGCAGGCCCCAGCACCCATGGGTGTAGTCAGCCAAGAGGCCCTGAGATCAGGCCCAGACCTCCATGTCCCTCACCCAGCAGTGCTTGGGGTGACCCCCATAGAACATTCTAGAATGAAGACCTTAATGGTTTATTAAACAACCTGGGTGGAAAGAGAAATAGAGAAAGGGAAAAAAGAAGATATGCATTGGTCAGAGAGGTGACTCAGTGGGCTAAGGGCATGTTTTATATCCAAGGGGCCTGGGTTCAATTCCCAGTATCACATGATCCCCTGAGCACCTGTCAGGAGCACCCTCTGAGCACAGAGCCAGTAGCACCCCTGAGCACTGCTGGATATGGTCCCCAAACAGAACAGTAACACTGAGTGTATTTTGGCCATTCAAACTTATTAAGTACATCAACTTGGATACACACACAAACACATGAGCTATTAAAGTCCTTAGAACCGGAGAAGTATGGTCTCGTTTTTAGAAGCTGGCATAAGATCACCCCATTATTAGTGGGTGACTTGAATTTGAAGCCCGGTCCCCCTCCTCATGCCCCAGGAACATCTTCTATTCCAGTTCCACACTTGTGCATGGTCAGCAGGACCCTGCACGCTCCCCAAAGATGCAAATCTCATTCCCAGGGAGCTCAGGGAAGCAGTTCCGATAGGGAAGAGTCAGAGAGAAAAGCTACAAGTTAGGCTTGGGTGTGGGGGTGGTTTTCCAAGCCCAGGGTCAGGAAGATGGATGGGCCGACCTCGCAGGGCCTTCCTGTCCCTGCACTCCGGGATTTATTTGCCAATGAAAACGTCAGGCTCTTTCTTCCACAGAATGATGCACAGCCCTCTGAGTGCGTGCCCTGCTCCCACCCCACCTCCGCTGATCTGATTAAAGCGCAAAGATTAAAGCAGCCACAGCACGCAAACCTTTTTCTAGGAGTGATGAAATCTTCCCAAGATAAGGCAACAGGAGGTTTAGGGGAGAATTGGGGGGGGGGCACCCAGAGGTCTGGCACGGTCACAGGCACCCAGGCGTGAAGTGAACGGATGCAACGAGGAAGAACAAGGGTCAGTGAGGCAGGTAGCGGGGGAAGCTCATGAGATGAACATACTCTAATTAAACAAGCCCAATTAATGCTCCTCCAACAACCTGCGGCCGTTATAACCAGAGACGAGAAGCCGGCCCTGAACCAAAGCTCATTTATTCACCCAATTCCAAATGGTCAGTTCCTCAAGGCCTGTACCACTCAGGGATACCGGGGAGACAGAAGCGAAGGAATCATTTCCTTCTGTCCCATAGGGGTTCCATGGCAGGTGTCAGGTTCACCCTACCTGCCATGGGACCCAAGAGATTGACCCTAAAACCTCATGTCTACTCTTCGCTTGAGCTGTCTTCTCGGTGCCCATAGACAAAACCTTTCTCACAACTTGGAGAGAGGAAATAAGATGAATAAATAAATCAGAGTCTTCAGCTGAGCGTGGGTGTGAGGTAGAAAGGAGAGCAGAGAAAGGAGCAGGAGCCCTCAGGGGGAGGAAGTTTTACCTGGTGACCAGGGGTGCAGGCTCAAGGGAACCCCAGCCATGAGGTGCTCTAATCTGGGTGAGAGACAGCTACGCAAACTGGGGGAAACGTTTGGTGGACCTGTATTTCTGGGGTATAAAACAGAAGCAGAGAGTAAACATGAGGAAGGGACGATGGGTCCGTCCACCTGGAACCTCTGAATTCTTCCCTGTCACAGGTGTGTGAGTCACCAGGTTCAAAGTCAACACTGGACCTTACGGGTGATGAAGACCTTACAAATATGGCCTTAGGCCCTGAATGTGGGCAGCTCCAAGAAGACTGAACTGGAGGCCTGCAAAGTTGGGACTCGAGGAGTGGCTAGGAAGGAGGTCACTGCATTCCTTCCGGGCTCTGCACTAAAATACGACATCAGTTTTCCTCTCGACTCCGACTATTAAAAATTTTATGGCAATGGGAATGCAAAAGTGTCCCCCCAAGGACTTTGCTTTTCCTGTGCTATCCTTCAGAATGATGTAATGTTCTAGGGGCACCAATGATATTAAAGTTATTTATCTGTTTCTTGTAAAAGCCTAACTGGGCTGGTTCAGTTTTCCCACCTGAGTTTTCTCTGTTTACGCACTGGAGAGTGTTGGGACATTCGAGGGAGTCTATGTGACAAGGAGAGTCTTTGTGTTTGGCTTTGGAGCTGGAGGGCTTTTCAAGGGAAGGAACAGAGTGACTTGTAAGAGAGCTCCATTGTTGAAGACAGGGTGTTTGAACTACAACCACAAGGGGATGAACTTAGCCAAGAGCTGATAGACAACTTGAACGGCCCACATCTTGATTTCAGACTTGACTGAGAAGTTATTGCCACAGAGAGGGACACCGATCTTATGAACGGCCTGGGCTTTTGATCACATGAATGAGCTCAAAAAACAGAAGTTGTTCGAATAAGAGAGTTTATGAAAATGTGGTATGTAGCAATGGAAGACCAATGCAAAAGTCAGCAAGATACCCCGGTACAACTTTCATCACGGTCCTCCCGTTGTTTATCGATTTGCTCGAGCAGGCCCAGTAACGTCTCCATCATGAGACTTTTTGTTACTGTGTTTGGCATATCGAATACGTCACGGGGAGCTTGCCAGGCTCTGCTGTGCGGGTGAGATACTCTTGGTAGCCTGCCGGGCTCTCTGAGAGGGGTGGAGGAATCGAACTCGGGTCGGCCATGTTGGCCGCTTGTAAGGCAAACACCCTACCGCTGTGCTATCGCTTCAGCCCACAACTTTCATACAAATATGAAAGAATATTTACCCTGAGAAGAGCGGGTAGGGTGCTTGCCTTGCCCCTGGCTGACCTGGGTTTGATCCCCGGTGACCCACAGTGTGCCACAAGCCCTACCAGGTATGATCCTTGAGCTCTTCTGGGTATGGTCCAAAAACAAAACTAGTAAAAGAACATTCACCTTATCTTCCTTTGCTCTAGTAAAAATTACTTTTAGACAGAGTTGTAATCCAAGGAGAGCTATAGGTGCTAGAGTGCAAAACAGGGCTGGGACGATGGTACAGTCAGTACATACTGGCCTTGCATGTGCCTGACCCAGTTTTGTTCCCCCACATCCCATATGGTCACCTGAGCACTGCCCAGGAGTAATTCCTGAGTGCAGAGCCAGGAGTAACCCCAGAGCATCACCAGGTGTGATCCAAAAGCTAAAAGAAAACGAAAACAAAACAGCACTGTGGATACTTGATTTCCACTTCCCACTGAACATCAACAACCTTCTCACAGAAGAGATTCTCACCACTGACCACAACCGCTCTGCACACCAGTGAACCGCAGAGAAGCTAAGTAGGCTGTTCAGGGTCACTCACCTAGCACTGGCAGAGCTGAGCTTGACCCTGGCTACCAATAACAGCACCTAGACAGGCTTATCAAAAGACATTGCAGTCCCATTAGTGTTCTGATGCTGAGAGCGTCAGCTCTTGAACCAGACGATGGGCAGCGTTGCCAGGTTGCAGTCCTGTGCTGGTTTCTGTCTGAGCTAACTGAGGGAAGCCTCTCGGGTGAGGTAGCAACAGACCTTCTCTTGTTATAATCTAGACAACGAGAAGGAAGAAGAAAGTGACAAGGACTTCCAGGAAAGTGGCCGGTGCTAATACATGCTGGGCGGGATTTGGGTCCAGAACCCCCAGCGTGGTCACAGATACGTCACATTTAGTCTCTCCCGCCTTGTGTCCATTTTCTCATTACAGAGAGCTTGAGACTCTGACTTGTGCCAAGAAAATAAAAGCAATGAAATATTTTAATATTTCCTACCTATAAAGGCCCCATGGTTTATGACTTCAAATGCACTGAAATTAAACAGAAATGTGAAAGACTTCTGAGCCATCCAAGCAGGCAGCAGCTGTTCACAGGGAACTCCACATGCTTTTCTCTTTTTGTTCTTTTTTCTTTTTGGTTTTTTTTTTTGAGCTCAGAGAGTAACTTCTGATACAGATCCGGAGACCATATGGGTTACCAGGGATCAAACCCAGACTATGTGTAATGCAAGAGCCCCACGCACTGAACTATCTCTCTGGCCCCTTGGACATGCTTTTCCAAGGCATGAGTACCTCAGTCGGTACACAGACTGTTCATCTATGGTGGTTCTGACGTAAGATCAACATTTAGTGTAGTTCCAGAATCTACCTGGCAGAATATAAAGACTTCTCCTTGAGAACATATAAAGACATAGAGGAAAGAAGAGGTTGGGGTGCTGTTGCATGAATGTTCTTTCGGTCAGAGGCTCAGAGACAAGGCAACTGAGAGGAATGTAGAGAGAACGGAGGGCCAAGGCATCGATCTGGCTCAAGGTGAAGAGGGACTGCCAGAGGCCACCTTCAATTCTATTTTTTTTTTATCAGTTACATCCTAATGACTTCATCATAGAGAAAGATTCACTAACGAGAGTACAAACAGTTATAGGATGAGCATTCGTCAAAAGAACATCAGGGTATATATCCATTGTCTTGTCAAAGCTATGCTGTCAAAGCTATGTTGTCATGATTAAAAATGTCAGAGGAAGATATGGAGCTGGACACGTAGGCTCTACAGATTACGTCCCCCACATTCTTGTGGTCGGTTACACATAGGGCAAAGAGAAGGCTCAGACTGATACTTGAAGGTCAAATCAGATTAAGGATGTGTAAGAGAGGGGGAAATTGCTGCATTGTACCGCCAAGATAGTGTATGACTAGGCTGGTGAATAAGAGCGTGCTGTAGTTCTCCAGGACATCGGACTCACAAGTTTTAACTTGCCCACTTAATGGAAAAGTGGGGCCTTGGTTCTGCCTCCTGCTTGCAGGGCAACATCCAGAGGCTCGTCCTAATGTCCTGGCATAGCACCAATAGGGTGCGAAGCCGAGTCAGCTTTTTTTTTTTAAATGCATTTTGGGGCCAGAGAGATAGTATAGTGGGTAGGGCATTTGCCTTGCACATGAATGACCTGGGTTCAAT
Organism: Sorex fumeus; assembly: GCF_029834395.1. Taxonomy (NCBI): domain Eukaryota; kingdom Metazoa; phylum Chordata; class Mammalia; order Eulipotyphla; family Soricidae; genus Sorex; species Sorex fumeus. The sequence continues at coordinate 821,828 of NW_026606255.1, read as the reverse complement.
CCCCAGCATCCCATATGGTCCCCCAAGCACCTTCAGGAGTAATTCCTGAGTGTAGAGCCAGGAGTAGCCCCTGAGCATTACTGGCTGTGATCCAAAAAGACAAAAATAATGCATCTTTTCTTGGAGTTGGGCCATTCCAGGTACTGTCTCAGTGAGATTTTCATTCTTGGAGAAGCAGGATAAACAAAAGGGATTTTGTGATTTCTCTGTGTCTTCAAGAGCTACAAACAGAAAACGGTCCTAAATGGAAAAGAAGACCCCAACTGCTCCTTTGCAAAGCTCTGGGCCTTTAATTCGAATCATATTTCCTCTCCTTTCCAGGAAAGGATGATGAGGAAGAGAAGTCCCAGGGTCAGAGATGGTGGAATCTGCCCACCCCAGCCCACCTGCTCTGAGTGAGCACTATTTCGGGCGAGTCCCTAATCTGTGCAAGGTAAATGAATAGGCACTCCCTCACACTTCATCTGGCCTGAGGTATGACAAGTTGAAACCATTTTTTTTCAGGGGCTATATTTGGGCCACAGCCAGCTGTACCCAGGCCTACACCCAGCTCTGTGCTTGGGACTACTCCCCCTTGCCCTTCAGTACCCAATCCCTTGGGAGTCGAGGGACTGACCACATGCAGTGTCGGGAGCCCTGAGGACCCAGGATGTGCCTGACCTCTGTCCTCTGTCTTCTGCTCCGTTTCATCTACAGTCCATGCCTTGTTATTGTTGTGTGAGATTCGGGTCAACTTTAATGACCTCTAGGAGTAGATGATGCAGTTGACGCTTTGGGATGGGACTGGGGGGCGGGATTGGCATCTTTTTTGCTCTTTGTCTTCAATCTTTCTCATTCATCCCATAAGGAAAACTTTCATCAGGACATTTAACAGCATTTTTAGTGCTCTCCAAAAATATACCCTGTTAAACTGACTTAGAAAACATAACTTGTTAGGAGGCCATAGATAATCAGCAGTTCGATTCACTTCCCTTCTTGTTTTTACCACTTGAGTGAGTGAATGCAGGCTGCTAGCTTCACCAAATTAAAGAGAGAGAGACCAGGACTCGGTGGGGGGTGGCAAGGGAGGAGGGGGCGGAGAGTGATTTAATTTTGGAGTCGTGCAAAACTTTAGGAAAGGAAATTAAAAGCCCATTTGGTTCTCCAGCTAGATTATGATCAGATATGAAAGCCTCTTTAAAATGAATTTTATATCATTTGAGCTGGTGCTTTATGTTCAAGCCAGCTGTTTGTGGAAGGGGGTGGGCAGTGATGAGTTGGGAGCGATTGTGGGGTGTGCAGTTGGGGGGGTGGAGGAAAGAATCTCCCACTTCCACATTTTTCCCAGCCGAGCTTTGTTGCAAACATTCAGATGGCTCTGAATTACTGGACCGTGCATGAGACATACTTGTTCCCAAATGCAGACACTAATTCCAGAAATAAAGATCATTGTTAGTCTTAAGATCTTTTTTCCATCTTAGGCTGATGTGGGGAGCTGAGACCTGACGCCCGAGAGAAGGTAGAGCCTACTTTTCTTGGGTTGTCGAATAGACCAAATCCATTTTCATATCGTCTATATGCGTTTCCCTCACACTTTCCCAAGAGGCAAAAAGAGCCAAAGAGTCCTTGGGGGCTGAGGTCCGAGAGTCTGGGGGTCCGAATCCTGCCTGGTGCATTCATGCTCTCTTGGTTCCGTGCATCCCAATCTCTGATTCTCCCTGTTCATTTGGCTTGTTTTTGCTTTTGCTCGCAGCATTGCCATAAGCAAACCAACGCAGGAAGAATCTGCCAGTGAATTTCGAAGTAGGAGTGAAAATAACGAAAGGACCTCTCGTTGCATGATTCAAGAAAATCTACACCTCGGTACGCTGGCTGGAACACGGTGTTTCTCCAACAACTTAGAAGCTCCAGGTCCGTCTGTTCCAAGACGCGAGTGTTGTCTGGCTCCCTTGCCGGCTGCCCGCCAGGAGCGCCTTTTACCTGGCGTGCCCTGGGCTTGCTCGCTCCGGGGCATGGAGGATGGTCACACACCTTTAATTTTCTGAGAGGTGAAGACTGTGTTTTTGGCTAAGGTGAGGAAGAGGTGAGGGGCAAAGAAACCCACGTGAGTATTTCCCAGTAACCAAAAGCAAGCCATCCTTTGTGAAGAACCAACTATTCTCCAGAAAAGAAAAATAAAACAAAAATAGACAAACCTACAAACCCAGCCACAAAGTTCACAAGGAAGATAACACTATATATATGCATTTCTCTACTTAACGTCTTCGATGAGATCTTGTTTTACAGACAACCTGTTGTCAGTTCAGGTCAAGTCTGGATTTGGGGTTTCCTCCAAGAGATTCTTTTCCTCTGTTGCCTGTCTCCATCTAAAAACATGTATCACAAGAAGGAAAGTGAGCCTGACCTTTGTCTTTGGCAAAAATTACTTGATGAGGGGCCGCCAGAGTGATAGCACAGCGGGTAGGGTATTTGCCTTGCATGTGGCCAACCCGGGTTCGATCCCCAGCATCCCATATAGTCCCCCAGGCACCACCAGGAGTAATTCCTGAGTGCAGAGCCAGGTGTGGCCCAAGTAAAAGCCAAAACAAATTGCTTGACGAGAGGCCGGGAGACGGTTGCCAATTCACTGCACCCCTAGCAAGTCTGAGGCCATGAGTCTGATCCCCACCACCACCCACATCCCCTCAGCAAGTTCCTGGCCTCTCTGCACTGAGAGATCTCAGGCCCTGCCACAACCAGGGGTGTGAGGGCATTCACACACCTTTAATTTTCTCAGAGATAAGTGTGTTTTTGACCAAAGTGAGGAAGAGGTGAAGGGCAAGGGAGGGGTGCACCGGAGAGCAATGCTAATCAGAGGGTGGTGAGCCACTTAGCAAGAGGCACATCTGCCTCCCGACCAGTGAGCCTGTGTGACCCCCAGTGAGCACCGAGTTTACAAGTACCACAGTCGAGCATGTGTGACCCCCATTATAGCTGTGACAATGATCAGAGTACAGGGACGGGTGGAAATTGAAGATGAAGAATCCCATTTTTTTTTCTTTTTGAGTCACACCCGCGATGCACAGGGGTTACTCCTGGCTCTGCACTCAGGAGTTACTCCTGGCGGTGCTCAGGGGACCATATGGGATGCTGGGAATCGAACCCGAGTCGGCCGCGTGCTAGGCAAATACCCTACCACTGTGCTATCTCTCCAGCCCTCATTTTTTTTTCTTTAATTGTTCAATTCTATTGGCCGTGATCCCAGAGAGGCGGGTAATAGAGAAACATTTTGATTTTCAGGGTACTATTCAGAACTATTCAGAAGTGAGGAAGGAAGTTTCTCCATGAAATATTTCCTCTTTCTAGGAGGACTGGAAGTGACACACAGGGGTGACACGTGTAATCCAAAAACATATTTAATAATAATCCTCCAAATTTTCCTGAAAACTTCCGAGAACTTTAAGATCTGCTGAAATGTTTTCTGATTTGAACAACTGCTCTCTTCCCTCCTAAGTATTTGGTAAATGATCTATATTTCTTATTCTAATTTCCTCACTGACAAAGCACTTTGGGGGGTGGGGTGGGAGGTCTTACTCCTGGCTCTGGGCTGGGGATCGAACCTGAGTCAGCTACCCACTGGACTGTCATGTGGTCCCGCTGGCAACGCACTCAATGAAAAATGCTCTAAACACTTATTCAAATCTGTATCTGCACCCCGTTGGAGAGACAGGAGACTGCGGGGTCAGTTCCTGCCCCATAAGGGGCTGAGCCTACTGGAGAGTCAAGCGCCCAGGGTCTGGCTCAACCCCAGACCACTCAGGGCTCAGAGGAGGTGCTCTGAGGTGTGGGGTGCAGAGGAAAGAGAAGGGGGAACCTTTCCTATTCCAGCACCCACCCTTTCCCTGACCTGTGCAATCACTGGGCCAGCAGGTGAGTTTAAATGTCTGTCAGTTCCCGAAGGCACAAACCCACAGACCCCAGACCCTAGACTCCAGACCTGGCCGTTCCCAGCTCATCTGCAAAGGCAACGGGAATAAGCGCCTCGCTCTGCGCCTCATCTGAAAATGCCCGGATGTTTCAGCAGAGATGCACAGGTGCGAACTAAAGATGCACGCACAGAGATGAATATACCGAGGTGCCCAGCCTGCAGGGTGAGGAGCTGTGCTCTCTCCCCTCTGGGAGGCTCAAGCCGCCCTCTCCTCCCTGCCTACCCCATCCCTGGTCACCTGCCAGCCCGGTGCTCCCCTGCTCCTCCCGGGGCCTGTCTCCAAGGGCTGCTTCCTGGAGCCCAGGAAGGAGGCCCGCACTTCTGGGGGATAGAAACTGACGTAGGTCTAGAGCTCATCATGGAACTGAACTGTAACGTCTGCGCAGAAAAATCACTTGGTCTTGTCTGCGGGCCCAAGCAAAGCGGCTGTCTCTGCTGCTGACCTCAGATCACCTCGCCATTCAGTGACCTCCTTCCTCACCTCCCCCGTGGAGGTCTGGCTGGCCGGGAGAAAGCCAGTCTCCTCCAGACTTGGGGGTGGGGGGGTTGCTTCCTGCCTTTTCCTTTCTCTTTTCCACTCAGGCTCTGCTGGTGAAAATGAAAAAGCGACAGTTCCTGGGCAGGCGGAGGAGGAGGCCCCCCATGATGAAAGGGACCTTGTCAGGAAGGTGACGTGGCATTTGTCAAGTTGCCATAAGGCGACACAAGGCATTTGCCAGCTGATTATAATTTTAATATAAAAGGCTTAATCCCTTTGACGCCATTTAATATTGTTGCATAATGCAAAATTGCAAAAAAAAAAAAAAAGAAAAATGCATTTAATTCCCATGCATGAGCATTGTGAAAACTCAGGGATGGAGGGGGGGGGGAACAATACATAAAGGAAACCATGTCCCTCTTCTGCAGTGGCTTTGGAGTATTTGGGGATCTAGTTTTCCTCTGGGTACCCCCTCTCTCCACTGGCTTCTCATCTCTCAGTGCCTCTCTCGACCTCCTTGGCAAAAACCAGGATCATCAAGAGCCTTCCGTTCTGTGCCTTGCTTTTCTAAATTGAATCATCTATAAGAAATGGCTTTTTCCATTTTTAAACCCGCACACAGCCACGCGGGTATGACTCAGCTCAAAGCTCCGCATTTAGGGAGGTGCTTTCATTCACAAATACCCACTGCCTCTTGGGTGCAGATGATGACAGAGGCTCCTGGTTCCCCAGGGAGGACAGGTGATAAACAAGGACTTGTCCCAGCTCTGGGGAAGACAGAGTCAGGGTAAGGCAGAAGCGGGGCTCAGAATTGCTCCTCTCACAGAGGAACAGCCCCGGCTCTCCTTGCTGTGGTCTGCGGGTTGACCCCTGGGTCTCGTCTCCTGACAGTTTCTGAGGGGTTGAAGGGAAGGGGAGAGCCCCGGGGACCGTGTGGTCACACATGCTGGGCTCGGATTCTGGGGTCACACACAGCGATCTCAGGCACCCATGGGGTGCTGGGGATTGAACCCTGGCTCCCACTTGCAAAACCCTTGTTCCAGGCCTCTGAGCTTTTTCTCCAGGTCTAATTTGTTCACGTCGAACACCCCACCCCCCCCCACCACCCCAAAAGTCAAATATCTCCCAAGTTCAGCAAGAGGAAATAAACCCTCTCCCACACCCACCGCGAGGAGAGCTGCGTCGGTGTGTTGAGCTGTTTGGCAGCATGTTCTTAAGGTAGAAAGAATCACCAAGGCTTTGACTCATTCATTCCCTACCCAGGTTCTCTCCTGAGAAATTAATGAGACGCTCAGGCACAATTTTATATACAAACACTTCTGGGTCTAATTGTTGATAATAGTGGAGGGAAGGTAATAATGTTCATCAGAACCAGAAAGGTAAAATTAATTCCAGTCCTTTCCTCCAGAATAATACTGTGAAATAAATAATAACCACCGTTTGTTAAGGCTTGGCTCTGCCCCAGAAGCTGTTGAAAGCTTTTTGAAATATTGTTCTCCAAGAATATATTTAATTCTATGGAGAATGTTTATCACATAAGGTTGAGAGGAGAAATGGGAGTCAGCAAGGTTTTATTTATAGTCTAATTTGTATTTCTCCCCCTGGTGTTTAGATGCACATACATGGGAAAAGACCAGGATTTAATGAAGGGAGGAGGGGCTGCCAGTGAATGGCCATTTTTTCATATTTCTGAGTTTTCCATAATGATATATGCAGGCCACTGATAAATTCCTTTTCTTTTTGGTTTCTGGGTCACACCCAGCAGTGCTCAGGGGCAACCCCCAGTTCTCTGCTCAGGGGGTCACTTGGTCTGTGTTTGGGGGGGACCATGCAATGCCGGGTCAAACCTGGGCCTCTCTGTGCGAAGCCGGCATGCAGTTCCTCCAACTCAGTTCCTCACCAACACAGTGTCAGACGCCTTCCGGTCAGCGGTCACACACGGCAGGGGAAGGCAAAACCACAAGGAGTGACCAGCCCCGGAAGTCCCACCTCTTGGTGAGCCATGGGGAGCTGGCAGGGAAGCAGCTGACTCTCTCTGGCTGCCGGGGGAACTCGGAGATGCTTCTAAGACCCTGGGGCCAGCACCCTGATCCTGACACTTAGCGACATGGCTACTGGCTCCAGGCTCACGTCCTCCTTAGTAGTCTGGGATCGATCTTGTGGCTGTAGGTAGCATGAGTGGTGCCTGCTAAAGTCCCCACCCCTGAGCACTGCTGTGAGCAGGTGTGCTGCTACACACATGCACGCACAAGCACAAGCACACGCACATGCATACGCCCTGGACTCCGCACACAGATGCACATTGTATACACACACTCCCATACATGCATCTGTACATTCACACACAGTCCCACACAACACAGTGCACACTCCCACATGTGCACATGCCCACACTGCACACACACACACATGCACACTCACATGCACACACAACATACATGCACACCCACACACATGCACATACACATGCACACAACAGACACATGCACACTCAGTGCATGTGTGCACACTGAACACGCACATATGCACACACTCACAGTGCACACTCACACATGGATCCACACACTCACATGCATGTGTGTACACACACTGCACATGGCCACACTTACACACAGACACACATACTCACTGTATAGCCATTCACCCGTGGGGGCAGCTGGCAGCCCAGGATGCTTTTTCCAGGTGGCAGCTGTGGTGCATTTGCACAAAGACCTTCCTTTGTCTCCCGTTGAGGGGAGCCCAGATTCTGCCTCCGTGTGTCCTGCGCCCCATCACTCATGTCCCCTCAGAGGGAGCTGTCTCCCAGCAGAGGCGGGAAACACAGAGGAGGAGAGTAAAGGGCATGGGGTGGGGGGAGAGGAGAGAGAGGGGAGAGAGACACAGAGAGAACGCTTAGCAGTCCTGCCTGCCCACCTCTGCCTGCAGAGGGAGAGCACACAAGAGCTGCAGGTCTTGTGTGTTATGTGTGCATGTGTGTGCATGTATGTGTATGCACAAGTGTGTATGCATGTGTGTGCATGCACACCTGCAAGTCTATGCACCTGTGTGTACATGTGTGTACAGTGGGTGAACATGCATGTGTGTACGTGCGTGCATGCCTGTGTGTGCACGTGTGTGTATGCCTGTGCATGTCTCTGTGTGCACATGTGTGTATGTGTGTGCATGCCTGTGTGTGCACATGTGCATGTGTCTGCATGTCTGTGTGTCTGCACGTGTGTGTGAGTGCTCTGCCCCCACACAACCTTCTCTCTTTGAAAGAGGCTCCACGGGGCTGTACGCAGGGTTTCCTTCGCTTCCCTTTGCTGCTGTTGCTGCGTGCCTGCAGCCCAGGCTGTGTGCAGGCCTCGATGCTGCTGTACAGGGATACCCCTAAGCAGTGAAGGCACCGAGGCCAGCAGGGAACGAACAAGAAAGGCGTAGGGCTGTCCTACAGACTCTGCCCATCTGGCCACACCCAGTGCATGTGAGTCTCTGTAGCAGCCACCTGGCCTCTATTTGGTTGAATAGTTCTTCTTTGGGGAGTAAAATGAGATGAGCAGAACAGACATTCATCTGCCCACCTGGTGACACTCAGCCAGGGGGCTGCCATACCTGCTCTGTCCCTGCAATGTGCAAAGACCCACCTGCTTTTGGTTTTGGGGCCACACCCCATGGTGCTCAGGGCTGACTCCTGGCTCTGTGCTCATGGATCACTCCTGGCAGGGCTTGGGGGACCACATAGGGTGTCAGGGATAGAACCCCGTTGGCTGTATGTAAAGGAAGCACCCTCCCCACTGGACTATTGCTCCAGCCCACCTGCTTCTAGCCCTGCTGACTGGAGGTTCCTGACTTATCACTTCTCCAAGCTATAACGAAGAGACCAGACCACAGAGAACAGCTACATGTCAGTGAGCGTCCACGTAGGTGTAGATTCTCGGGCGGGCTGGTGTGAGAGCTCACAGCATCTTGGGCTCTGCTGTCTCGCAGTCGTTTCCATGCTAGATCTCCACAGAAAAAAAGCCACGACACCATTTAAGAGGTGTGTTCCCATGCCAGGCCTGTGAAAGTGACACCTCTCAGGTCACCGAGTCGCAAACACATGCCTGAGGTCTGCGGTGGAGCTGGATGTCATAGTGACATCTATCTCGAGGGCAGTGCCAGGGGGCGGGTGGAAGGGGAGCCCTGGAGGCTGGGGGGTGGCCCAGCGGCAGCCTTCTATGAAGACTGTGCTAAACCCGCCCCGCCCACACCCCACTGAATCAGAGCAGCTGCTGCTATCTCCTGCGTAGGGTGTGTGCAGAGCCCTGCCTGGACTTCACTGTCCAGCACCGGCTCCCCAAAGGCCCCGCCTCTAAGACTGACGCTGAGCAGCAGATCAAGTCTCCCTCCTTCTCTTTAGTTCTTCCTGTTTGGACAGATGTGGAGACTGGACGTGACTGACCCCTTCTCAGGCAAGTGGGCAGCCTGGCATTCTCACCCAGGCACTGTCCATTCCCCACAGTGAATCGATGCCCAGAACTAGGCCCCGCCTACTGACCGGTCTCTGTTCCCATGAGCCGCAGCCAGGCCTGAGCCCTCGAGTTTGGCACCTTCGAAGCTCGCACCCATGGCAGAAGGAGAAAGCAGCAGGAGCAACTGAGAGTGGGAGAACCTTCCAGAAGCGAGTCCCCCATGGGACAGCGGGCATGTAGGAGTTGCCCAGCACTTTCTGAGCTAGTCAGGATCCAAGAAGAGGCCTCCGGGAGCCCCTCCCTGCCCCGGGCTGGGGTCATGGGGAAGGAGAACACACCACAGTGGCCCTTATTTCATTGTCCATAAGTATTTCCTTTTCTCCCCTGGGTGGCCAGGATTGGGAGGGTTGTGAGACTCACACAGGAGATTGTGGGGTTCCCTGGGGTCAGTTCTTGCACACCTGGATCATCTCAGTGAACCAGGGTGCTGATGACTCCTACAGCGCTCACTAGGACCCGCTCATCGTCAGTCTTACAATGCGTGCGTGCGCACACACACACACACACACACATACACACACACGACAGAGGTAGCAGAGACGCGATGGTGGAGCTGGGGGTTGGGGGCAGACAGCACAGTTACCAGGACGGTTCTTGGTGAATGGGGATGGAGCCAGGGATCAAACTCATGGCCAGATGCTCGCAAGGTCTCACTTGTGCTTTTGGCTCCGGAACTGTCCCCAGGATCCTGTTTGTGTGGGTGGTGACATTCCTATTTATTTATTGCCACGTAAGAAATGAGAGCTGGGAAATGAGACTCCAGGCTGACCTGTGTGTGTGTCCCCCCCCCCCCGCCCCCGCACCCTGTGTGGCTGGGGTTTAGAACACGAGCTGGCGCACAGTTCACTATGGCATTCTTCCATGCTTGGTTGCAGACACCATGCTTGTGGGGACTGGGGGATCCCACAGGGCAGTGCCACCAGGACCACGCTCTAATACAGGGCAGTGCCAGGGCTCGGACTCGAGTCCTCAGGCTTCCAGGCAGTGACTCTCCCTGTGTCCATGCAAGCCGAGAGCAGCCCACCTGCACCCGTTTCCAGCGGACACCCATCCGGTCCTGCTGCCCGAGTCACCTGCAGAGAAGGACCTTCCTGAAGCTGCCAGACATGCAGCCAGGAACCATCCCTCACGCTGAGAAGGGAGGAGAGAGGAACCGGCTGTGGACCAGAGGAGAGAGCCTGGCCCAACTCCCAGGCCAGGGCAGAAGACAGAAACGGGATTAAGCAAGAAAGCGACTTCGCTGCCTTTTCGGTTTCACAAACGGTAGCCCCTGGCTGACCTCTCGGGCCAGCTGGGAAATCAGACCAAAGGCGGAGTATGTAATGCCCCGGACTTCCCCTCTTCCCTCTGGTCTCTCTGCTGAGTCTACCTGAGACCATGAGAGTCCCTCCCGGGCTGCCCCATTCCGCCAGAGACTCCCAGGGGCATAGTGCGGCACATGCGTGCAGCCAGCCCTTTATGTCCAGGGCAGGACAGTGGCCGCCACACAGCCCACGTTTCCCCGGCAGAGCCCCAAGAGCTCACCCCACTCGGCTGCTCCTTCTTCTTCTCTTTCTTTCATCTGCCCTTTCTTGTTGCTGCTTGCCCGGGGGCTTGAACTCACTTGCTTCCGTGTGTCTCCACCTCCCTCTCTTCCCAGCAGAGAAAGGGCAAAAGGCCCTGATGTCTGCACATCCTCGGGGTTGGAATTTTCTTTTTTCCTAGCCGCTGATACATCTCTACAAACCAACCCCCACATCCACTATTCCTTGTGGATCATTGAAAACTCCCTCTGAGTGGAGCTTCACGACCTTTATAATATTTCCCAGACCTTCTCACCTCTGGGTGGGATTTCACAATCTTCTCTGCCTCTGGGTGGGAGTTTAGGACCTTCTCTAGTCACACATGACCTGGCTAAAATAAGCCTGGAAGCCACTGGTCTGGTACAGGGGTTCTGAGACGCAGGGGGCCGTGGTTAGGACAGAGTCCTGGGCCTCTTTCCAGGCTGATTCTCTCCGAGTTCCACCCTGGTTCTAATAATGGAGTCGATGGTCCCTCACTGCCCATCACAGTAGCTTTCAAGTGGAGGCTTGATTGGGCAGGAGAAACGCTCTGATCTCACTCCTGATGCTATGAGTCGCTGACCCTCAGACTCCCCGCACACTCTGCCCTTTGCCCTGTGGAGTCTGACGGCTGAATAAAATGTAAAAAGGGATCCGGGCCCTCCAGGACCCCACCAGAACTCCAGGAATATTACTAGTGATTAACCGGAATAAAGCTTTTTGTGATAATTATGCATTGGTTCTGATATATTTCCCAGACAGAAGAAATCAATATAACCAATTAAAGGGTGGAGAGAAACAATGACAAGGGTAATGCAAATTCATCTCTCCATTCGAACGGAATACGTTTTTCCATTTGAATATGGAACACCTATTGGGATAGTACAAACCAGATAATGACACTTAATTAGCAAGCACCAGCTCAGCGGAATGAGAAGACGCCCCGGCTTCCTCTCCGCCTCTCTCGACTTCCATTTTCTCCCTCACTGCCTGCTGGGGACAGAGAACAGAAACTCTGAGAAGGCAAAGGTCCGTTTCTATCCTGTGGCTTCTCACTGAGGCAGGATCTGACCGCCACTGCCTGGATTCGATCCTGCCCAGTTTCTGAGCTGAGCTGGGCAGTGCTGTACATGTCCATGCAGGCCTGCCTTGCCTTCAACAAATCTCCCACTAACACTCAAGCTGCAACGTTCCCTCCAGTCTATGATGGGAATAAGCGGGCAGAGGACACAGTCCCGCTCCAAAAAAGACAGGAGCAAACAGAACGGTCTGGCCATCACCTTTCTAGAAAACCAGCCTCTGACAAAGCCCACCTGGTGACGTCACCTTTCCTTCAGTCCTACCACACACCTTTCCCAGACATTCAGTCCCCGTCCTTCCTGCTTCCACCAGACTCCACTTCCGGTGTTGGCACTGCAGACCGCCCCCCCCCATCCCATTTCCCCTGTCTGTGATTTGTACCAAAATCCAACCGTGAAACCCCTTGCACCCCCCTCTTCACCCGATACTACCATCTGTCTGATTCTGCTTTGGGGTTCTATTTTTTTCTGGCTCAGGGATCACTCTCGGTGGTGCTTCAATGACCAGGTATGGTGCCAGGGACTGAACTGGGGTTGGTTGCCCATGAGGAAACGCCTTAGCCGCTGTACTCTGACTTCGCTCCCCATTGGTCTCCCTGAGATGCAGGTGGGGTACCCTGATGATCAGAGCTACAGTGTTACTGGCAGTTGTGGGCACGGGCTGTAATTTGTGGGATGGAGTTATTGACACTTCTGGTTTCCACTCTTGGATTCCCTCACACTCCAGTCACTGCTGGACGTGCATGCCAGCTCAGAAACTCATCTCTGGCACTGTTTGGGGCTGACTCCTGGCTCAGTGCTCAAGGATCCCTCCTGGTGGGACTCGGGGGGCCATAGGTGGTACCAGGAATTAAAGCCAAGTCAGCTGCATGTAAGTCCAGTGCCTTAACCCCTGTGCTATAGCTGCTTCTTCTTCTTCTTCTTTCTTCTTCTTCTTCTTCTTCTTCTTCTTCTTCTTCTTCTTCTTCTTCTTCTTCTTCTTCTTCTTCTTCTTCTTCTTCTTCTCCTCCTCCTCCTCCTCCTCCTCCTCCCTCTCCCTCTCCCTCTCCTTCCTCCTCCTCCCTGTCCCTTCCCCTGCCCTCCCCTCCTCCTCCCCTTCCCCTCCCCCTCTCCCTTCCCCTTCCCCTTCCTCTCCCTCTTCCTCTCCCACTTCCTCTCCCTCTTCCTCTCCTTCTCCTCTTTCTTCTTCTTCACCTCCCTCCACTCCTCTTCCTCCTCCTCCTTGGGGAGTGGGGAGGCACCACACTCAGAGATTCTCTGGGGATATTCCTGGCTCTGCACTGAGGAATTCTTCCTGGTGGTACTCAGAAGACCATATGGGATTCTGGGGATCGAACCTGGGTCAGCTGCATCCAAGGCAAGTGCCTTCCTCACTGTCCTATCTGTCCAGTCTGGTCCCTCTTTCTTTTTAAGCAGAAGTCCTCCCACCCTCTGTTTGAAACAGAGGACCTTCCTGCCCACTGTGGAGTGAAGAGAAAAACCTTCCATTTCCCAGGTCAGCCTTCTTGATTCAGCAGTGCTCTGCAGTCCGGGAATCGTTTCTCTCTAGCATGGCTGGGTACCCAGGGTTAGGGGGCGCATTTCGGATGCTTCAGAGAGAAAAACAGAGGAGGGCGCAGTATTATTAGCACTCAGCAATCAATCACAGATGGCCTTCAAAAATTAACCCAAAAGCAGAATGCTCATTTTCAGAAAGTGCCTGCCTTCTTGAAATAACCTGGAAAGGTCCCAGAAACATCTCTCATGCCTGTAGCCCAACAGACACGGTTTCTGTGGGAGATGCTTTTATACAAAATCCTTGTTCTCTCAGGCTCTCGCACCTCCCAGACTTTTGGGGGGCCTCAGCAGAGAGAAATCCCTCAGAATGATTCCACCAGCTGTGCGTGTGGGGGCCGCCTGCCCCCCACACCCTCGGCCCCATCAGAGCTGAGTTTCTGTATGCGCAGGTATGGTGGAGAGGCCTCGGCCCCCAGGCCAGGTGGCACCTAGTCATGCCCTCCTCCTCCAGAGCCTGAACCTTTACTGTGTGATTAGGAAATTGCAGGATGGCCCTGGCTGATGCTCCAGAAGAGAGCCCCAAACTTCAGCGCATGCTCGGGATGATAAAGGACTCCTTTGACCACTCAGGTCAGCCGTGTGCTGTTCGAGCACTCCACCTGCCAGACTCTCTCCAGTCCTGGCTCCCCCTCCTGTTCTAGCTTGTCTGTGGTTAGTTGTGGGGAACCACCCAGTAGAGGTGTGGTGCTTGGGGGACCATGCGGGTCATGCCCAGGGCGCTTGGGGGACCATTCATTGCTGGAAATCTGACCCAGGACCTCACACATGCAAGTCATGTACTCATGAGCCAAATCCCCAGCCCCCATAAAATGATTCAACATTCAGGGCCCTCCAACACAGTCACGGTGATCAATCTCTGCACACTCTTCCGTCGATTAAGATTCTGTCACGAAAGGGCTCAGATGGCGGAAGGAAAACGTCTGTTTGTCCGGCAGGCCTGCCTCATGCCTTTCTGCTCATGGTACAGCTGCTCGGCCGAGTCCTGGCTGTCTGATCGGAGCCCCAAGATTTGTTTCTGCTCCGCACTTCTCACACAGGGTTAAAAATCATCCGCGATGTGCAAGGGAATAAATATTTCAAACCCACTTGCTTTCTGGGGCTGGAGCGATAGCACAGCAGTAGGGCGTTCGCCTTACAAGCGGCCAACATGGCTGACCTGAGTTCGATTCCTCCGCCCTTCTCGGAGAGCCCGGCAAGCTACCGAGAGTATTCGATATGCCAGACACAGTAACAACAAAGTCTCCAATGGAGACGTTACTGGGCCCGCTCGAGCAAATCGACGATCAACGGGAGGGCCCTTTACCTTTACCTTTACCTTGCTTTCTGGCCTGCCAGATGGCTGCCTTTCACGCAGTCGGCTATGTCAGACGCCCCCAAAACTCAGTGGCTTGGCTTCTCCGGTGCGGCCTGCGATCCTGCGAGAGGGACTGGGAGGCCTCGGAGGAAGGATCTTTCTCAACTAAAACAAAACAACAGACAACATCCTGACAGAATGGCTTCCACTTGCTCGGCCTCAGGAATATTCTTCACAGCAAAAATCCCAGCTCGTCAATAACCATCAGCAAAAGTGCTCATGCTAGGGCTGGAGTGATGGCACAGTGGGTTGCCTTGCCTGTGGCAGAGCTGGGTGAGATCCTCCTTACCCCGTGTGATCCCTGATACACACCAGGAGTGAGTGATCCCTGAGTGCTACTGGGGTTCGAACCCAGGGCACCTGCCATCTGCACAGCCCTTTGAGCTATCTCCCCGGCCTTCTTCTCACTTCTAAAATTTCTTTCGTGTGTCTGTGTGTCTGTCTTGGCCTCTCTTGCTTTCTCACAGATGCACGCTCAGCCTCCATCCTCCTCTCAGACCCTGTCCGGGCCAGGCCACCCCGAAGGGACCAATCTGGATGGGTGCACACGGATGAGAGAGGGTGACCCTGCATAACTCTCTGAGACTCAGTGGAGTCCTCGAATCCTTCCAGATGCCGAGTTGGCTGTTCAGGCTGCCACAGGCGGGTCATTACTTCTCACATTCTGTTTATTTTCACGGATGCTTTGGCCACAAGCCTGTGTTGCTCAGGGGACACTCCCAGAGGTGCTCGGGTACCATTCAATGCCAAAAATGGAATCTGGGCCCTCTTCTCGGCCCCTGGATCTCACTCCCAGCCCAACTTCTCACCTTTCTGCAGGCTCGGAGGACTGCAGCCAGGCAGAGCTGGTGTGTGGACAGGGGCAGCTTCCCGGCTCACAGAATCTGTTTTCTCTAAGGCACTCACCACACTACCCGGGACCCAGCCTCACGGTCTTGTGTTCAAACTTTGGGGTCAGGGGCACACCTGGCAGTGCTCCAGGCTTATTTCTGACTCAGTGCTCCGGGATGATTCTGGAGGGGTTCAGGGGACCCTGGGAGGTAGAATTCCAACAAAGGAATTGGCAGGTGAGAGGGGGAGACACGATGTTCATTGTGACGGCTTGCTTTCTTCTGGGACAAACCTGCATTTCAGGATTTGTGCCGGAAAGGTCATCAGAACAGAAGGCAATGAAAGTCTCTGGTTGAATATATGCTTGTAATTGC
Source organism: Sorex fumeus (assembly GCF_029834395.1). NCBI lineage: Eukaryota > Metazoa > Chordata > Mammalia > Eulipotyphla > Soricidae > Sorex > Sorex fumeus. The sequence goes on along the minus strand of NW_026606255.1, from coordinate 806,178 downwards.
CGGTACTCGTGTCGTTATTAACACACAGAATAATAAATGCACATGAAGGGAAAAGGAGAAGCCAAAAGTTGACAGATCCAGACTCAGAAACCAGTTTAGATCTTAGACTACAAAGAAAACCACTGCTTAGGTTTCAGCGGCAGCTCATCCCGGCTCTCTGGAAGGGACCACCCACGCCCAGGAACGGATTTGGACACCACGCGGTGTCCACTGTTCTGGAATTTTTCTTCATTTAATGATGGAGCTCAAGCACCCTCCCAAGACTGAACCAAAGCTTTTTCACCTGTGCACACATGCACACAAGCACACCCACACACACGCACACACGCACACTCAGCTCACGCACACACACACATGCACGCACATGCACTCAGCTCACACACACACGCACACGCACTCAGCTCACGCATGCACACACACGCACTCACACTCAGCTCATGCACACATGCACGCACACACACTCAGCTCACACACTCACACGCACACACACACTCAGCTCATGCACGCACACACACATGCATGCATACACACTCAGCTCGCGAACACACGCACACGCACTCAGCTCACACACGCACACGCACACTCAGCTCATGCATGCACACACACATGCATGCATACACACTCAGCTCGTGCACGCACACACATGCATGGATACACACTCAGCTCACGAACACACATGCACACACAGGCACGCATGCCCGGCATGGGCTCACGTCTACGTGCTCACACATGCAGACAAGCACACTGGCAGGTTTGCTTGCAGAGAAAAGGTTCCCATGGGCTTGGAAAAGTTCGGCCCCATGGTGCATTGTGCTAAACTCTAAGAGAGGGGAGAGGATGTCCCTGCTGACTGGAAACGACCCGCCTCGGCACTGGTTTCCTAGGGGTCTCAGTGCAGCTGCGAAGGAAAGGCGGGGGGTCCTAGCAGAGGCAGCGTGAGAGGGACTGAGGCGATAGTTCGGAGGGGAAGGCAGGCCTTGTACAGGGCTGACCGGGGTTTCACCCCCAGCACTCATATGTTCCCCCAAGCACCGCCAGGAGTGATTCCTGAGTGCAGAGCCATCAGCATAACCCTGAGCATCACGGGGGACCCCCCACCCGCCCCCACCTCCCTACCGAAGGAGGCGGCGTGAGCGGCTGTGCCGGCTGTGCAGGAGTTAAGCCGCGCGAGGTCCTGCTTACCCTCAGCTTGGAGAAGGCCCGAGGCTTCAGCACAAAACCTCATTAGTGGGAGAAATGCACGCCTGGATGCAAATGAGGGTTTGAGCAGCTCCTAGACCGCTGCCAACCAGCCTCTCCCCGCGCCATCCTGGCCTCCCCTGCCAACAGCCTGGCAAGGACGCTGCTGGCCAGAAGCCGGCCGTTCTGAGCAGCTCTGCTGGCTGTCCCAGCGAGCCCCCCCAGAACGCGAGCTACCCAACTGCCTTCCTTGGTCAGGAGCAGCCCACACAGCCTGGCGGTCACGCATGTGTCCCTAGTGCAGCACAGAGGGACAGCCTGGGGGCGGGGAGGGGCGGCACTTGGGGTGGCCCACGGATGTGGAGCCCACACTTGCCTCTAGACGGGGCAGGTTTAGTGGGTCTGTGGTGGTGTCGGTGTTCGGGGGAGCTGGCGCTGGCATGGGGAGGGCATGGCAGTCACACAGGGGTAAGCAGAGCCCAGGCACTTAGCTAACGCCACAGTGATGCCGTGCTGTGTCCCCAGAAAGCCAGCGGCTGTGTCCTGCACCCACTGTGGATTCCTGGGTGTCCATTGTCGGCCCCAGATGGAGCCTCTCAGGACACTGACCACAGTGGGGGAGGACACGAAGCCCAGAACTTCCAGCCGTGCAGCCCAACAGTCGACATCCTGCTGTGTATTCATCTGGTGGTGGTGGGTGGCGGGTGCCCCAAGAAGTACTGGAGAGACTGAGGCTGATGGCCACCGCCAGGGCTCGAGGATGCAGTGTGTCTGGGGGAACTGTGGCAGTGTTGAGGAGGTCTTTTGGGTCACACCTGGTGAGCTCTTGGGACCGTGAGGTGCCAGGGATAGAGCTGCTGCTGTTCTCTCTCCTGGGCCCTGTTTGTCCATCTTTGAGGAACCCCCACTGAGGGGCAGAGGCCTCAGCACTCACTTTCAGGAGGCACCCCCAGAGCAACTGACCAGGGCCCTTCTGAAGTCAGGGGGGTGGGCCCAGAGGAGGCTCCTAGGGGGAGTGCTCCCTGATAGTGAGGGGGGGCTGCTCCCTGCTAATGAAAAGATGCTCCGAGGGAGAAGGGGCGTTCCCTGCTAACGAGTGGGTGGGCCCTCCTTTGGCTGATGCCCCTGGTCCCTGACATCAGGGATGGCTCAGGGCCACTGAATCCCCAAAGTTGCTACCTCTGAGCAGTCCTTCCGGGGACACCCCCTCCTCCTGGGCCTTTTTTTGCATGTTAGTACAGGCTCACTCCCTGTTTTGCTTCTAGGACCCAAGGAACCAAGTCCTCTAAGACTGGGAGGGTTTGCAGGATCCGGGGCCTTTTTTTTTTTCTTTTTCTTTTTGGATCACACCCAGCAATGCACAGGGGTTACTCCTGACTCTGCACTGAGGAATTACTCCTGGCGGTGCTTGGGGGACCATATGGGATGCCGGGGATCGAACCCAGGTTAGTTGCGTGCAAGGCAAACGCCCTACCTGCTGTATTATTGCTCCGACCAAGACCCGGGGCCTTTGAGACTGGGCTCTGGGTGACCTATGGGCTAATGGTGTCCAGGAAACATCCAGAAGTATGCACGAGAGACTAGATATTGGGGAGAAAGGCCCGAGACTGGGGTCTGGAAGCTAGCATGAAAGTCTGCGGGTGCTGGATCCCAGGGCCATGCCTAGTGCCCGGTGGCCCCAGCACCAGCAGCTAAGCTCTGGTGTCCCCTGGTGAGCAGGGCTAGGAGACGTGTGGAATTCTGGGCAGTGAGCCACAGAAAAAGGAAAATTAAGTAAGGTAAGGCCGATGTCTCTATCGCAGAAGGCTGGTGTGAAGATCAAGTTATTATGGGTAATTGTAAATAAACGTCAGATGGTGGGGGGTTGGTGGTGTTGATAGTAGTAATAGGAGGAGGAAAGAGAGAGCTGCAGGGCGGTGGGCTAGTGACGGTGGTACTAGCAAGAGTACTAGCAGAGGGGTGGGGGTAGTAACAATCTTAGGAGTACCAGGAATATCTGTGGCAGCAGCAATAGTAAAGACACTAGGAATAATTGTGAGAATGTGGTTGTGAGGGTGGGGGCTAGGTAATAGTCACAATAGCAGTCGTGGGGGCTGGTAGTGCTGGTGGTAATATCAGCACGAATGGTGGGAGGGATGATGGTAGTAACATCATCAGTAGCAGTACTGGTAATGGTAGTAATAGCAGTAGAAGTACTGGTACTGGGAATGGTAGTATTAACAGCAGCGGTCACTGTGTTGGTGGCAGTTATAGTAGCAGGGAATGGTGGTGGGCGTAGTATTAGCAGCTGTGGTTCGGTGGGCTGGTAATACTAGTAGTGGTACTATGGTGGGGCTGGCAGTAATAGCAGTGGTAGTAGTGGGTTTGAGGTGGTAGCAATTGCAGTAGTGGGTTTGGGGTGATGGTAACTGCAGTAGTGGGTTTGGGGTGGTAGTTTACAGGAATGGGTTTGGGGTGTAGTAATTGAAGTAGTGGTTTTGGGGTGATAATCATTGCAGTGGTAGTGGTAGGTCTTGGGTGATATTTATTGAAGTAGTGGGTTTGGGTGGTCCTTGGTAGTCGTGGCCTTGGCAGTGGTGGCCCCCACAGCAGCAGCTGCTGTACTGGCAGTTCTGGGGACAAAAATGGACGCGTGGTCCCCGTGTGGCCTTTCTCTACTTTGTCCCTCGTCTCTGCCAGTCCCTTATTCCTTCCTGTCACCTGGAACACTGTTGTTGCTGTTGTCGCTTGGAGACCCAGGGAGTGGGGACACAGGTGGGCCACACGGGGCAGTGCATCCTGGCTTTATGTTCAGGCATCGCTTCTGGTGGGCCCAGGGACTATGTGGTCCGGGGATAACCCTCGTGGGTGGAATTCAAGGCAGCTCTGGCCCTTCACGTAGCTTTAGTAAAAGAACACTGGCAGGCGGGGTCATTGTATGGGGAAGGAGAAGGACATCCTCTCAGGGGTGAATTTCAGGCCACATAAATATGTGCCGATGCTCATATTTGATATGTGTCTGCTTGAAACATTCTCTTTAAACAAACCCCAGCCACGTCTGGCCCTCCCACCCAGGTACGCGTGTCCATTGCCCTGGAATGGCGCCCCTGCGGTCTCCTGGATTCTGACCAGCTCAACTTGAAGGCCCTGCTGCTGGGCGTGGTGCGGAGAATGCCTTTCAAATCTGGAGAGTGGTTTCCTGTCCCCCCTTGTGCTGAGACACTCACATGCTGGAGAGAGAGAGAGAGAGAGAGAGAGAGGAGAGATTTGCATGGGGCGGATTGGAACCCAGACCCTGAGCTCCTGCAGGAATGCCTCTGCCCCCCACCCTCGCCCCCGGGAAGAAGGGGGCTTCTCAGTCTTTAGGAAGAAGACAGCCCAGGAATACCCTAGAGTCAAACCCCTTCTTTCCCCGAGGGACTCCAGATCCCCCCGACAGTTATACTCGCTCCTGAGCCTTGGCCTGTTTACCCTTGAGAGACCCCAAGGTCCCGTGGTGAGACCAGCCCGGGAACCAGGGATGTGTGAGCTTCCTTCTGCAAGGTGGCTCAGCTGAGTCTTCCTCCTCTTTCAGCGGGAAGGGAGCCCAAATTGCACTCCAATGAGGGCTAGAGATGGAATTCCTGACCACACCACGGTGAGTTTGGTTCCTCTACACCAAATCTCCCTCTGCTTTCTTTCCCACTGGTCTTCAATAGGCAGCCACGCGAGAGAGAAAGAAAGAAAGAAAGAAAGAAAGAAAGAAAGAAAGAAAGAAAGAAAGACAGGAAGGAAGGAAAGGCAAGGGAAGGAAGAGAAAGAAAGAAAGAAAGAAAGAAAGGAAGGAAGAAAGAAAGAAAGACAGGAAGGGAAAGAAGGAAGGAAGGAAGGAAGGAAGGAAGGAAGGAGGAAGGAAGGAGGAAGGAAGGAGGAAGGAAGGAGGAAGGAAGGATGGAAGGAAGGAAGGAAGGAAGGAAGGAAGGAAGGAAGGAAAGAAAGACAGGAAGGGAAGGAAGGAAGGGAGGGAGGGAGGGAGAAAGAAGGAAGGAAAGAAAGAAAGAAAAAAGACAGGAAGGGAAGGAAGGAAGGAAGGAAGGAAAGGCAAGGGAAGGAAGAAAAAGAAAGAAAGAAAGAAAGAAAGAAAGACAGGAAGGGAAAGAAGGAAGGAAGGAAGGAAGGAAGGAAGGAAGGAAGGAGGAAGGAAGGAGGAAGGAAGGAAGGAAGGAGGAAGGAAGGAAGGAAGGAAGGAAGGAAGGAAGGAAAGAAAGACAGGAAGGGGAGGAAGGAAGGGAGGGAGGGAGAAAGAAGGAAGGAAAGAAAGAAAGAAAAAAGACAGGAAGGGAAGGAAGGAAGGAAGGAAGGAAGGAAAGAAAGACAGGAAGGGAAGGAAGGGAGGGAGGGAGGGAGAAAGAAGGAAGGAAAGAAAGAAAGAAAAAAGACAGGAAGGGAAGGAAGGAAGGAAGGAAGGAAGGAAAGAAAGACAGGAAGGGAAGGAAGGGAGGGAGGGAGGGAGAAAGAAGGAAGGAAAGAAAGAAAGAAAAAAGACAGGAAGGGAAGGAAGGAAGGAAGGAAGGAAGGAAGGAAGGAAGGAAAGGCAAGGGAAGGAAGAAAAAGAAAGAAAGAAAGACAGGAAGGGAAAGAAGGAAGGAAGGAAGGAAGGAAGGAGGAAGGAAGGAGGAAGGAAGGAAGGAAGGAAGGAGGAAGGAAGGAGGAAGGAAGGAAGGAAGGAAGGAAAGGCAAGGGAAGGAAGAAAAGAAAGAAAGAAAGAAAGACAGGAAGGGAAAGAAGGAAGGAAGGAAGGAAGGAAGGAGGAAGGAAGGAGGAAGGAAGGAAGGAAGGAAGGAAGGAAGGAAGGAAGGAAAGACAGGAAGGGAAGGAAGGAAGGGAGGGAGGGAGAAAGAAGGAAGGAAAGAAAGAAAGAAAAAAGACAGGAAGGGAAGGAAGGAAGGAAGGAAGGAAGGAAGGAGGAAGGAAGGAGGGAAGGGAGGGAAGGGAAGGAAGAAAGGGAGGGAGGGAGGGAGAAAGAAGGAAGGAAGGAAGGAAGGAAGGAAGGAAAGAAAGAAAGAAAGAAAGAAAGACAGACAGGAAGGGAAAGAAGGAAGGAAGGAAGGAAGGAAGGAAGGAAGGAAGGAAGGAAGGAAGGAAGGAAGGAGTCCAGTCAACATATGTTCCTTTCCTTGATGAATCTGTTATTTCCCTTGATGAATCCGTTTCTCTGCTTTGCCTTTGTGAACTTGTTTCAGAGCACGACGTTGAGCACAGGGAGGGGGAAAGTGTGACTCAGGAGGACACAACAGAAAGATTCCCGGTCGGCAGGTAGAAAGGAAAGAAGGCCAGAACAGACAGTGCTCCCCAGAAGCAGCCCGGGGCTCCCCAACACCGCCTGCTTCCAGGGCGAGTCTGTTCCACTGGTTTTCATTTAGTGTCTTGTCCTTGTCACTGACTGGGAAGGGTCTAAGAGCAAAGCGTGATTAAGGCTTTCTGAAACACCTCTCCCCACCCCCCCGCCCCCCACCCCACCCCACACGCCAGAACAAAAGCCAGAAAAGGCGTTGTGAAACAGCGTTTGCCTTTAAGAAGAGGACTTGTTCGCGCAGCCCCAGCCTGAAATAGCAGTGTGTTATTATTATTGCCTTCTCGAGAACTCTGCTGGGAGCTTGGCAATTCAACCTGAGTGCTTTGACCCAGAAGCAGGGAAAGGTTTCTCTCCTAACTAAAGGTGGATTTGGTCCCACCTCCGGGGCCAGGAGGCCTCTGTCCAGTGCGGATACGGGGTCCCGTCTGCACCTCCCCCCTGCCCCGCTGCATGGTCACCTCTATGGCTGAGCCCAGGGGCATCAACTGCAAGAGCCTGGACTGGTTGAGGAGGCCAGTGGCCCCTGAGAATGAGGAGCTCTCCCTGATCAACAACCCTGGGCTTCAGGACAGACAATTCTCTCTGCAGGGGTTGGGGGGGGGGGGCGAGTCTCCCAGGCAGCTTGGCCTGGGAAGGAGGGTCGCTCCTGCCAGCCTGACCCATGCCAGGGCTCACCTGCCATCTGTCACCTGCCATGGCCATCCTGTAGGGCTCCTAGCTCCCGAGGCCACTGGCCTTATTCTCCGTTCAGGGTCATCCAAATCTGCCCCTCCTGCCACCTCCCCACCCTACCCCCCGCCCCATTTCTCTCTTAATTGCCTATTTCTTTCTGTAATTTAAAATGTCTTTTAGATTTTTAAATATTTTTTTCTTGTAGGGGCCACAGTTTACAACGCTGTCCGTGAGAGGTTCCCCTACAGCGTTCCAGGTCTGGCCCCCATTGTCCCAGTACCCCCACTTCACCCCACCCCCCTCCAGCCCCCCACTGGGGTCAGGTCAGTTCTGAAGATCAGGTCCCTCGTTCTGTTGCCTCTGGGCATCTGCTGTGGCCATTGTTCTGTCTCTGTCCCTCTCCTGAGTGGCCTCACTTAGTGTGACCCATGCATGCAGCAGCGAAGGGCGTGATTTCCTCTTTTTCCCCCCAATTTCACAGACTCCCTCGGGGGCCCTGTGAGGAGACAGGGCCTCACTTTCTTGGTTTTGGTTTTGGTTTTGGGGGACTTACACGGTGTTGCTGAGGGCTTACTCCTGGCCACTCCTGGTGATTTGAAGTGCTGAGACTTGAACCCGGGTCAGCCACATGCAAGGCCAGCGCCCTGCCTGCTGTCCTATCTCTCTGGTTCCCCGTTAGCTTCACTTTTGAATATCCCGATGTGACAGGGGAGGGGGGAATCTTTTTACACCTGAGCCGGTGGCTCGGAGACCCAGACTTTCCCCAGCATCCCGCACGGCAAGCCCGGAGCCACTGAACTTCCCGATTTCTCTAAGCAGCCGCGTGATTCTCCCGTGTGTTCCCTTGGGCCTGGCCTTCACCTCACTCCCGAGGTACCTAACAAACCCGTTACACATTCCAGGGAGGCAGGTTCCGGGGGTCCACTGGGGTAAAACCCAGGAATCTGGGTTTGGTAGCAACACATCTGGGGGTGGGGTAGGGGCTTGCTGGGGCACAGGTGCACAGATCACTCTGGACACAAGGACTGGACATCTGGACTTGGGGTATGCAGAATAGGGAGTGTATTTGTCCTCCCTGTGTCCTAGGCATGGGTGGTTCTGAGACCCGACAGCGGCGGCTGCCCTCAGGACAGATGCTTGATCTTATCCCTGCTGGCCCGACCTGCACACCTCCACGCACCCTCTGGAACCAAAAACGCTGACAGGAGCAGCCTGGCTAAGGTGGAGAAGCTCTTAAGCGCGGGGACGTTTGAACAAACAGGCTTCTCCTCCACCACCCCCCGCGCGCCCCCACCACCACCCGTTTCTCCCCAGCCGCTCTCAACAGCCCTTTAAAAATGCAGCAGAACTGGTTGTATTTTTAATCAGATCACTCTCAGCTCACTCCCCACCAACCCCATCAGGCTCCCTCCAGAGGTCGCCCAGCGCATAAGGTTCCCCAAGCCTGGGCACCTGCCCAGCCCCGTGTCTTCATGGGATTTTCTGTTTGTTTTGAATGTCGCAAGGTTACCAGCTCAGACAAAGGCTCGATCAGAAGAGAACTGAATAGTCATCATCACCCATCCATCCCGCCGGGAAGGCCAGATTCTAGAATCCGCCTGCGCCAAAGATTCCATTAAACAATAGGCAAAGAAAGGAAACACGTTAAATGTCTATCAATGGAGACTGATTACAAGCTGCCTGGGGCTGTCACCGCACAATGGGACATGATGCTATAATTCGCTCCCCCACCCCCCCCAGGAGAACATTTTTTTATGCCCAGATTTAGGAGGGTGGGGGGAAACATAGCCTTTATAAAGACTGGGTTAATTGGTCAGGGAAATGAAAGTGAAACTTAGTCCAGCAGAGGGTATGTTTTGCGTTTTGTATATCTGACTTTGTGTGCATTTCTGGAAGGATCTCTTCTGTTTGTTTTGTTTTCAGGGGCCGTGCCTGGTGTTGCTCAGGGCTTGCTCCAGGCTCTGCGCTCAGGGATTACACCTGGCAGGGGATTGGGGAACCAGATGGGGTGCCGGGGATGGAAGCCAGGTTGGCTATGTGCAAAGCAGACGCCCCCCCCCCCCTTTGTATTATGGCTCCAGTCTCTGGTGGGATAAAACATCCCTTCAGAGAAGAAGTAAGCACTTTCTGCAGGGGTGATAGAAAGTGAGAGAGGATTTGCATACACGCTCTTTGCATTTTTTAATGTATTATTGATTCAAAACACAGCGTGGAAAAGGTGTGGATGCTTCCAGCATGAAGGAAGGTATGGATGTTAACAACCTCAACTACTTACCTGGGGAAGAACTGCTCATGCCAACAGAGCTGTGGGGATTTCTATCGAATTTCAGTTCAGTTTACCATTTTTTTTTTCAGGCGTCAGCCTTGCATCTCTAGTCATGTTTCGCTCACCCTAATTTTAGAGCCAGCCTCAGTTAGAGGAACACACACCAGCTGGACAGTAGGAGGAAGCGGCGGAGAAGCCCGTCTGGGAAAGAACATTTGCCTTGGGCGCTGATGCGCAAACCAGGAGATAGGGCTCTGCTTGACCCTGTTATCCCCTGTAGGGGGACAGCCTTCAAGTCCAGACCCAAGGGGCCACGTACAAGACCCCCGGACACAGCCCAGAATCTCAAACAAACTCCAGTGATGGCAGCTGGCTCGAAACAAGGACCCAAGCTACCCCTCTGTGGAGCCTTGCGTGCAGCCGGCCCGGCTGAGCCGGGTTCGATTCCTCCGCCCCTCTCGGAGAGCCCGGCAAGCTACCAAGAGTATCTCGTCTGCACGGCAAAGCCTGGCAAGCTCCCCGTGACGTATTCGATATGCCAAACACAGTAACAACAAGTCTCACGATGGAGACGTTACTGGGCCCGCTAGAGAAAATTGATGAACAACAGGAGGACAGTGCTCCAGTGCTACCCCTCTGTGGAATGACGCCTCAGCTTCTGACCACTCCTTTTCCCTGAGGAGGGGCTGGACCCCTTCTCACTTGTTGACTAGGAACTGGCCTCTCCACCTTCCTCTGACTTTGTAGAGAGTTTTATTTATTTTAATTTTTTTTTCCGTTTTGGGTCACACGCAGCTATGCTCGGGGGTTCCTCCTGGCTCTGGACTCAGGAATTACTCCTGGCGGTGCTCGGGGGACCATATGGGATGCTGGGAATCAAACCCAGGTCGGCCGGCCATGTGCAAGGCAAACGCCTTACCCGCTGTGCTATCATTCCAGCCCCTACTTTAATATTTTTTTTATTTTATAAAGTAGTTCAGAATATTTGGTTACATTTAATATTCAAACACCAATCCCACCACCATTACACCTCCCTACCACCATATTTCGGATGTTTCCATCCTGAACCCCAACCCCTGCTCCAAAGCAGAAATGAAATCATTTATTTTGTATTTTTTTGTTATGAAAAACGGCTGAAAATGCTACAAAAGAGTTTCCTTAGAGAAAAGAGTGTGAAGATTGTTGTATTTCACCCAGGGGCCATTAAGCCCTTCTATAAGAGATCACTAATATGTTGTTAAAGGTTGAGCCTTGTGTGTTTTTATATATAAATATATATGTATATATATTTACACTATCTGTCTGTCTTCCCGTTGTTCATCGATTTGCTCGAGTGGGTTCAGTAATGTCTCCATTTTGAGACTTGTTGTTACTGTGTTCGGCATATCAAATATGCCACGGGTAGCTTACCAGGCCCTGCCTTGCGGGTGAGATACTCTTGGTAGCTTGCCGGACTCTCCAAGAGGGGCGGAGGAATCGAACCTGGCTTGGCCAGGCTGGCCGCATGCAAGGCAAATGCCCTACTGCTGTGCTATCGCTCTAGCCCATATATATTTAAAATTTCATATATATATAGTTTTACAGATAAAGGTAAAGGTAAAGGTAAAGGCCCTCCCGTTGATCGTCGATTTTCTCGAGCGGGCCCAGTAACGTCTCCATTGGAGATTTTGTTGTTACTGTGTCTGGCATATCGAATACTCTCGGTAGCTTGCCGGGCTCTCCGAGAGGGGCGGAGGAATCGAACTCGGGTCGGCCATGTTGGCCGCTTGTAAGGCGAACGCCCTACCCGTTGTGCTATATATATCTGTATATCACTGTCACTGTCCCCCTGTTGTTCACCAATTTGCTCGAGCGGGCCCAGTAACATTGTGAGATTTGTTACTGTGTTTGGCATATCGAATACACCACAGGTAGCTTGCCAGGCTTTGCCGTGTGGGCGAGGTACTCTTGGTAGCTTGCCCAGGCTCTCCGAGAGGGGCGGAGGAATTGAACTCGGGTCAGCCATGTTGACTGCATGCAAGGCAAACGCCCTACCGCTGTGCTATCGCTCCAGCCCATACATATATATATATATATATGTAAAAAAATATTTCTCTCTAAGATTGGTTGCCTCCTACTGTGGTGTGGTACTCTTGGAGTGTGGGTAGTGTGGGGTATCAGTTGTTGTGTGGCTGCATTTGCGGCCGTGTGGCCCAGGAATAGGTTCATTGGTGGATGAGGCTTGGCCCGAGCATGTGAAGATTAGCCGTGAGCATGGCAGTGGTTGAGTTCTGGAGGTTTGGGACTGCCAGGGCTGGGTCCCTTGGGGCATGGAGGGGTCTCACCCACCCCCCTCCAGGATGCCCAGAATGAAACAGCCTGGCGTGGGTCCCGTGGTTTGGCTATAGCATGTGTCGCGTTATGCTCCCTTCTGGGAGAGAAGGACATGTGACTCTGGTCATGGCCAATGATGAGATTCCATGTAGAGAGTTTTAGACCAAGCCTTGGCCTCAAGAAGCCTTGCAGACCTGTCCCAGAGTAATGCCAGCCTGCCTGAGAAAGCTTGGCCAGTCAGAGGCAGGTGGAGACTCAGGGTGCAGCCTTACCCCTGCCTTGTGGACACCCACGCTCCGTCCTCTGCTTTCAGATTTTCCGTTTGGCTTTGGGGGCCGTATCCAGCAGTGCCTGGATTGCCCAGCATTGCCCTGGGCCGGGTAGGGGGCTTATTCCTGGCTTTGGTGCTCAGAGGGGAGCTATGTGGTACCAGGGATCGGACCGGGTCAGCCTCATGCATACAAGGCAAGCTCCTCACCCGCTAGATTATCTCTCCCACCCAATTTTCAACCTGACTTTGGGGCTCGTGTGTCTTGTGTGACTCTGCGTCCTGTCCCTGGTGGGGCTGCTTTTCTACCACCTATACTGGGGGCCCGCCACAGTCTCTACGGTAAACTCCATATTATAAAGAGCATTTATCCACCATGCAACAGGCAAAGGGCAAAGTTTATTTCAAACTTCAGCAAAATGTGTTGGTGATGACCTCTGTGTGGCCTCAAAGGATGGACGGTGTGGGGCGCGTGAAAGAAAGTGCTGGAGCTTTACAAATCCGGGGAGGTGCACCTTTGAGAGAGGCAGGGAGACACCCTGGAGGGCGAGAGCAAGCAGGGAGCGGTCTCAACACTCCCCCTCCCCCCCTCCCCCCCCCCCCCCCCCCGTTTGCCCCCACCGCCCTTACACCCCCTGGGACCCAGCAGCTCTGAGTGTGGCCAGCAGCCAATCACCAGAGGCAGCTGAGCCTGGGAAACGCAGGTTCTTGCTTATCCTTTAGGCATTTCTGTGTTTCCAGTTTGGCCTCGTTAAAATCGCCCTTTTAAGGGGGCGAACACCCAGCATTGCCCCAGTCTGGGTAGGGGGCTTATCTCTCTGGTGGTGCCAAGGCACTGGGAACAGGTAACTGTGAGGGTCCCGAGATCAAACCTGACTTCCAAGTACAAAGCTTTCATTTTTTTTTAATTTTAAAAAAATTTTTATTAGTGAAACACCATGAGGTACGGTTGTAGACTTACAAATGTTTGTGCTTGGGTTTCAGTTATACAATGATCAAGTACCCATCCCTCCACCAGTGCCCATTCTCCACCATCACTAATCCCAGTATCCCTCCAACCCCCCATCCCCCCATCCCATCCTGCCTCTGTGGCAGGGCACTCCCTTTTGTTCTCTCTCTCCTTTTGGGTGTTGTGGTTTGCAGAAGAGGAATTGAGTGGCAATCATGTTCTGTCTATAATCTACTTTCGGCACGCATCTTGGGAGGATCCTCCCAACAACACCCTTTATTTGGTGCTCCCTTCTACATATGGGCAAAGCTTTCATTTAACCACTGAACTACCCTCCAGCCCCCCACATGCAGATTCTTCTGTTTCTGCCTTTATGGGGGGGGGCACACTTGGTGATGCTCAGGGGTTACTCCTGGCTCTGCACTCAGGAATTACTCCTGGTAGTGTTTGGAGGACCCTATAGGATGCTAGGGTACAAACCCAGGTGGGTCACATGCAGGCCTCCTAACCTCTGTACTATCACTCCAGCCCTGTGGAAATGCAAGCTCTTTAATGGAGGGGTAGGGGGTAGCTTGTACCCTGGATCTTCACTTTTGCAAAACCCAAGGGGGGGGGGGTGGTCCAAAGGCATTTTCCAATAGAAGAAGCACTTTGCTGCAACACTTGGATCAGGAGGACCCATAACTTGTAACTGAATCATACACCCCTTTAATCGTAAGCTTCACAGAACTTGGCCAGCGAAAGGAATGGCTTGCAATAAGTAAGGTTTGAGAAAGCTCTTTTTCTTGCTTCACCTCCCTAATTAGACTGTAATCAGGACTGTTTCCTTAACTCCTGATTATCAAGCGCCTTGGGCAGGAGGGAAATGTGCAGAGGACAGAGACAGAATCTCCCTTGGGCCTTCCGCTGGTCCGGGATGGGACCATCAAGATTCCCTCCAAATTGTGACTGACTCAGACCCCTGAGCCGGGCTCTGCTCCTTGCCAGGAGGCGTGCCTGGGAAAGTTTCTGGATGCCACGGAGCCTCAGTCGCTCCTCTGTGAAACGAGGTGACAGCTACAGAGAAGCTGCCGTTTTCTTGTAAGGAACAGGGAAGCCGTGTAATTTTAGCATTGCGCCAGGACTACCCGCAAGCGGATAAAGGGGAGACCCAGATCTGATGCAGAGCAAAGCGGAGTGGGGGGGAGGTGATGCTTCATTCAGGGAGTGACACTCAGCTTTGCAGATGGACGGGGAACGGGAAACAGGAGGCCAGCAGCTGACAAGCAGAAACGGCAGTGAGAAAGCGTTTTGTGGGGTGAGATGAATGAACTGAAAAAGCATTCTCTGAGATCAGCTTCACCGGGCATAGTGGGGGAGGGGGCGTGGGGAGAGGTGGGTGTGCAAAAAACCTCCCTGATTTTTCCATATATTGACAGGACTCAGCCTCTACGTGGTTGAGACAGCTCCTTGGGACCCCAAAATAGCTAAGCCCCTTACGTATGGAGTGAGTTGCCTTCACTGTCAGATTCAAGGCAGGGAAATCAGACCTCCTGGCGAATCTGGGCCATATGGTTCCCTCCCGTCGCCGTGGTACATGCAGATTCAGCTGCTGCGCTGGCTGCGGCTGTCCAGACGGAGCGGGGTGAAGTCAGGACAAGAGCCTGAATGTCGCTGCTGTCCCCTGCCACGCCGTCCGTCCCCTGCACCGCTCAGGAATGCTCAGAGCACTTGCCAGGTCGGGCAGGCCCGGCTGGGAGAGCACCTTGTGCAAAGCAAGGAGTCTGTTGAGGATGAAGACAATGGCGGGACGCAGCCAAGCCCTCCGAGAGGGGGGGACCTTGGCTGCTAATTAGCAGGAGCCGTGCGTCAAACGAGGCCGGCTCCGTCAGGCAGCCGGCTCCTGCCTTGACTGCCAATGAATCTGGAGCAGAGGCTGGGCTGGCATGGAGAGCCGGGGGCAGGTGAGGGGAACAAAGCGGAGAACTGGGCTCCCCTTCTTGGAAACTTGCAGGCAGGCATGACCCGACTCCCTCATTGTCCTGGGTGTCACCCCCCCCCCGCCCCCGTCCCTCCTGCCGAGAGCGGGGGAGGGGTGCGGGGAAAGGGGTCTTGGGTGAAACTGAGCTAGCAGAGGCTCTGTCGGTGGTGCTCCAACTGTTTCTGGGTGGGGGTGGGGGCCCACAAACGTGGCCCAGAGCGCTCTCTTGGAAGGCAACCAAACAGCGGCTCAGATTCTATGGAAAAAGCCAAGGACTGGGGTGGGGGGTGGGGGTGGGAGGGATACTGGAACCATTGGTGGTGGCGAATGGGCACTGGTAGAGGGGTGAGTACTCCATCATTGTGTGACTGAAACACAAGCACGAAAGTTTGTAAGTCTGCAACCGTACCCCACGGTGATTCACTAATTAAAAAAAAAAAAGCCAAGGGCCTGGCGTTTTCCTGGTGGGGTCAGAGGAAGCAGCGACGGCTCCAGCCACCTAGAGCAGGAATGTAATAGGAGCAGAAGGGTCCTGAGCAGGGCCTGAGAGATAGTACCATGGGTAGGGCACTAGCCTTCAACACAGGTGATCTGGGTTCGATCCCTAGCTGCCCCTGTGGGCACCCCCACTCCCAGGAGTGGTTCTTGAGTGCTGAGCCAAGAGGAAGCCCTGAGCATCTCCGGGTGTGACCCAAACACAAGCAAAAAGCGCCTTGAGCTTATTTCTGCTTTAGCTGCCCAGTCTGGTCCTGGAGGCTGCTGGTGTGCAGTGGGTAACTGGTATCAGAAAGGGGCTCTGGCATTTCCCTTGCATGTGGCTGCCTGGGGTTCGATCCCCAGCATCTCCTATGGTTCACCAGTACCACCAGGAGGAATTCCCGAGTGCACAGCCAGGAGTAAACTCTGAGCACCACTGTGTGTGGCCTTCCACCCTCCTCCCCAATCCCCCCACCCCCCCCCACCCCCCTCGGAAAGACTCCCATATCACTGTGCTTCTGAATCCTCTCTCTCTAGGAGAATGGACTTCTTCTGGAGGGGCAGCAGCAAAGAGGGGAGAAGAGCCTGGTCTTTCAAAAGGCCACATCCCTTGGGGCTGAAGTGATAGCACAGTGGGTAGGGCGTTGGCCTTGCACGCGGCAGACCCGGGTTCAATTCCAGCATCCCATATGGTCCCCCGAGTACCACCAGGAGTGATTCCTGAGTGCAAAGCCAGGAGTAACCTGTCCATCGCATCCCCTTCCTCCAAAGGGACCTCTGGCCTCTCGGCTCACCCACCATCTCGTACTCCCTGGAGCAGCCGCAGGGGAGCAGCCCGTGGGTAACTAGTCACTGGAGCATTGGAGCAGATCAAAGCGCCGGCACTAGGCTCACTCACACACTGCTCAGAAATAGGGCAGAGAGGCAGAAAACTGGGTCGTTGGAAAAGCTGGTGACCTGACAGCCCCGCTAGAGAATTCTGACCTTTTGGCTCCTGGGTTTCCACGGATGAAGGTGGAGAATCTGGATGGACTGGCCACTAAGTTTTCTCTGCTCTTGTCCCCCTCTGTTTTTGTGCTTTTAAAGCAGACATAGAGAACAGTAGATCTTCTCACCAAGCAGAGTTTCCTCCCAAGCCCTTCTCCAAGTTCAAACAATTTCAGATCTTTGACCTGAACATCTCATTCAGATTTCAGATTTGGGGTGGGGTGGGGGGAAGCAAATGAACAGAAATGATGATTTTTAAAAAAATAGAACAAAAGTTAAGTCATTTCCCAAAATTAGAGCCTTACTCTTAAAAACACCTTCATAATGGACCAGGGGCACGGAATAAACAACATTCCATTGTCACCTCATAACCAGAGGGCCCCCAAGGGCTGGTGAAGTGATCGTCCTTGACACAAGTGTTCCTTAGTGCCGAGTACAGCGCTGGGTGGCACGGAAATGGGCTCGCTGCCCTCCTGCCCTGGATGTTAGGTAAGAGCCCCGGGAAAGTCATTAAAAGAGTCTGAAACTGGGGCTTGTGGAGCAGCTCAAGTCCAGGAGCCGCTTTTTAAAATTATTCTTTTTAACAAAGTGATGCAGGCGCATAGGACAAAGAACTGGGATTCCAACCGGGCGAGGGCTGGGACCTACAACTGCTGACACATCCGGCAGCTCTGTCTGTGACCCCTCCTCGAATGTGCTTTACTGACCCTCCCCACCCCTTTTTGTTTGGCCATACCCGGCAGTGCTCAGGGCTTCCTCCTGGTTCTGTGCTCCGGGATCATTCCTGGCAAAGCTCAGGGAACCAGATCTGGTACCGAGGACAGAACCCTGGTGGGCCATGTGCCAGGCAAGCACCCACCCCACTGTACTGTAGCAGTTGAACACTTTAGTTGCATGCCAGCCATTACTCTCTCTGTCTTGCTCGTGCACGGTCTGTTTGTGAAGTCCCTGGAGGCACTGAGACACACACACACACACACACACACACACACACACACACACGCATTCATACACATTCACCCCACAAGCTTAGGTGTGGTCTGGTCCCCGGGAATCGCAGTGGTTATCCAAGCTGGGGTGGTAAGTAGTTGCTGAGTGAATCTGAGAAGAAAAAGGATTCATTGACACCAATTTCAGAGGGCGGATTAGAGCCCTTGGTCCCTCACAAAGAGAAAAGGGGACAAAATGCAGGCAGAACCCCTCACTTGGCGGGCCTCTCTGGAAACAGATGATCACAATCAACCAAACCCACAATCACTCCAATTTTAGGACATTCAAAGAAATTTAGTAATTGTTGGGCATTTGTGTGTTTCTCTTATTGTTTGCTTATAGAATTACAAAAAAAAATTGGTACAGAAATGATCAATGAAGCTTTCAGTTGATTATTTATTAAAGCAGGAATTCTCAGCTGTGAGCCCTCAGGATATCTCAGTGGGAACGGGCTAAGAGCTGAAAACCTGTTTTGGCATCAGAGAGATAGTAGAGGGAAAAAGAAACTTACTTTGCGGTTCCCAGTTCAATCCCTGGCACATACATACGGTCCCCAAAGCCCTGCCAGGGATTATTTCTGAGCACCGAGTCAGGAGAACCCCTATGCCCGCTACTGCCTCTATCACCGCCAAATGAGTGTTTGAAAACCATCTAGACAAGGATCCTCATCACACTGTTCCCATGACACTCCAATTCTCTTTCTGCGTGTCTCAGGGAACCTCATTTTTTACCAGGAGATCTGTTTCATTTACTAGAAAGCGTTTCTTCTTTATAACTATTAGCAGACCAGGAATTCCAACCATGGGGATTAAAGATGATGAAGTCAAGCTACAGCTTCTTTCTCCACAGAAGAGGTTTTCAAATAATTGCATAGAATTTCATTTCCAACACCCCTGTCCCCTAGCCGTGAGGACACCGCCCCCTTCCCCACTGAATTCTCCACTGCCTACAATGGTTTATAGTGATGTGCCTTATGCCCACTTTCCTGTCTCCAGCTCTTCTCTCTTGTGGCCTTTTGGTCCTGGGTTTCGAGAGAGCTCAAGTGGTAGAGCACAGGTCTGTGCCAAGTCCTGCGTGCCATCTTGGTGCCGTATGGCTCCCGGAGCACTGTTAAGACATTCCTGTCGAGGTTAGTAATCTCTTATATAAGGGCTTAACGGCTCCAGGCTAAAATACAACAATCTTCACATACTTTCCTCTAAGAAAATTTTTGGGCATCATTTTTAGTGGATTATTCATAACAAGCAATACAAAATAAATTATTTAGGTCCTGCTTTGGGGGCAGGGTTTGGGAGTCGGGGTGGAAAAATTCAAAACATGGTGGTCGGTAGGTGAGATGGTGGTGGGATTGGGGTTGGAATATTAAATGTAACAAATCATTGTGAGCAACTCAATAAAAATAAAATAAAAATTTTTAAAGGGTGTTGGGAGGATCCTCCCAGGATGGGAGAAGCATGCTGAAAGTAGACTATAGACCAAACATGATTGTCACCCATTGCCTCTTTTGCAAACCACAACACCCAGTAAGAGAGAGAGAACAAAAGGGAATGCCCTGCCACAGAGGCAGGGTGGGACGGGGAGGTAGGGGGTGGGAGGGATACTGGGAACGGTGGTGGTAGGGAATGGGTACTGGTGGAGGGAGGGGTATTAGATCATTGTATAACTGAAACCCAAGCACAAAAATTTGTAAGTCTACAACTGTACCTCATGGTGTTTCACTAATAAAAATTAAAAATAAATAAATAAAACAAAATTTTAAAAAAGAAGACAGTTTCTGTTGAAAAATAACTCAAGGCCCAAGAAATATACATGGAGTGGACGCACTTGCCTTGGGACAGGTGAGTCTGAGTGCTTGAGTGTTTATTTTGGGGGGTGCAGAGACTGAAATCTAGACCCCTACATTCAAAACACGTGCCCCAGCTCTCTCAACCACCTCGCCTGCCCTCAGTCATGCATTTTGTTTTATTTTGCTTTATTTAACTTGCTGATCAAAAAGCCAGTAATAAAGTTTTAGGGTCAGAAAACACAATGGCCAAGATTGTGAACAAAGTGTGCTTTGCATATAAAATGCCATCCTTCCCATATGGTTTCACCTTCTAAGGTTTCTGTTTCGTGGCCAACTATCATCTGACATGTGTATAGTAAGAGACAAATAGACAGACAGACACATTCTCATGACTTTCCTGCCATCTACTTTTTTTGGAGGGGAGGGGGGCTTGGGGGCCAGACTTGGCAATGCTCAGGGGTTACTCCTGGCTCTGCACTCAGGAATCACTTCTGCACTGCCATTTATTCTGTGGTTGTTCTATTTTATTGTGAGTTATTGTTGTTCTCTTACTGTGCCTAATTTATAAATTAAACTTTATTATAGGTCTGTATATCTCTCGGAAAGCCTAGGAGTCGTAGGATTTAATAATATCTGTGCCTTCATGCACCCACTGGGGCTCTTGGAATATGTCCCTGGCAGTTAAGGGGGGAATGAGTCTAAGTCAAAATTATTGGTTGCAAGTGACAAAACCCATCTGGGAGTCGCTTAAGGATATGCAAGAATCCCTCTCAATCAGAGAGCAGAGAGCCCTCTTCCCTGTCAATGCCAGTTGGCAAAATTCCAGGAAAAGCATTATGATTCAAAGGGAAGCCGAGACAATGACAATATTAGAAGAATGGTGTTGAAGAGACAGCAACAGTTCTGTGGAAAAAATTAATTAGCTAATGAGTAGCAGATCATTTTCTTATTCTTTTTTAAGAAGAGGAACAAGTCGAGAGGAAACAAAAACATTGCATATATTGAGTTTTCCATTGATGTCTACAAAAATAAAAGGTAATCTGGGTGGATAGAATGATATTATTTACAGGGCTGGAGTGATGGTGCCTTGCACATAGAGACTCTGGATTGATCCCCCTACTATATGTGGTCCCACACGCACCATCAGGGGTGATCCGTAAGCACAGAGCTAGGTATAAGCCTGGGCTGATGTGTGGCCCCCACACGAACTATTATTTATACATGCATGTTATATATGCATATATATGTATGTATAAGCGATAGCATGGCGGGTAGGGAGTTTGCCTTGCACACGGCCGACCTGGGTTTGATTCCGCCGTCTCTCTTGGAGAGCCCAGCAATCTACCGAGAGGATCCCGCCTGCATGGCAGAGCCTGGCAAGCTCCCTGTGGTGTATGAATACATATTGAAATATGCCACAATAACAAGTCTCACAATGGAGACATTACTGGTGTCCACGGATGAACAACGGAGGACAGTGCTACAGTGTATGTGTGTATGTGTGTATGTCTGTGTGTGTGTTGTGTGTGTGTATTTGACTTTTTGGTCACACCCAGCGATGCTCAGGGGTGACTCCTGGCTCTGCATTCCTGCTGAGGTGAATTACTGCTGGTGGTGCTCGGAGGACCCTATTGGAATGCCAGGGATCAAACTCTGGTTGACCGCTTGCAAGACAAACGCTGTACAATCGCTCCAGCCCACGTGCATGTTATATTAAGCTCAGACACCTGTGCTAGCGATATGAGTGAAGGTACTTGGACCGTGAATGGAAACAACTGATGAGCACAGGAAAGTGGAGAGAGCTGGGTGTTGACGCGGGAGCAGGTGATCGGAAGGCCTGACTGCTCGGCCCTAGGCTGTGGTCTGAGAAACGCTGGGCTTCTGCCCTCAGCACCCTCAGAGGGCATTTCTAATGGGCAGTGTGTTCTCCAGTGCTGGGAAAACCCGGAGGACACATGACCAGTCCGATTAAAGACGGTTTTCTTGGAGAGCCGCCTCGGAAGCCACAGACCACGGGCAGAGTCGCATTTGCGGCCGCAGGAGTCCGTCAGGGGGCCTGAGTTGTCGGCGCTCACGGCCGCCCAGTGGGTCTGGTTTCCTGGTGGGTAGAGACAGTGGCGTCAACAGCCCTGCTCCGACCACACAGGCCTGGAAAGGCATGCAAGGCGGCTCGGGAGAGGATGGCAGCCAACGCTGGAGCCAGGCCAGTCCACTTCCTAAGAAAACGTGCCAGCAAGGGGGCAGCGGAGACCCCTGCCAAGTGCAAGCTCGCTTCCCTTCTGTGCCCGTTTCTCACGGAGACATAAGGCTTTAGCCAACCGAATGCTCCCCGTGGCCCAACACAGATACTTGTGGCCTGTCCACACTTGCAGAGCAATGGCTCCGGCTGGGGCCCTCGAGGTGACGGTAGATCAATATGGTGCCCAATGGGCCCTGGCGCGCGCTGCCTCCTTGGGACAATTGCCCTGCTTTCACGGAGAGCAGGGGCTGCGGAGACAAGTCGCAGGAGTGAGGGAGTGCTGTTAAACACAGAAGCGTTTGATAGTTTCCTTCCCCACGGACGCCCCTCTGGGCCTTTACAAATCAGTCAGCTCACATTTTTCAAGCAGCTGCCGTCCATGGAGTTCTTTGCTATGTTGGAGAGGCAGGAAAGGGGACAATTAACCCACACATAGGAGAGCAACTGTTTTTTTTTTTTTTTAAATTTTGGGTGCTTCAATTTGTTGTTGTTGTTATTTTTTGGGTCACACCAAGAGGTACTCAGGGCTCCCTCGGGAATTACTCTTAGCAGGACTCAGGTGCTCATATGTGGTCCTGGGAATCGAACCCCGGTTGGCCACATGCAAAGCAAGCGCCCTGCCCACTCTACTCTCTCTCCAGCCCCAGGAGGGGCATCTGGTCTAGAACAGGACACCCAACTGACCGTTGTCTTCTACGTCAAGTGACATTTGTCTTCTCCGGGGCATAGCTTCTGAGTCCAGGCTTTCTGTGTGGAAGTTTTCACTATAGAGAGAATTTTCAGGACCTCTGGCGGCATCACCTTCAGTGTCGGGACTGAAATTGAGTCTTCATAAGTTAAAGAAATAAATGGAGCGGGATGGTTGTAACGCCTCTCACTGATTCGGGGTGATTTGTGAGACGGTTCTGATGTCCTGATGTACAGGTGCTCGCAGAGAGCTAGAAAATTCCCCTTCCCCACATTCCCAAATCACCCGAGGCACTGCCATCACCTTGACAATGAGGCCACCCCACCTGGGGGTGGGGGTGGGAGTCGGACAGCTTGTCCTCATTTGCATAGTACTGCAGTCCCCCCTCCCCCGCCCCCCTTCCTCCTCTCTCCCGGCTCCCCTGCATTGGCTCCCTTTCAGAGACCACCGGGGCTATGCAGCACGTTTAACTGTGCTCGCATCTGTCAATGAATCAAGGGAAATAGATGTGAGATGTCAAGCCAGAACAGCCTTTCTCTCGTTTCCAAGGGTAAGTCGAGGGCAGAGTGGGAAACAGTGAAGCTTTCTTTCACAGGGCCAGTGAGCACAATGCCTACAAGAAGAAGAGGTGTTTGCCAGGGGAAGAGAGGACATCACCATCTCCAAAGGAGGGTGTGCCATGCCCCCCCACCCCCCTCCTCCCTCCTTCCCTCAAACACTGGCTGGAGGAAACGGCAGCCTCCACTCCAGGCCCCTTGCCCCAGGTCCAAGGAAATGAGCATTAGGACAGATAACTGCATTTTCCAAGTCACCGACACAAAGAAACAGTTCCAAGATGCAGTCTAATGAATGGCTGCATTTTACAGTTCAGTCGCCATAGGGTTGCAATCTAAATCTACCTGACTCTTATCCCCACTTCCTTAAGGAGCTAAAAAGTTGGCACTTTTTCTTTAGCCGGAGCGTCAATGACAGCTCACTCTCCCTTCTCCTGCTTCTCCTCTGGAGATCTCTTCCCTGAGATCCAGAATGATTTTGCACAGCAAATCCAGACAAGGCAGCCCTCAGGATGGAGAAGAGGGATTAGGAATCCATCTGTCCTGCTGTGTGTGGTTGTGAAAGGTTTAGCCCTGCAGGAAACTGGACTTATGAATTACTCAGATAAGGACTTACTTACAGTGGGGAAGGCACTTGCTTTGCATGTGACCGACCCCAGTCAGTTCTATCTCTGGCACCTAATAGGGTCTCCAGGTCCCAGCCAAGGAATGATTCCTGAGCTGAGAGCCAGGAGTAAGCCCTAAATCCTGCCAGGTGTAGGCCCCCCCACCCCCCACCCCCCACACACAATCATTGACCTCTGAAATGCAGGATTAAGTTGTTTATAAGATCTGTTCCCTCTGCATTCTGGAGAGATGCAGGGACCTAGCCTAAAGTTTGGGTTCTCTGTGGGGAGAGACTTGCAGGTCAGGCTGCAAAACCCACCACCTGTGAGGCCGGAGCTATAGTACAGTACAGCGGGGAAGGCATTTGTCTTGCACGCGACTGACCTGGGGTCAAGCCCCAGCATCCTCTATGGTCCTCCAAGCACTGAGAGCCAGGAGTAAGCCCTGTGCATTGCTGGATATGACCCCAAAAGACAAAAACAAAACAAACCACTTTTCAGGGTCCCCGAGTGGCCTCCTGGGTGAGGACAGGGGCTCCATGATACATAGTTGGGAGAATGGTGGTCCTTTGGCCATATGAGTACTCAACTAAAGCTCAAATCTGGAGTAGAACAACTAGAGACGCTGGGGACGCTGTCTCTGAATGTTCCCTATCCTGGGATTTGTTAATGAGTCCTCCACCCCATTTCTAGTGTGTTTTATTTTTGGGGGGCCACACCCAGTGGTGCTTTGGGACTATTCCTGGCTCTGTGCTCCAGGGTCACTCCTGGCATGCTTGGGGCACTGTGTGTGGTGCCAGGGATCCAGCCTGGCTCCGTCTTCTGCAAGCGCCGTAACCGCTGTACTACCTCTCCAGCCCCCTCAGATACTGTAATAGTTCCGTCGCCAGGGAGTTTCTAAGACCTGCCAGGAAGCGATTGTGATTGAATCCTTGTCACACGGGAGCACGTCACATCGCAATGCAGTAACCTGGACTCTCCGTCCGCTCGGAAACAGAAATAATCAGCGGATACGGACTGTCTCTCCTTGAACGCAATTGTTCGTGAGTAGCAGTGAGACACTACAAAGAGTCCTGAACAATAGGATCCAATTCTGCTGACTTTCCCCAGGTCAGGGGACTCAAGTGGGGAGTTTGTGAAAGCCCCACCTCTCTCGCCAGTAAAATAAATGACCCTGGTCAAGAATGCCTCCCAGATCAGTCTTATAAATTAGCAGCCAAAAAAAAAAAAAGTATCTCTCAGACAGACCGAGCTGTTGAATCAAATCCCCTTGTCGGTCACCTCGTCTCTAATTATCATAAAAGCGTGACTGAGCCGGCTGAAGCGCAGCTTGGGAGGGAGCACTAAAGCTCAGACATTAAGCAGGATCCCTTCTCCAGGCACTGAGCAGAGGGGAAATGAAACTCTGGCCGGCCGACAGCTCTTCTCGGTATTTGTCCAGGACCAGCAGGAGCAGGGAGGTCCAGCAGACATAAGAGCTTCGCCCGATGGTTTGCTTTGAGGTCTCTGGAGCATGGGGCGAAGGTCAATGCTCAGAAAAGCCAATGGTTGCACCCAGGGCCACTCCCCGCTCCACCTTCCCTTTCTAGATGGTTCTACCAAAGGCCAGCTCCCCCTTACTTCCTTTTCAGATCTCAGAGGGCTTTGGAGCAGGGATCAGATGTTTCTACGAAGCAAATACTGAAGCTAGGGGAAGAGAAAGTTGGGCGAAGAGAAAGGTGAAGGGGAACTGGAGCGATAGTACAGCGGGTGGGGCATTTGCCTTGCACGCGGCAGTCTCGGGTTCGATTCCCAGCATCCCACAGGGTCCCTGAGCACCGCCAGGAGTAATTCCTAAGTGCAAAGCCAGGAGCAACCCCTGTGTTTTGGGTGTGACTCCCCCCTCAAAAAAAAAAGGTGAAGGAAGGGCTGTCCTACCCAGAGAAAGGAGAGGAAGAGGAGGGAGGCAGATTATCATGGGGGTCAGGGGGAAGGGGCGAAGGCTTGTGCCTGGGCTCTAATGGATGGCGTAGACGTGCTGAGGCTATTCGTGATTCCGGACACGGAGCCTTGTGTTTACCACCCAGGGCCTTGCAGGGAAGCACTGGCTTGGGTGGGGAGGCAGGGGCTGGATTGGGAGATTCTGCAGATCATTCAGGGTGGACAGAGTGAACTGCTTGGGGTTTTCCAGCATGGCTCTTCCTAGGGAGCTTTGGGGCCCAGACTCTGTCCTTCAGCGTCCGGTCTTGGTTCCTGGATGACCTGGGGTGAGGGAAATATCGGCTTGGGGTCAGGAAGTGAGGGCGGGGCTGGGAATGTGGCCCTGGGATGGGCTGGCGGAGGAGGGCTCCCGGGCTCGCCGGGAGGACTATGAGCACCACGGACATGAGCACCCCCAGGGAGCATTGTGCGAGTCCCAGTGAGCACTGCAGCTGAGTAGACAGCACCCCCAGAGATGGCTGAGCAATAGCAGCGGCAGAAAGGAAGGAACTTGGTGGGGGGAGAAAACATTAAAATCAAAAACTAATTTTTTTCTTGGCTTTTAAGCCACAGTTGCTGTGCTTGGGGCTTACTCCTGGCTCTGGTCTCTGGGGTCACTCCTGGCAGGGCTCAGGGGGCCATACAGCATGCCAGGGGTTAAGCCTGTGTCGACTGTGTGCAAGGCCCTATCTATCCACTGTATGCACAGCCGTGCCCTCTGTATTATCTCTGTGACCCATCCCCCCCAAAGTTGTTTTGACAGTCACCCACCATCTCTCCTCCTGTCAGCTTGGCTCTGGGAAGTTGGGGCCCCCAGCCCAGACACTGGCACCCAGGGTCCCAGCTCTGCTCCTGATCCTGCTCCCCACATTGGCCTCCCTGATGCTCATGGCGTCCAGAATCTTTTTCCTGAGGTCCTTGTGAGTCTCTCTTCTCAGTCCACGCCCAGCCCTTCCTGGTTGGCACTGAAACTAGAGGAGGTTCGGTTAAGCATCTGAGACAGGAAATGATGTACCGAGCTCAGAGACACGGCACTTGCCTTGTATGTGTGTGTGAGGGTCCAGGTTTGGTCCCCGACGCATAACCTCAAATAACCACTTAGTCTAGCTCCCCTCCCTAGAAATCCTTGTATGGTAACCCACATTTCTTTCTCTTTCTTTCTTTCTTTCTTTCTTTCTTTCTTTCTTTCTTTCTTTCTTTCTTTCTTTCTGTCACACCTGGAGATGCACAGCAGTTACTCCTGGCTCATGCACTCAGGAATTACTCCCGGCAGTGCTTGGGGGACCATATGGGATGCTGGGAATCGAACCCAGGTTGGCCGTGTGCAAAGCAAACACCCTACCCGCTGTGCTATCACTCCAGCCCGGCAAGCTACCGAGAGTATCCGATATGCCAGACACAGTAACAACAAAGTCTCCAATGGAGACGTTACTGGGCCCGCTCGAGCAAATCGACGATCTTTTTAAACAATTATTTATTTATTTTACTGAATTACAAAGATATTTATGATTGAGTTTCAGGCATATATTATCCCAACACTCATGCCTTCACCAGTGCCCACTACCCTCCATCAATGTCCCCAGTTTCCTGTCACGTGTTCCCTCCATGCGCGCGCTCGTGCACGTGCGCGTGCGCACACACACACACGCACACACACATACGCACACACACAGAGTCTGCCTCTGTGGCAGCACATCCCTCCCCCATTGTCCTGGCATTCCCTTCCCTACCTTACCCCCTCACCCCTGTCCCTGTAGTGAGCTTCCTACTGAAAATCACTTCTCTTGCATTCTGTTTCTGTGGCCACGGGGCCACCACTGATGTCCCCCTCTGTGGTTTCTTTCTAGCCCCCCTGTGACAGAGATCACCCTGTCTGCTCCTCTTCACTCGACTTTCACAGTTGTCTTTTAGTCCCCATTGACTGTGCCCTGGCCAGACGCCCAGGACCCCCCTCAAATTGCTTCATGCCTTTGGCCTTTCTTGGGTTCCTCATAACATGGTGGTGACCCACATTTCTGTGTTGGGCCGCCCCAAACTGTGTGACCCAGTCTTGCCTACCCAACACTCAGCCATTGCCCCTCTCCCTGCTCCCTGGGCTCTAGCTCCGCTGGTTTACACTTTATTTTTTAAATTGGGGGGGCGGGACACCCAGCAGAGCTCAGGGGCTACTTCCTACTCCTGGCAGTGCTTGGGGGACCCTGAGGCGCCGGGGATCAATCTCGGCCTCCTGCAGCCGAGCACATGTGCTGCCTGCCACCCTCTGGGTCACCTTCTACTCCTGCAGCCTGTGGGAGCCCCACGTCCAGTTGTCCAGCCGGGCTGAATTGCTTCCTGCTGCCCCTCTCTGGCTGGCTGGCTGTAAAGATCTCTGAGCTCTGCCGTATGGCGGCAGAGGACCCAGGCTGCTCCATCCCTGATCCTGTCCCACCCAGCAGACTGGCTGTCACACCCACAATTTGCCTCCAGATGCCATCTTAGCGCACCAACAGCCCTGGCCCAGAGACTCCCAGTTGAATTCCCAAGTGGATTAGTGCCATACAGAGATGTCTCTGGAACCCAACCATTTCACGATCACGATCACGACCACCCTGTTGTTCGTCGATTGCCTCGAGCAGGTGCCAGTAACGTCTTCTTCGTCCTAGCCCTGAGATTTTTTTTTTTTAAAGTGCCATAGTCAAGGCTTTTTCAGGGTTAGGAGAATGAGACCCATCATTGTTACTGGTATTTGGCATATTGGGTATACCACGGGGAGTTTGCCAGACTCTGCCGTGTGGGCATGTTACATTTGGTAGCCTGCCAGTTTGACCAAATTAGGAATGAGATGATAAGATGTCGCGCGGCCGTGAATGCGGGAGCTGAGTGTGATAATCTCTGGATCCTGGCCGTTGTTTTACGATCTAAAAATTTACAATTGCAGCCGTGCGAGCTCTCATGATATTCAAAATGAGCAATAAAAGGTAAAAGGTAAAGGCCCTCCCGTTGTTCATCCATTTGCTCGAGCGGGCCCAGTAACGTCTCCATTGGAGACTTTGTTGTTACTGTGTCTGGCATATCGAATACTCTCGGTAGCTTGCCGGGCTCTCCGAGAGGGGCGGAGGAATCGAACTCGGGTCGGCCATGTTGGCTGCGTGCAAGGCAAACGCCCTACCGTTGTGCTATCGCTCCAGCCCAAAATGAGCAATAGAAAAGAAATTATCTAGTGTCTGCCCCTGGCAGGTAGGTTTGAACGGTGGTGGGAAATTTCAAGCAAAAGATAATGCCCCAAATTAGAGAGAGCGTATTGGGGAAATTGTCTACCCATAGAGGCAGGGTGAGGACTGGGATGTGGGTGGTGGAAAATGTGCACTGGTGGAGGGATGCGTGTTCCATCACCGTATGGCTGAATCTCAAACATGAAAGCTTTGTAACTCTATCTCAAATTAAAAAAAAAGTAATGTGGAGTTCATGCCCAATTCAATCAGCTTAATCAATGGCTGAACAAATGGCAGCGCTCCTACATTACTGAAAAAAAAAAGACTCTGAGCTCAGTCTAGACAGGTGCTTCCCCAGACCAGCCCAAAGTCTGAAGTCCTCCTCTCTCTGTGGATTCCCGTACCTCATCATCATCATCAGTTAGTCATCTTCGAGGCAGTCCTGGGATGGGTCAGAGAATTACTTCCTGCATCCTGGTGACCCCTTAGGAAATTGACCTGGCTGGAGAACTTGGACTTTTCTTCCCGCCTCTCTTTCCTGACTCCCATTTTCCCCCTCCACACTCTACGGTGAATGGTGCTGGACCGTCTTCTTCAAATCAAATCTGATATTGGAGGAACTAGTCAATGTCTGTCATGCTTATAGCAGCGAGAGTGGACAAAGTCCAGTGTCCTGCTGGGATCTGATTCATTCCCATGCTGACGTTCCAGAGGTGACCACAGGGTCATGCGGCAGTGGCCACTGAGCACAGAGTGGCTGGGAGTCATCTTACCTAGAGAATGAATGCCTTGAAGGTCGTGGTCACATGCCCACGTTTATTGCGATTTTAATCTCATTTCTAACGTGGCATAAAGGGTTCTGTCTTCTGGAAAATAACTGAAATACCAACAGCAAAGGGAAAGCTATTCATGAACTCGGTAGGATTCACATCACTAAGGAAACACATTTCTAAAGGATCTACAAGCATCCTTAAGTGCTGTTAAGTACATCTTCCCCCACACATACATGTTTTTCTGGGCTTGATTGTTTTGGATTTAGCGCTCTGGGCGTACTCCTTGCTCTGTGCTGAGGGATCACTCCTGGTGATGCTTGGGAGACCATACGGGGTGCTGGGGAACCACCCCAGGCTGGCTGCCCGCTATAGCATCTCTCCAGCTCCATCTTTTTTCCTTGTTCAGTGTCAGGGATTGACATTCATGCAAGGTAGGTGCTCTGCTGCCAACTCACATCTCTGGCCTGCTGAAGACATGTGAGATGGGCACGTAAGTCCTCAAAAATGTATTAATCCTTGTTTCATGTGAGGAAACAAATTTTTTGGAAAAAGAAATGGAGCCTTTTCCCTACAGGACTAGTAAAGAGTTGGGAGTCGGGGCTGTGATGTGACTCCGCCGTAGAGCACTTGTCTGGCACGCCTGGCATAGAGGTGGGGAAAAGCCAGGAAGTGACCACGTTTCTGACGACCTTGCAGAGCCCAGATCTCCTGCAGGCCAGCTACTTCTCGTTTGTCTTTGTAGAAGGCCGTCCTGGGTTGAGACAAGAAGGGAGGAGACACAGCCTTGGGAGAGCCCTGCTCTGTGACACCCTGTACCCACAAAACCTTCTAACCTCTGGGAACGAGCAGTGCTGATCCTACCTGGAACTGGATCCCCAAGGGCAGTGTCCATGATGAGAAAAATATGCACAAGGAGCTCTGGGTGGGGTCAATCAAGGAGGACTTCCTGGAAGGAATAATTTCAGGTGATGGTTTTGATAGCACAGTGCTAGGGCGTTTGCCTTGTGCGCAGCCAGTCCGGCCAAGCTGGGTTTGATTCCTCCGCCCCTCTTGGAGAGCCCAGCAAGCTACCGAGAGTATCTCGCCCGCATGGCAAAGCCTGGCAAGCTACCCGTAACGTATTCGATATGTCAAACACAGTAACAACAAGTCTCACAATGGAGATGTTACTGGGCCCGCTCGAGCAAATCGATGAACAACGGGAGGACAGACAGACAGTGAGGGTTTTGACAGTCTGGATTCTGAGGTCTTTGGTTCTGGATTTTCAGATGGATTGTGTGAATGTGAGAATATGGGGAATGATAGAAAGATACACACACAATCCGTTTCTCTGGAAAAATTTGGTTTTATCAAAGTGGCTGAAACTCAGGGGATGCAGTGTGGGAGTGAAAGGTATTTTTACTTTTTGGTTTTTGGGGGTTGATGGGGGCCCCTGGCGGTGTTCAGGATCACTCCTGGCGGTGTTGAGGCGACCCTATGTGGAGTTGGAAATTGCACTAACTGTCCGCTGTCCCTCCTGTGGCCTCTGGGAGCACAGATGGAGGTGAGGACTAATGGAGATGGGAAGGTAACTGTCCACTTCCTGAGGAAATGCTCCCTCCTGCTTCCTGCCCCCGTCACTCCCTGTCCTTTGACAAGACTCGGTTTGAAGCCAGCCAATAGAGCACTAGCTCCTGGCTCTGAGATGGCCAGGCCAACCTCAGCAGTTAGCCACTGTCCCTCTCTGTGTCCTCACCATCTAAATTCAGAGATGTCTCCCAGGCGGACTGGACTCGCCTTAGCTTTGGTCTCCTTCCGCAGCTGGCCCCACGGGACAGATGCCTAGGGTCCCGCTGAGCCCCGATGCCAGCTGTGTCTACATCTTGACGGGCCTCTGGGGTGGCCTTCTGGCTCGTCCTAGGGTAAGCCTTCCTCAGGAAATTTCACAAGCCCGCTCAGCAGGCACCCCCGAGGGAAGCGTGGCGTGATCACCAGCTGAAGCAACAGCTGGTTTGTTCCGCCTCGCTGCAGAAACTCCCACAGGGATCTGGAGCGTTTAACCAGGCGTCAGGTGGGGAAAGCCTCACCATGTTCGTCCATTCTCCTAATTTTTATTTCTTTGCTCGGGCCACATCCTGGTGGTGCTCTGGGAACCATGCAGTGCCAGGAATGGAACCCGGGACTCCCTCATGCCAACCATGGCTCAACTCTTTGAACATCACTCCCCCGCACCTCTGCACCCTGTACCTCTGTTTCCTTCCTTTATCTATCCTTAAGATGGACAAGGGTCGGAGCCATAGTGCAGTGGAAGGGCATGCGGCTGACCCAGGTTCAATCCAAATGGTCCTCTGAGCCTGCCAGGAGTGATCCCTGAGTGCAGAGCCAGGAATAAGCCCTGAACACCACCAAGTATGTTCCTTCTTCCCACCCCCACCCCCCCAAAAAAGATCCCCTTGGGTTAGCAGGTACAGCCCACAAACAACTGTTCTTTTGCGGCCTTACCTACACATAATCTCATCCGGCACACCTTGATCTTGTCCAGTTATTAACACTTGGCTTAGCTTTGCGCTCCCGGCTCTGCTCTGTTCTCTGCTAAAACGTTTTAATCCCCAGTCTCATTTCTCACCTCTGCTTGAAAAAAAAAAAAAAAACAGGAAGAAAGCAAAAAGACAAACACCTGCCCAGCCAGCCTCTGGGTTCCTTGCTAAGAGCCTTCCCCTCCCCAAGCAGATGTGACCTTTGCCTTGTCACTCTGAGGTTTGAGGTCTAGTTCTTGAGCAAGCCAGAGCCACGTTGGGGGGTTCTCATCACCCTGCTTTTGAAAGCCAGGGTTTCCCCCCATCCTGCAGCCTCATCCGTGCTAAAGAGTGGAAGAGGAGCGGGAGAAACGAGGTCCTCAGAGGTGCTAAATATATTTGACCTGCTTTGAGTGTGCTGGGACCAACGGGCCGGGGGGGGGGGGGGATGTGTGGAGGAGGGGGGGATTGCACAGCTCAGAGTACTGTCACCACCCCTTTCCGGCTCCGGAGCCCTGGCCGGCTACACGGCTTCCTTGCCCATCTCTTGGTACAGCCTCGTGTTACAGTCAGTTCACTGTCTTGCCTCCTGAGGATGACTTCTCTTCCTGCCTCAGGCTTCTTGAATCCCACGGGCCACTTTACGTGACTGCAGACTGCAGTGCCGTGGAGACTGTCCAGCTAGGCCAACAGACAGTGGCCCAGGCCACTGAAGGCTGTGACAGCAGCGAGTCCGCTGCCTGCTGCCGCCACTGAATTTATAAGTATAAATGGATCCTTAAAGGCCTCTGCTGCATTTAAGGGGAAGAGTAGAGAGGAGCTGGGTTAAATACAAAAACCAACCTCCCCCCCACACACACACACGCTTCCCCCACCTCCCTTCCACACCTTCATGTCCACATTGAAGACATTTGACACTAGAACCGGCTACTCAGGACAGTGTCAATTCCTTTCCCCGCCAGGAAACATTAAAGGAGAACGAAGAATGTCCACTCGGGCTGGATTCAAGGATGGGCAAGCCGAGAGAGAAGGCATCGTGCTGTGGGCAGCGCTTTTTCCAGGCCGCATAGGGACTGGCAATTAAGAGCACATGGACTTTGGAGCCAAACAGACGCCACGGCGAGCATCAGCTCCATTGTTCTTGCTCAGTGAGACCCGTGGGCACAGCCCTGCACCTCGACAGAGAGCTCTAATGAGGGTTAAATAAGATGCATGGAAGCGACGTGTTTGGCATGGGAGCTGGCACGGAGAGAGAACTCTGTAAATACCAGCTTCTACATTTAGCCTGGAGTTCTATTCAGACGCTCCTTCCCGTCCCGCCCTCACCCCAGGCCCAGGCACTGTGCGGGTCTCCTCTGGGGCCACCCCACTGAGCTTACTTTTTTCGTGCCCTGGCTCCAAGCTGCAGACCTCCAGCTCGCACGAGGTGGGCAGTCACGGCTGGCACTCAGATCTGTCAGCTGGTACCCTTCTTCCCACCTAACAGAAGTAACGTACATCCTCTTCCTCCTTCAAGCTGGGAGACTGGTGTTCAGAGGGAATCTTTTCTGGCATGGCAAAAACCAAACAAGCAAAACCAAGAATGAGGATCTATGGACCGGAAGGAGCGTTGCCATCTTTGAGTCTGGGGTTTATACTTTGTTCCAGGGCATCTGGACAGGCACAGGCTGAGCTGAGAGGGATGCCTTTGGGGACAATTTACTCTTTAGGATCTGAAGTGAGGGCTGGGGACCTGGAGCGATAGTACAGGGGGGAGGGTGCTTGTCTTGCACACGGCTGACCTGGGTTTGACACCAGCATCCCATGTGGTCCCCAGAGCACCGCCAGGAGTAATTCCTGAGTGCAGACCCAGGAGGAACCCCTGAAGGTGTGCTCCACGCTCCCTCACTCAAAAAAAATCCCCAAAGAACCTGCAGGGGGGGGGGTGAGAGGTTGATAAATTGATTTTGGAAGGAAGCTTGACAGAAGAAATGAGCAAACACCATGAGTTTTAAAATATAGGTGCAGAGATTGGGTAAGGGCGTGGGTAGAAAATCAGTGGAAATAAGGAGAGGTAAAGGATAAGATTAAAAAGAGAAACAAAAAAGATGAACAATGCATTTGGGGAGCCAGGATGTGACTTAGCAATGGAGCACAAACCTCTTCGTGAGAACGTGGCATCTCTGGTGTGGCCAAAACGAAAGTAAAAACGCATTCATGGTTTTGGTAGGGCATTTTCTTGTTTATGTTGACTATTGTAGAGCAAGAGATAAAGACAGCGATTGCCTTTTTTTTTTCCTGAAGCACCTAATTAGTCTAAGATCACATCTATAGAGGCTTGAAAATCGAGGTTTATGTTTTTAATGACTGAACATAATCTGATTCCTGCCCCCAATGTCTTTGATGAGTACTTAGTCTTGCTTAAATACTTTCAGTGCCAAGAAACATAATGCTGAGAGAGGCAACTCCAGCCCGACCTTTTATTTATTTCAATACATTTTAAATGGAAGTATAATTATCTACAGTATAATTGACCAGACCATAAGCATGGAGTTTGATGAGTTTTGGCAAATATACCTAGATGGCCAATGGCTTCTTCAAAATGAAGAACTTGGGGCTGGGGAGACAGTACAGTAAGGTATGCGCTTGCCTTGCATGCAGCTGACGAGTTCGATGCCTGGCACCCCTAAGGTCCCCTCAGCCTGGCCAGGAGTGAGCCTTGCATACAGAGCCAGGAGTAAGCCTTGAGCACTGCCAGATGGGGGGAAAATGTAGAACTTCCCTAGGTTACTTTCAAGTAGACCACCTTCTGCCCACTTCTGCCATGATTCTAACATCTACTCCCATTGAGAAATCCTACCTGTTTCCAAGCTGCCGACTGGTGGAGGAACTGGGTGGACGTGCTCTTGGATGACTGTTTCCATGGAAGGTAGTCTTCTTGAGTGTTCGCTGTATTGCTGCATGATCAACTTCAATTCCTATTTATTGCTGGGCAGCATCCTCTGGATGGCTTGATCTCAGTTTGACCTTGACAAACATTTGATTGGTTTCCAAATCCCCCCTATTAGCAGTAATGCCAGAGTGGTCATTCTTAGATAAGTCTCTTTGTAGGCCTTGAGTTTTTTTTGTTTGTTTATATGTGTTTTGGGTTTTTTTTGGTCTTTTTTGGGTCACACCCAGCGATGCTCAGGGGTTACTCCTGGCTCTGCATTCAGGAATTATTCCTTTTTTGGGGGGGTGGGGAGTCACACCCAGCGATGCACAAGGATGCACAAGGGATTACTCCTGGCTCATGCACTCAGGAATTACTCTTGGCGGTGCTCGGGGGACCATTTGGGATCCTGGGAATCGAACCTGGGTCAGCCACGTGTAAGGCAAACGCCCTACCCGCTGTGCTATTGCTCCAGCCCCAGGAATTATTCCTGACGGTGCTCAGGATTTGCTCGAGCGGGCCCAGTAATGTCTCCATTGGAGACTTTGTTGTTACTGTGTCTGGCATATCGAATACTCTCGGTAGCTTGCCGGGCTCTCCGAGAGGGGCGGAGGAATCAGGAGATCATATGGGATGTGTGGGGGCGGGGGACTATAAACTGGGTCAGCCATATACAAGGCAAATGCCCTACCCATTGTTGTACTATTGTTCCAGCCAAGGCTTCATTTTTTTATGGAACCTTAGGATCATTAGAGAGGCAAATATCTATAAGAAAAATGTCACTTTTCCTGAGCTAGACCATTTTATACTTCACCTGCAACATATATGAGATTCACTTGCTCCCCAGGTCACCCCAGCATTTGGTACTGTTAGAATCAGAAGATTTTTAACTGTTTTAGTGAAGGTGTAATATATATAAAATTATAAATACATACAAAATTATAATCCCACTATAATGTGATTATTAAGAATTAAAATGTATGCTCAATCACTGAATAGATACTGCAAACATCTTTATTTTGTGCTTATTGATCACATACATTCTTTTTTCTCTTACTCGGTTTTTTTGGGGGGGGAGGGGCCGGCACACCCAGCTGTACTCAGGGCTTACTCCTGAATCACTCCTGGTGGTGCTGTGATGCCTGTACGTGATGTCAGGGACTAAACCAGGGTCTCTGTGCGCAAGGCCAGCTCTTTATCCATTATACTATTTCTCTGCTCCCATATCGTTCCTTCTTTTGTGTTTGTCTGACTTTTTTGCCCAGCACACAAAATTATTGTCTTTATTGGGCCAGAGAGATAGGGTAAAGGTATTTGTTTTGCACGAACGTGGATAACTCAACCCAGGTTCTGTTTCCAGTACTTCTTGTTCCTTCAAACATCACTAGGAACAGCC
The DNA here is from genome assembly GCF_029834395.1 of Sorex fumeus. Classification (NCBI taxonomy): domain Eukaryota; kingdom Metazoa; phylum Chordata; class Mammalia; order Eulipotyphla; family Soricidae; genus Sorex; species Sorex fumeus. Next base: position 770,206 of record NW_026606255.1, on the reverse strand, counting down.
CTGACCATTGCTAGATATGATCCCAAAAAGCAGCAAAAAAGTTTTATTATTATTTGTAATTTGTATGTTTATGAGCCCTTTGTCAGAATTAGGTATTTCTCCCAAATTGAGGCTTGCCTATTCATTTTGTTAATGAAGTCTTTTGATAATCATAAATTTTAATTGTAATTAATTACATCAACCATGTTTTTTCTTTGTTGCCACAGTTTTTATGTTCCGTTTTATTATTTTTTACAATTTTTTTTTTTGTTCTGGGACCACAGCCTGCTATGTTCAGGACTTACTTCTGGCTCTAAGCTCAGGGATCACTCCTAGCAGGCTCGAGGGATCATATGGGAGGGCGGGGCTGGAGATTGAACCTGAATCAACTGTATGCAAGGCAAGTGCCCGACCCTCTGTACTATTGTTTCATCCCTCTGTCCTGGTTTTAAGTCTTTGTTCACTCCTGGCACTGGAGAGATATAACAGTGGGTAAGGTATTTGCCTTGCATTGGCTGACCCGGGTTTGATCCCAGGAATCCCATATGTTCCCCTGAGTAATTCCTGAGCTCAGAGCTCAGAGCCAGGAGTAAGCCCTGAGCACAGCTGGGTGTGGACCAAATGTTTGCATATGTGTATGTGTGTGTGTTTGGGGGGAGAGGGGGCTGGAGTGATAGCACAACGGGTAGGGCGTTTGCCTTGCAAGCAGCCGACCTGGCCAACCCAGGTTCAATTCCTCCACCCCTCTTGGAGAGTCCCGCAAGCTACTGAGAGCATGTCGCCCGAATGGCAAAGCCTGACAAGCTACCCATGACGTATTTGATATGCCAAACACAGTAACAAGTGTACAATGGAGACGTTACTGGGCCCGCTCGAGCAAGTTGGTGAACAACGGGAGGACAGTGACTGTGTGTGTGTGTGTGTGTCCACTCCAATTCTACAAATATATTCTCATATAGAAATCTTTGCCCATTCCAATTCTAGAAATATATTCTCATGCGTTTTCTTCTGGACGCTCTCTTTATAGTTGAGCTTCTTTTACATTTGGGTTCATGATTTACCTCCAATCAACTTTGTATGTGATACAAAGTAGAAGTTCAGATTCACTAATTCCATATAAATATTTGATGATTCAAGTACTACTTCAAAAAACCAAAAGGCTTTCTTTTCCCCCATTGAATTTCTTTGGTGTCTGTCAGAAATCTCTTGCCTTTATCAATGTATTTCTGAACTCTAGGGGCAAGGAAAGGGTGTCTGGGACCTAGGGGTGCATGCTGGCGACTGGAGGGGTGACTGACTGTTTACCTGTGGATATACACACGTTTTCAAGTTTTCTCAACCAGAGCACCACCCCAGATCTGTGCTCTTGCCCCAGAGATAGCAAATACAAGCATTTGGGTTGCTCTAATCTCAATCAATGCAAGTTCTTTTTTTTTCTTTTTAACTAATTAGCATCATCAATGTTAAAAAATGGATTTTAATTAGTGACTTGTTAATTAGCTTAATGAGTACTAGAGATGATCTCTCTGGTAGTGAATTCAGAAGTATTCCAGACATATGGCCCGTCAGAGGTATTTTACGGATGCCCCCATCCATGCCCCAGGCAGCTGGAGGAATACACCTGCTCCAGCCTCAGAGATGGGTGCTGGGCCCCGAGGGTTCTGGAACATTCCTCATGCATCTAGGAACACATTTTTAGTTAGGGTGTGAAGAGAGCATTGCCCAGGAGGGAAGCTGCATTCCCCACTTGTTCATTTCAGTTGGTCACGGGCAACCAGTCCCACTTTGTTTTTTTTTTAATTTTTATTAGTGAAACACCGTGAGGTACAGTTGTAGACTTACAAATTTTTGTGCTTGGGTTTCAATTATACAATGATCAAGTACCCATCCCTCCAGCAGTGCCCATTTTTCATCACCACTGTTCCCAGTATCTCTCCCATCCCCCCAACCCCCCCCCCCCAACCCGCCCTGCCTCTGTGGCAGGGCATTCCCTTTTGTTCTCTCTCTCTTTTTGGGTGCTCTGGTTTGCAAAAGAGGCATTCAGTGGCAATCTTGTTCGGTCTATAGTCTACTTTCAGCATGCATCTCCCATCCTGGGAGGATCCTCCCAACACCCTTTATTTGGTGATCCCTTCTCTATCTGAGCTACCTTTTTCCCTAGCACGTGCAGCTGGCCTCCAAGCCATGGAGTAAACCTCCTGGTACTTATCTCGGCTATTCTTGGGTGTTAGTCTCCTATTTTGTTACTTTATGTTCCCCAGATGAATGCAATCTTTCTATGTCTGTCCCTCTCTTTCGGACTCATTTCGTTTAGCATGATACTTTCCATGTAGTACCACTTGTATGTAAATTTCATAACTTCATCTTTCCTAACAGATGCACAGTATTCCATTGTGTAGATGTACCAAAGTTTCTTTAACCAGTCATCTGTTCTCGGGCACTCAGGTTTTTTCCAAATTCTAGCTAACCAGTCCCACTTTTGAGAGACCTGAGGATTCCCAGAAGTCACCTGTTAACCACAACTAAAGGCACCTTCATTGCTTTGAGTATTCAGGGACCCCCAAGGATTTGAGTCAGACATGGGACAGAGACCAAATAGCCACTTCTCTTTTTCTGAGTCACCATATTGCCCGTGCACCTCTTTCACGGATGCTGGAAGCTCCTCCCCTCTGTGACAGGGGATGCCCAAGCAGGAAGTTGAGGGCCAGTCCCACAGATGCTCGACCATCAACCAGGCCAGATGGTTTAAAGCTCAGGCAGGAGGTCAGGGGTTCGAGAGTGCTTGGAGTCAAACTCGGGTCCTCACCTGCAAGGCCAGAGCCAGGCGCTCTCCCCAGACCTCCGGCTTCCCTTATCTGGAATCACTCATGGTCTAGGAGTGACTGGGTGTGTTGGTTCCGGGGCTGGAAATGAACTTTGACCCGAGCTGGGGCTGCCCCGTCAATCTGGGCAGTCCTCTGCTGACCCACTTGAGAATCATCCTGGCCACAAAGGGCCTTTCCACAAGAACTTGCAGTTTCATTCTCATTCTCGGGATCTGAATCTCCTCTGCTGGGTTTGGGTGGAGTGGCGACTTAAGGGAATTAAAGGCTCACTTTGGGGGCCAGAGTGATAGCACAGTGGGTAGGGAGCTTGCCTTGCACTCAGTCAACCCAGGTTCAATCCCCAGCATCCCGTATATTCCCCTGAGCCGGGTTCGATTCCTCTGCCCCTCTCGGGGAGCCCGGCAAGTACCGAGAGTATCTTGCCCACATGGAAAAACCTGGTAAGCTACCTGTGACATATTCAATATGCCAAACACAGTAACAACAAGTCTCACAATGGGGACGTTACTGGGCCCGCTCGAGCAAATCAATAAACAACAGGACAGTGACAGTGACAGTGACTGCCAGGAGTGATCACTGAGGGTAGAGACAGGAGTAACCCTTGAGCATCCTTAGGTGTGTGACTCCAAAAACCAAAATCAAAACAACAACCCCAAAACCAAACGAACAAAAATTGAAGAAAAAGAGAGAGAGAGAGAGAGAGAGAGAGAGAGAGAGAGAGAGAGAGAGAGAGACTGACTGTTTGGGGCTCATTCCTGGTGTTGCTCAGGGATCGTTCCTGGGGACCATTTGCTGAGCCACGCATAGACCAGGATGGGCCCTCTAGAAGACAAGCACTTTAAGTCCTGTACTAAGTCTCTGGCCCTAGCATAAGGGAATTAGACATCAGTGGTGAAGTCAGTGCCGCTAACCAGGACCAATAACTGCGAAAGGCATTCGGAGACTCTCTCTCTTCCTGCCCCAGGTGTTCATAAAAGGAAACGGTAAATCCATTCCAAGTTGGGGTCAGGGGCGGCGTCACTATGGCTGTCTGAGATCTGGGGTTTTCTTCAAGGGGTTTGGACAGGAGAGAGTGCTGATCCCAGGGCCTTTGCTAACCCTGGGGTTTCTGATTCGGTGGCTAAGAAAAGTCGGAAAAAAAAAAAACAGCCTGAGATTTGCTTTAATAGTAATGTGTCCTGGGGAGGGAGGACAGAGATGCTGACACCCCTGAATGAAATCCTGAACAGTTGCCGAGTGGCCAGACAGATTCAGCAGCATCTAACTCGCCTTTTCCACAGCCCCATGGGCAGCATTTAATGAGAGATTATTCCCGGAGGTGCATCATTTCGTTTCATTTTTTTGTGTTTTGTTTGTTTTGGGTTTGGGGGCTTCCGTTTCCAGTGCTTAGGGGGGCCCTAGATGGTGCCAGGGTTTCGGAGCAGGGCGGGCTGCGTGTGAGGCAAGTGCCCTACCTCCTGGGCGATCTCTCCGGCTTCTTGAAACCCCCAGAAGTTGGATTTTCATTTCACGAAAGATGAAAATCTAGCTCTGAGAAGAGAGGAGAGATGATTTGGTGGGTGGGCTGGGGTCTGGGGGGGTGAATCTAAACCCTGGGGTGCTGAATGCTGGTTCAGCCCAAGCAAACTTGTGTTGGTTTCGAGGGACCTCGGCACGATTAAATCAGATTAAATCAGGAGGTACAAGAAGGCTGGAGGTGCACGCAGCCGACCCGGGTTCGATTCCCAGCATCTCATATGGTCCCCCAAGCACCACCAGGAGTAATTCCTGAGTACGGAGCCAGGAATAACCCCTGAGCATCGCTGGGTGTGACCCCCTCCCCCAAAACCAATAACAACAAAAAAAGAAGGCTGGAGCTCTAATTGCCATGCGAATTAAAAATGAGGTACCCAGAGGATGGCCTGAGCTGGCCTGGGGAGCAGGAACCACACACCTTGCTGTGCCTGGCAGACCATGAAGGATTGGGGCGTCATTATCTCTGAACAACAGCCGCTGAGAATTAAGAATAGTCCTAATTAAGAATCTGCACTTCCTCAGCTGTTTCATTTACATAACGTTAGAACAGAAAATACCTAAACCCACTGTTAATGCAGCCCCCAAGTTCTGGTTTAAATAACTGCAGAAGGGGCGGGTTTTTCACTGAGCCCTCTGGGGACCTGTGGGTCCTGGCCCCGTGTCGCCCCCAAGCCAGGACATCTCTCCCGCTCACCACCAGTTCTGTGGCTCTGCTCTGCGCTCTCACCTGCAGTTCAGTAATTTATTTGGTGTGGAAGATTTCAGAGAATTTGTTTAAGAGTACTGCAGAAATATCTTTTTTTTTTTTTTTAAATGCAGGGCCTCATTAGAGAGGTTTGGAGCTTGGGGCCTGGTGGGAAGGATCATTTTAATAGGGGTTAGTTAATGCGTCCTGTCATTGGGTCCCTTTCCAGCCTGCGTGGACACAGGACAGACGTGTGTCCTGACACTGACCCTCTCCTGGCCCTTTCCTGGAGGCTGAGGTGGGCCAGCAGGAGGACAGTGCACCCTCCCCAGTGAGGGTCCTGTCCATCACTCCCAACTCTCCCTCTGTGTCTGTGTCAATGGCTGGGCTCGCTTCCTGACTCAAGGCTCGCACATGGGGCAGACAGGACCTCAGCTGACCAGGCACCCCTTGGCATGGATGCCAGCTGGGCGGTCCCCTCTCAGAGCAGCCATTTGAACCCCTCCCTCAGAAGCAAGGGCCAATGTGTGATGTAGTCGGTGGGGAATAGTCCAGAGGTTACGGCTTTTGCTGTGCGTGCAGCTGACTCCAGTCTGGTCCCTGGCACCTTCTGTGGGCCTCTGAGTACCATCAGGTCTTACTCCTGAGCACAGAGCCAGGAAAAGCCCCTGAGCCCCATCAGGTACGACTCAAACCCTTTCCTAGCCCAGAGGATACATCTGGGTTCGTGAGTGAACCTAGAGGATACATCTTTTTCGTTTGTTTTTTGGTTTTGTTTTTGTTTGGGGCCACATTTGGTGATGCTCCAGGGTGACTCCTGGCTCTGCACTCAGGAATTACTCCTGGAGGGGTTTGGGGGACCTTATGGGATGACGGGGATCAAACCCAGGTTAGTCACATGAAGGGCAAACGCCCTACCTGCTGAACTATCTCTCTGGCCCCAGGATATCATCTTAAAGTGCAAGATAGGGTTCTAGGGTCCAAAGACATCAGCTAACTTAGAAAAGGAGGCGGGCAGAGAGATGCTACAGGGGTAAGGCATCTGCCTTGCATGTGGCTGACCCACTTGATGCCCCATGGAAAGTGACCCATTTGGGCAGAGATATCGGTCAAGGTGCAAAGGCTTGGGGCTTGTTGTTTGGGGTACCTGGGCAGACTCGAAATTTTAGTTAGTGCCCGTAAAGGGGAGCCGGACAGAACAGGACACTCCCCAAAAGTGCCACTTTGGCATGTGAATTCTTCATAGCTTAAAGCAATCAATTTCCACTTTTACCTCAATGGCCTAAAAGAATTCAGAGGAGTAGAAGAGAGAGTACAGCTGGCAGGGCACTTGCGTTGCCCAGGGTCAATCTGGGTTCGATCTCTGGCATCACATGACCCCCTGCCCCTGCCAGGAGTGAAAGCCTGGAGTAAGCCCTGAGCAATGCTAAGTCTCTCTCTCTCTCTCTCTCTCTCTCCCTCTCCCTTCCCCTCTCCTTCTCTCTCTCTTTATCCCCGTCTCCCCCACTCCACCCCTCCCCTCCCCACCCCTCCCATCCCCTCCTCTCTCTCTCTTTCTCTCTCTCTCTCTCTCTCTCTCTCTCACACACACACACACACACACACACACAGACACACACACATTCAGAGAGGGCTCTGACTCAGAGATTGACTAACAGAGATAAACTTTGGTTTTTGGGCGTCACCCAGCTTACCCGGGAGTGCTTACTTCTGGCTCTCTGCTCAGGGAGCACTCCTGGAGGTAGGGGGACTCAGGGAGCCATAGGGGGTACCAGCCACCTCACCTGGGTCAGCAGCAATGCAAAGCAAGCATCTTATCCATTGTATTATCTCTCTGGCCCCTGGTTTTGGTTTTGAGCAGTTTCTCGGTGGCCTTTGCTATGTGCAACGCCTGCACTCAGCCCTGAGATAACCTTTACATCTGACAGCTAAGCTGAACGGCTAGAGAATCCTCCCATCTGTGATCCGGCCCCCTCCCCAATCTCGTTCTTCAGACCAGGGGTGCATGAGTCTCAGCTGCCCTGCTTTTTCTGAGTCTTGGGTCTCTGAGCGACCCTGTGTAATGATATTGGATTCTCTCCCATTCTGTCTCACGTCCAAAGAACCTCAAAGGGAAGAAGGAAGTTTCTCTCTCTGCACAGGGAAATGAAAAAATGAAGTTCCAGGTTCCTGGTGGGACCGGAGCAGTGGAGGGGGGCCCTCCACATCCGGGTGGGCATCTCCTCACGTGCCCAGAGTCCCAGCGGGCTTCAAGGCACTTGGGGAACCAAACCATCGAACACTTCAACTGAAGGAGGCCCGGTTGCCCCCCCCCCCCAACACACATACAGACCCACCCCCAGGGGCTAAACACTGATGTTCGTTCCATTATGAAGACTCAAAGGGAAGGTGAGAACCCGCCTTTGATATGTAACTCTTCCATTTCCAAAGACTCTTCAGCTCCAGCACCCTGGCAGGCCTGGCAGGAGCCACGGAGAGCCCAGTGCTTCCAGACTCCCAGGGAAGAAGACTTCCCCACCTTGGCTTTTACATCCTGTATGTCACAGTCCTTTTTCCTCCACACACTCCGCCAGGCTGCGTCTTGTCTTTTCTTGTTACAAAAATTTAAGACGCAAATTCAGGCAGGACCCCCGCAGGTGCCAAAGGGAAAGGCTGCCTTCCTTCCCAAGGGGTCCTGAACCCAAGTCCCTGTGGGGGGATGGGGGTGTCCCCTGGAATGGGGATCCACAGCTCTCTGGAAGGCAAAAGGGGCTCATCAGGGGGACCACGGGGCTCAGGGGGCTAGAGTGCAGAACTACTGGTTTTGCTTCCTGGAGGCCTGGAGTCCCCCAAACTCAGCCTGGAGTGACCCTCCCTGAGCATTGCACCCATGGGTGAGGCCCTGAAACAAACAACCAAAAGGGCTCGGCCGGGTGTGTAGGGTCCACACCTGTCCCACAGCCCTCTCGAAGGACCCGGCTAGCAGGCTGAGTGAGGTCCCAGCTCTGCAGCAGGCCCCTGGGGACTGAGCAGCGAGATAGGGGGAACCCCCCAAAAGCTGCTCCTGGCGTGCCCTGACCGCACCCACAGGATCCCCCCTGCCCTTTGCTCCTTCTAAGAGACAGACGCAGAAGTCAGCCTAGCGCCATGCAAATGTAGCTCAGAGCCCAGCACAGCTTACTATTTCCAGGATCTCTTTTTATTTTGAAGTTAATTTATTCAAGAGTGAGAATATAAGTTCCTTAGTCTCTATTCTGGGAGCAATTGTGTTTTGAACCTCATGCATTATCCTGGGCTTTGTCCTTTCCCCTTTGATTTGGGGCTAACTCCTGCTTGGCCCACAGGAGGACATGTGACCCATGCAAAGCAAGTGTTCAACCCTTCCACCCTCTCCCTAACCCTTTTTTTGTTTTTTCCATTTTTCATTTGCTTGGTTGGTGCAGGGATGGACTCCAGGGCCTCCCGCATGCAAGGCATGAGATTTACCTCTGAACCTCTTCCTCCGGGCTTTGTCTTTGATCATCCGCGGGAGATAGTTTTGTTGTTTTTTTTCTTCTTTCCTTGGAGGATGGAGGGTATTTCTGTTGCAGGGCAGCAAAATTTTCCATCCTCAAATATGTCTCTTTAGCATAAGGATTATTTTGAGATGGTTATTTGTGAGCAATAGCAGACAGAGGAAAAGCTCTGAAAACTCAGGGTTTTTTTTTTTTTGGTTTTTTTTTTGGTCGGAGATGTCTCCCTGTTGGAGAAAGCCTCCACTTGGAAGCACGCATCACCCCAGCGCCTCGTACCCACGGTCACCGGCCTCCACCACTCCTACACCTTTTCTCCTTAGCCGAAGGAGGGAGTTGAAGCCATTTCATTCAGTTGTCTCCTTTTCCTGGGCCTCTGCTCTGCCTACAAGAAGTATAGGTGTCACAAACATTTGATTGGTTTTCTCCTGCTTTTCTGACTCAATATTAAAATTTTGTTTTCATCCCCTACACTCTTTTCTGTAGGTGGTGAGGTAGATGGTAATTATTTTGGTTAAAATGGTGAGGGAAGAATGTCCCCCACTGCCGACACATATGTGTGAGTGGGGGGCGGTGAGAGGGGAGCGCAGCACCCTGGGGGTCTGGCTTGGATGCAGAGGTCAGCTTTAGGACAATGCAGTGTGATGGGCAGAGGCTGGCAGGACCTTTCGGGATGCCCTTAGCCAGTCCCAATGCTCAGCACAAAGCCCAGATGGGTGGCACCCCTCCATCCCTACACTGCTTTCCTTAACAACCCCCCCACACACCCGGCGGCTTCCAGGTACCCACTTATCCTGGGCCCTGGGGCAGAGATCAAAGCAGGACAACTGTGTTTTGCGCTCCTGTTGCTTGTAGTTTTAAGAGGAAGTGGTTAGATATATAATGTGCTCAGAGAGGAAGCATCAGCGTCTGCCCAGAAACAGAGCCCCAGAGCCAGCCTGTCGGTTTGGGGGTTGCTGAGGACCCTTGTGTGTACCAGGAGGGTGAAGAGAACAACCCAGCCAGGCCTGGGCTGGGGGCCGGGGGCATATCGGGGCCATGGGAAGGACCTTGCGGGGGGGGGGGGTGTGGTTGGAGAAACTCCAGCTGGGCTTTGAGGCTTCTCTGGCCCCCTCCCTGCCCCTTCCTCCTCCTCTTTTCTCCTCTCTCCCCTCCCACTTCACCTCCTTCTTGCTCTGTGGTGCTGGGTGCATCTTAGGCAATCTTGTTCACGGGAGCTGTATGCGGGACTGTGAGCCTCGCCCGTTCTGTTCTTGGTTGCACTTGTTGCTCTGTGTGTGTGTGTGTGTGTGTGTGTGTGTGTGTGTGTGTGTGCATGCTCATTATGGGGGATCAAACCCAGAGCCTGCTCCCTGAGTCGCCCACTCCATTGCTGAGTCCCCCTGCTGCTGTTCTAACTGTGACTCTCTCTGCATAGGCCTGGGCAGTGTTTTCCTGCAGCTCCCCAGGACAGGGGTAGGAGACGCAGGAGGAAGTTTGCCGTCTGACCACAGGTCCCTGGCTTCTTCCTGCAGAGCCTGGCACCCAGCGGCCCGTGCCCAGTGGTTCTCACTAGCACATCAGAGCGAGGCCACACCAGTGGAGGGGCGCTGCCGGGCTCTGCCCGCGTGCCCACCCCAATGTGGCTGCTAGTTGGAGCCAGGGAGGAAGTGGCCGGTTGTTTACAACCCAGATCCGGCGATGAGTTTAGGAAAAAAACCCCTCCTTGCACAATTCAGTCCGGGGCCCTGGCTCGGGCGACTGGCTTCTGGAGACTCTCTTCCCAGACCCTGGGTGGGCTGGGTCACTTGGACCTGACTTGGGCCACCAGGTCTCCTTGCATTTCATCAAAGAAGAAGCCAAAGCCCAGGGTGCCCACGGGCTGGACCCAACTCGAACGGGAGCTGGGTTGCAGAGTTGGGACTTGGAGTCTGAGCCCAGCGCTCGGCACCCACCGTGAGGCTCTGAGCCAAGGCCTGTGCATCAGTTGGTTCTTTGATCTACAGGGTCTCATCTGAGATAAATAGATATCCTCGTGTCTAGGGGAAGCTCAGACAGGACATTTGGCCAAGCTCCCACAGTCATCAAGGAGGTCTTCAACCCCCAATTCTGCATGCTCTCCACCCTGCCCACGGTGCGGGGGACGCATGGGGTCTGGGGGTCACTGATTACCCACCTGGGAATGGCTGGGGTGTAGAAAATGACCCCAGAGGAGGGCTTTCAAGGGGTCCATGAGGCACATTTGAGCATTCTAGAAAGTTTTCCAGCATCCAAGTTGAAAGCAAAACCAAGGTCAAGAGGCTGGTCCTTCCCAGCTGACCCCCATTTGAGGAACTGGGGCCATGGGAATTTGCTGTGGTAACTCTGACGTTTGCTATTGTACAAGAGTTTCCCATGACCTACGCCTGAGAGCTACGGGAATTGAACTACTGTCTGCAGTCACTGGGCCTCGGTTCCCCTGGGTGGGGGGCTTAGACGGGGCAGAGACAGGCCAGAGAGTGGGCTAGAGGCTGGAGCAGAGACTTTGCACATCTGGGTTCCCTGCCTCCACCCCAACCCTCTGAGCTCCAGCACCTCTAATGCCACCCCAAACAAAAATCAAACGAGTGGTGATGGGGGAATGTCAGAATGTCCCTGCAGCTGGTCTCCTGAGGTCACATCGGAGGTGTCTGTTCTGGCTCCTCAGGGTGGCAGCCCGCTGTGACGCAAAGTGACAAGAAGCTACCTGGAAAGGGCCCGGCTGTTCCCATAGCCCGGATAAGGTACTGCCTACCTTGGGTGGCCTCGGCAGCCGGCCAGCCAGCAGCCACTGGCCACTGGATCAGATTCAAAGCCAGCAGGGACCTGCCAGCCCAGAGGAAGGTTAAAATGTGTCCTGGCCCCTCTTAAGTCTGCCCCTGCAGGAACGCCATCCTGGCCCCTCTTAAGTCTGCCCCTGCAGGAACGCCAGCCCAGAGGAAGGTTAAAATGTGTCCTGGCCCCTCTTAAGTCTGCCCCTGCAAACTTGCCATCACGTAAGGGTGGGGGGCCACAGACGCAGGATAGATGCCCATTTTGCAGGAGAGTCGGGCCAGCGCCGCTGCCCCTGCCGCCAGGTCCCTTGGCAGGGTCACGAGCAGGCCACTGTTCTGGGGAGGGGGGTTTTCTGTGTCCCCGACCCGGGTGCTCCGGGAGGTCAGGGCTGCATCCTCCTCTACCTGTGTGATGGCCCAGGTGCGCGGGGTCCAAGGGGGTCCTGGGGACTGGACCAGTAAGTGCGTGTGCGTGTGCGTGTGCGTGTGCGTGGGTAGGGGGGACTGACTCCGCAGGTGTGTGTGTGCGTGGGGGGGACAGCGCATCCGGGTGCCGGGACCCGCTGCCCCCTCCCACCCGCCGCTACCCCCGCGCGCCCGCGACCCGGCGGGGCTGGGGGGCGCGGGGCGGGGCGCGCCGGGCGCGCACGTGACGGCCCGGGCCCCGGGAGCGGCGCGCGCGCTGCACATTCTGTCCTGGCGGCGGCGCCACCACCTGCGGCCGCGCTCGGCCCGAACATGGCGACACGGAGCAGCAGGAGGGAGTCGCGGCTCCGCGTCCGGGGGGCCCGGGGGGCGCCGCCGCGGCCGCCGCTGCTGCCGCCGCTGCCGCCGCTGCTGCCGCTGCTGCTGCTGCTGCTGCTGCTGGAGCTGCCCGCGCCGGGCGCTGCGGGCAGCGGGGGCCGCGCGCCCACACTGGCCGGCGGCCACGCGCCCCGGCCCCAGGACCGCGGCTTCCGCGTGCTGCGTGGAGACCCGCGCGGGGACAGTCGCGCCGCGCCGCTGCGGAGCCGCCGGAGCGCTGCCCTGCCGCCGCAGCCCATCCAGGTGTACGGACAGGTGAGCCCGCGCCGCAGCCCGCGCGCCCCGACGCTTGTTGTCGTGCTCCTGCGCCGCCCGCCCGCCCGCGCGCGCCACCTCCTCCCGGCTGGCACCGTCCTGCCCTGCCCTCCTGCCCGGCCGAGCCCGCGCCTTGCAGGTGACCGGCCGGCGGCCGGGCGCAGCGCGAGCAACCCCGCAGCCCCCCGCAGCCCCCTTTTCCTCCCCGCGGCGCGTGCCTGCGCCCCCGGCCCCGGGCCCCGCAGGTACCAGCCGCCCTCCCGCGAGCGGCGCGGCAGCTTCTTGGTTTTCACGTGCGGTTCAACGAACGGGCTTTATTTCCCTCCTGCGAGAACAGCCGTAGCACCGGCGGGGCGGGCACGGGAGGGGCTTTCCACGCGCAGCGTGTTTTAAACCCCAGTTCAGGTGGGCAGACTTGGCATCTGTTCGGAGCAAGGTGTGTGCCGTGCGTGTGTGTTGTGTGTGTGCGCGCGCGCGCGCGCACACATGCGCGGGCACTGGATTGTTTTTTGGTGCGTGTGTGTGTGTGTGTGTGTGTGTGTGTGTGTGTAGGGGGGGAGATGGTGCAGGTGTGAGATTCCATCCGTTGCCCCCCACCCCCTCCAAGATACGGACTTTATTTTGGACGGGAATTATTCCTCATGGCACCTGGGGATCCGGAAGCCTGCAGGAATCTGGTGGGCAATATTATTCAGCCAGTGATTTATTTCTACCCAGGCAATGGGGTTTATTAGATCATAAGTAACATGGATTTCACTTTTATGGCCAGACTTACTGCTCTGAAATTGCAAAACCGAGTTTGTGGCTTAGTATCAGCCTTGGCAAAATTAATTTGACGGTGATACCGCCTCGTGAGACTTCCAGCCCTGCAGTTCAGATTGGCATCAGCAAAACTGGAAGGTCGGGGGTGGGGAGGGGGGGACGACACCAGGACACCGGCAGGCCCGGGATACACTCCGTTCTGGAGTCCCAATGCTCCCGCTGCAAGCAGGGAGGATGGATCCAAGTTCTGCTTCTTTCCCCTGATTTTCCTCTGACCCTTTCTTCAGGAAATAAGTAAGAATTCGACGCTGACCCCGCGGAGCCAGGAAGGGCCCTATAAACCATCTCGCCCCATTGTGTGCTTGGCTGATGAGCAGAACAGAAGCGGGCAGGGGAGACAGAGCTGCCCAGAGTCACTGTGTGGCGCCGAGTGCCTGCCCTTTCCCGGCCATCTGCAGTGTCCTGGTGACCTTTGGGTGTTCGCAGGACTGTCCCGTCTTGAGATAAAACCTCTTCAGTGATGCTCAGTGACAGTAAATCATATCGATGGCCATCAAGCGGGCTGGGAGACTTTGTCTTCCTCCCGCCCCTGGACCCTGGGCACGAAACTCTCGGAGACCATGGCCTGTTGGGGTTCCCGTGGGGGGTGCTCCCCAAGCCTCATCGGTGACTTCGCTTTTGTATTGTGGACAGGAGCCCGTGAGGGTCCGCCTGTGAGCGCACAGTAGTCTACTAGAATGCTGGGTGAGGGTGGAGTGGGTGAGTGGGGGGAAGAACAGGAGACCCCTCCCGCCTTCTCCATCAGCTGTGGCCCTGAACCCCTCTCTGTGGGCTGGGGGTAGGGAGGGGTAGAGTTGCCTCTCAGCAGGCCTTGGTTCCCAGGAACGGCCTCCTGGTCTCTGTTATGGCCTTTTCTTCCTCAGGGTGCAGAGCGTACCTGGAGTTTTGGTGCATGTTAGACAACCTGCGTTCTCTCTGGGGGGGCCCCCTCACCCTCAATGCCTCCAGCTTTTACTCCAGGAAACCAGTCAGGCCGAGTCTAGTGCAGTAGGAGGCTGGAGAACTAACAGCAGAGCCCACCATGAGGTCTGACACCCCCAGCACCTCCCCCAAAGTGGGGGTGTAGAGCTCTTGGAGGCAGCTCTGAATTGCTAAGGATTTGAGTGGGGGGAGAAGAAAGAACTTCCTGGCGGGGGCGGAGGATAGCACAGCAGGGAGGGTGCTTGCCTTGCACACGGTCAACCCAAGTTCCATCTCCGGCGTCCCAGAGGGTCCCCCCGAGCACCACCAGGAGTGATTCCTGAGTGCAGGGCCAGGAGTAATCTCTGAGCATGGCTGGGTGTGACCCCAAACCATCCTCTGTTAAAAAAAAAAAGAAGAACTTCTTGGCACAGGGCGTTTTGTTCTCTGCCCCTTGGCACTGCAGGGATCGGTAGCCGGGAGCACTCCTGTAAGTCCTCGCTGTGTGGGTCACCTTGGAGCACAGGACCATTAGTCTCTGTCCCGGGTCAGCCCTGGCTGAGACGGCCCCGCTGGGTCCGAGCAGCGCTGCCTGCTATCCACAGTGTGAGCGCGCCCTCTCCGTCCATCCTCCGTCCATCCTCCGTCTGTTCTGCTCACGACCCTGAGCCTGGTTTCACTCTGCGTGCCTCCCTCTTGAACTGTGTAACGTTCTTACCAAGAGCGCCTTAGTTGGAGTGTGGTTCCCCTTGGAGAGGGGTGTGCAGGTGGGAGGGGAGAAGAGTTCAGCGCCCCCCCCCCCTTTTCTGACAGTTTGCTCTTTTCATACAGAAAAACAAGTAAAAAAGTATTGGAAACCCCCTTCTGGCAGTGCTTGGGGACCGTCAGGGCCACAGCCAGAGAGACTGGGGGTGGGAATCCCACACACCCCATGCTCTCAGGAGGGGCTGAAGTTCACAGTGGGAGACCAGGACTGCAAAGTGCTCAGGACCCCCTCACGGAAGCTGGGAAGCATGGGAGGCAATAAACCAGCCGGGCGGCCAGCGGAGATGGGTGATAAGGGGCGAGCAGCTCTCTGTCCCTCCCTCCCTGCCCTCTGCTCTGTGAGCTTGCGGGGGGTAGCTGGCAGTGTGGATGCGGTGCCTGGCTCCGGAGCACTGGGTCCCCGTCTGCTGGGCCTCTCTGCCCTATCACGCAGGCCCACCCACCCGAGCTCCAGTGTGGGGGCCTGGTTCCCACCACGGTTCCCGAGGGTTCTGATCAAGAGCGTGAAATGGGACGTTGGTGGTCACCGCTGTTGGCTGTCCACCTCGGGACTTTGCTGCTTTCATTCCAGCTTTAGAAGTTCAAGGCTCCCCGCCCCAGTCCTCATGTGCCAGACCCACCCGTGCCTCTGCCCACCCTTTCTCTGGACTCATTGCCTCTTTGCCTGGAAAATTCTCCTTTCTCTGTCTCCAGCTGGTCAGGAGCCCACCTGCTGTCCAGTTTGATGTCCTGGCCAGGGGGAGGATCTCCCACCCTGTGCCAGGGCTGTCTCTGCCCCCTTTCCTCCCCAAGGCCCGGATCTTCGTCCTGGCCACTGCGGACGTGGAGTTGGTGGTCAGGCCCACACTTTAGAGGAGAGACCTTCGTTCCTTCTCTCTGAGGGTCCCTGCACTGTTTGGGGCTACTCTCGCTCCTGGACATGCTGGGGCTCGAACCTGGACCTCTCGCATGCAAAGCCTGCTGAGCTCTTGTCGACCTCTGGTTTTTAACTAAATATTTCTTGTTTTTAAACTTTTGGCCTGTACACACTCAGGGGCTACGCCTGGCTCTGTATTTGGGGATATTCCCAGGGCTACTTAGGGACCCCAGCAGTGCCAGGATCCGAACCAGGGTCCCGGCCTGCAAGAGAGGCAGGTGCCTTAACCTTGCTGTCTCCAGCACCCCCTGGGGTCACTGTGAATGAGGGCCAGGGATTCTGTTGGACAGGATTCTCTCTCTTTCATTTTTCATTTTTATTTCTCGGAGTGCTAGGATTGAACCCAGGACCCCTCCCAAGCAAGGCAGGGGCCCTCCAGCTGAGCCGCCTCCCGGGCCACCCCAGGACTCTCCCTTTTCGACCCCATGATAATGCTGACAGCATTGTTCGGGGGAGAAAAAAAATCCTCTGGAACGAAGCTCAAAGCCTAACAGGACAGACAGGTTATTTTCCTGCCAGTGAACTCCCTATTCATAACGCCGCTGTTTTCAGAGACCTGGGAGTATTCAGTGTCCTGATTTGAGGCTGAAAATAAAGTGTCTGTTACAACACAGGCCTCCCCTCTGGGGAGCTTGGGGGGGGTTGGCGGGGGGAGCAGACCATTCTCCCATCTGGAGAGCCGGACAGAGCCCGTTTGACTCCAGACTCTGGCTTGGCAGAGCCAGAGTGAGTGAGGGCAGACGCTGGAGTCTGGCGGTTTCCAGCAGGTAGGATGGCCAAGCATCTCTGCGTCCCTCTTGGCGTCCCGTCGGGGACTCATGGTCTGCATGCTGTATTGGGTGCTCTGACTGCGAGTCGGAAAAACTTGCAGGTGTCACTCAGCCTCTGTGACAATGAGCAAAGTCGGCTCTTTGCTCAGTCGGACACTCTTTCAGCCTGGTCAGTGCCCGTGTGTGTGTCTGGAGAAGGCCAGAGGGAAAAAGGAGGCAGGAGAAAGACAGGGATGTGAGGAGATGCCAGCTGTCCTCTGGTTGGCTTACCCTCGGGGGTGGAGGGAGGCGTGGGGGAGAAGAACGTTTGAAAAAACATTTGCAGGGCTGGAGAGATAGTTCAGGGGTTAAGGCGCTTGCCTTGCGTGTGGCCGACCCTGTTCAGTACCCTGCCTGCAACCCCCCCAGATGGTCTCCCCCACATCCCCAAGCACAGCCAGGAGTCATTCCTGAGCACTGCCAGATGTTGCCCACCTCACCTCCCAAAACAGAAATAATGTTTGCACAAAGGAGTGGAGAGTGAGAAGAAATATCGCTACCCCCCTCTTCATTCTCCTGTTCTCCCAGGGTCCCTTCCCTGTCAGGGTCCACCTCCCCCCCCCTTTTTTTTTAAAAAATGCTTCCAGAAACTTCCTGAAACTTGAAATGAGTGGCTTTCTGTTACCCAGCACTCCAGATATCCTGAATAATGAGATTAGCTCCGAGACACACGCGTAGGACATTAGGACTCAGGAGGAGGGGAGGGAGAGAAGTGTCTGGGTATCAAAGAAATTGGGAGTCAAGGATGTGTCCCCACTGAGAGATCCACACTCCCACGTGGTCTGTCGGGAGGCCCGGGGTTGGCCCTGGGCACTTGGCTGGCCCCGCGGCACCCAAGAATGGGGCCAGGCCCCTCAAGCTCCTGTGTGTGGCCCCCACACAATGACAAGAAAAAAACAATAAGAAGAAAAGGTACTTCTCCTGCACACCAGTGGAAGAAAATTGGATTTCAGAGCTTCTTGGTGGGCTTGGAGGGCTGCATGGGGCGGGGTGGGGGGGCTCGAGCGAGCAGGGTTCTGTAGCATGCCTGGCATCGGGGAACGGGCCAGGGAGCAGCTTCGGGACTTGGAGAGACCAGATGGGGCCCAGAGCAAGGGGTGAGGCACCGGAAGTAGCTGATGCTTTACAGTTCCACGATGTAGACTCTACCCTCTATTCCATCCAAAAGAAAGGGGGAGGCTGGAGTGACCATCTTTTATGTAGGGTGCTTGCCCTGCACCTGGCTGACCCCGGTTTAATCCTCAGCACCACATACGGTCCCCTGAGCACCGCCAGGAGTGCTCCTTGAGCGCGGAGCCAGGAGTTGGCCCTGGGCACTGCCCGGTGTGGCCCATCTCCTCCACCCGCTAGGGAGAGCGGAGAGACGGTGGGTCTGGGTTTTAACTCGCCTTCTTCTGAGACTGCTGTCTTGATGGTCTGTGAGAGGGAGTTAATGGCATGCTTAATAAATTGCTTTGAGATCTAGAATCCAGTCGGCAGATCTTACGGCAGCTGACACCCGAAAGCAGAGGATGGAGCTTGCAGGAACAGTTCCCCGCGTTTGGGTCTGTTCCTCCTCCTCCTCCTCCTCCTCCGACAGCCATCTTTGTCATGTCATTGTTCACGGCCAGGACAGAGATGGACGGTGCCTGGCTCTGCACTGGGCACGCTCACGGCCAGGCAGGAGGACACGCTCAGCCGCTGGAGAGCAGGTGATTTAAAAACCAACCTGTTTTATATTTAGCCCGCCTTTTTTTTTTTAATTTTCGAAAGTGTCAGTTTACCTTCCGAATTAAATTTTCTTAGGCAAATATTAAAATGAGTTTGCATTCTTTGAGCAGCTGGTATGTGAAATGACTGGCATAAATGTGTTCAGGGAAAGCCAGCTTGGAGCTGAGAAATTTTGACACGAATTCCGAGGTAGGAAGTTGGGAATGGTCCGCAAGCAGGAACCTTCTGCCTGGGCCCTTTTTGCTCAGGCTTGGTTGGGATGGGGACCTGGCGGTCACTCCTTAGCCGTGGGGGTATTGGAAGGTGGTCACGCTGCAGGGCTGGGCTTTCTCTTTGTTGACCAGCAGACCCTTTCCCTGGGCTGCCCGAGGTAGGTGGGGTCCCGTGAGCCTGGGCTTTGTCAGTCTGGCCACGTAGATGCAAAAATCAATTTCCCCCAGTTTAAGATGAACCGCAGTTAATTTCGACCTAATTTATTGGTTTATCGACCTGTGAACCTTGGGCCTTCGAAGAAGTGGCTGATGCGGCTATAAATCAGGGGGGCCCTCTGGGTGCAGCTGCAGCTCTGGTGAGACCCCACCCCCTGAAGGGGGATCTTACTGCCCCATGGACACCGCCCTGAGCTCCGTGCTGCGGTCCCCAGGAACGCTGGGTCTCCGAAGAGCCCTGATGCAGAAAGGATGCCAGAAAGACAACATATTGCCCCCTATTGGTTCCTGGCGTGTGATCATCAATTCCATGACAGGGGCGCGGGGGTGGACTTGGCAGGTGTCAGGACCTGAGTTCCAGCCCAGCCCCCACCCCCATTACGGCTCCCTCCCACCCCCCTGCAACCCAGGACTGTAAGGTGGCCCTTGTGAACCCCAGCTCTGGGCCAGAGCATGGACCTACTGATCTGGCCCAGTAGTGTCACTGGGAGTAGTTCCGGGTCCCTTCAGAAGCAACCACAACCCCCGATTCCCCTAAAGGAACAACTGAGACACACACCCCTCCCCCCCACAACTGTCTGACTCTTCAGAAAGGGCCTGTTTGTCTGGCCTGGCCACGGGTCGTCTCACACGCCTTCCCCCTGCTGCCATGCGGCCCTTGGCTGCTGTCCAAGGGAGCACTGTGACTCTCCTGGCTTGGGGACCCTCCTTCCCCCAGGGGTCACAGCCCCGCAACCCCAGGAGAGGAGTCACAGCGCAGATGCCTGGCTCTAGGTTCACGCCGGGCGGGAGCTCGGGAGGAGCCCTGTGATGAAATCCCCATGGTTTAGTTTTGTTTTGGGGGCCACACCGGGCAGGCTCAGGGCTTCCTCCCGGCTCTGTGCTCAAGGACTCTTCCATCAGGGTTCAGGGTGCCAGGGATCGAACTGGGGCTGACCGTGGGCCAGCCGGTTTCTTCCTGCAGTGAGAAAACAGGGGCTCCTTGCAGGGTCCCCTTCGGAGGACGCTGGGCTCCATCTCTCAGTGCTCGGGGCTAGAGGCTGGCGGACCCCGATGGCGGACCTTGGAGAGGCCCATGGAGGTGCCGGTGGACCCTCCCCTGCCCACCCTCCCTGCCATGTCCTCCAGGGAGTGCCTCTGCTTTTCCTCCCGGCCACCCGAGACGGCCTGAGGACAGGCCCCTGGGGCGTGTGGCCGGCCTTGCCTGCCCTCCCTTCTGGGCAGCCCTATAGCTTAGCATGCCTTTGCTGCCTGCTCTTGGCTGGGGCCGCCCGGTCCCTTCAGGATGATTTATCTGCAGTCCCCTGAATTAGATTAAAAACACGCTCTGTGCTCTCGGGAAGGCTGGCTGATGTGATCGTGTCCGACTCTGAGTGGCAGACAAGGGCACGAGGGCCATGTCGGGGTGACCAGCGGGGGTCAGAGCTGGGGAGGGGCCAGTTCATTCTTCCTCCCGACCCTCCCCAGTGATATGAAAAATAGAAAGGAGGTAACGAGAATCGATTCCTTTCTTCAGGAAGCCGCTCTCTGCTTGGGTTGTTTTGTGTTTGCTAGGCTCAGGGCTCATTCCTGACTCTGTGCTCGGGGCTCACTCCTGGTTCTGTGCTCAGGGCACTCTCTTGGCAGTGCTCGGGGGACCCTGTGGGGTGTTGGAGATGGGACCCAGGTTGGGCGTGAGCAAGGGAAGTGTCTTACCCCCCCGCCCCCGACCTGCTCGTTGAGTAGAAAGCGGGTCCCTAGTCTCCAGACTGAAGGGGACCTGGGTGCAGGTCCTTGAGGTGAGGGTGGTTTGCAGGTTTGCTGGGGGAATGGGGGGGGGACTCCCGGATTTGTAATGTTAGTGGGCACAGAGGTCAGATCCCTCCTTCTTGGATGTGTTGGGAGCTAGATACGGTCCTGCTGAAAATTGAAGTGAAAAGAGCAGCTTTCTGGTGCAGTCCTTGACTTGCGGGTCCGGCTTAGCGTGGCTCTGTGAAAAGGCTCCCTGGTGCCCTCCGCCCAGCACCAGCACCTCGATTCCAAGATCAACGCCGTCCTAGCACCAGAAAGCACCTCTGTCTGTTCTCTCCTGCCGGGGATGCCCTGGCTTTGCATGGGGCCGAGGAGTTAGTTCCTTTATTCTTCATGGGTGCTCAGGGCTGGCTCTGCCTTGAGGGGTCCCTTCCGGTGGTGCTGGGGGACCGCATGGGGTGCCAGGGATCGAGCTGCAGAGGCCATGGGCAAGGCAAGGCCATGCCCTGCCCGCTGTCCTTTTCTCCAGCTCCTGCTTTTTTTTTTTTTTTGCTCGTTAATTTACTTTACAATCCACCTAGGAGGGAAACAGTGGGCGATTGTCTTTCCCTTCCTGGCTTGTGTTGCTGAGCTTGGTCACCGTGGGGACTCTCCATTTGCGCCCCAGGGCCTGGTGTGGTCTTAATCTCATGACGGAGAAGCATCCTGTGGCACGCACACCCCAGGGCTTCCTCCTCTCAGCCGGGGATGAGCGTCTTGGGTCATGCCCTCCTTGCACGCAGAGGTGCAGAATCCTTTCGAATCCATGTTTTCATGTCCTTCAGACGAGTGTCTTGGGACTGTGATGGGAATTGTTTGGGGGTGGGAGCTCACACCCAGAGGTTCTCGGGGACGATGCCCAGCGGTACTGGGCACCGTGGTGGGGGGGGATCCCAGCACAGACCCTGCTGGCTAGTCTTGCACTCATCTCCCCAGATGGGGAGACATTTTCACCCTGAGGAAGTATCTTGCCCAGAAAGGATCTGGGAGGTGGGGTACCGGCTCCTTTCTGGGGAGACTCAGGTGCTGCTGCATGCTGGAGCCGTCTCTGGGGCGGGGGTCTCCCCTCTACTGACCCCTAGGATGCTCTCAGGACAGTTCCTTCCAGGGGCGGGGCTGGCCCCCTGGCTGGGGAGAGAGACCGGGTCTGGGGGGTTGTCTCAGCAGGCAAAGTAGCAGGAGGTGGGGACAGAGGGAAGGAAGGAGTGGGGGGATCGTGCCCCGGACACCAGAGTGTGTGAATGTGGGAAGCCAGAGTCGAGCCAGCCTGGAAACAGGAGCTGGTGCCCCTAGCCCTTAGCCCACCCATCTCTCTCACCCGATGGCGCCAGGACAGATTTGCTCCTAGCCAGTCGGGCCACGTGCCTGTGGGATTTGGCAACGGGAGTGTGCAGGGGCGGTGGTGAGGGAAGGGTTACTGCAGAAACTGGGCCTGGACTTTTTTTTTTTCTCTTTTTTTGGGTTTTGGGCCCTACTTGGCAGTGCTCGAGGGCACTTTTCGGTTCAGTGCTTGGGGGTTGCTCCTGGCAGTGCTTAGGGGACGCTGTGGGGCTGGAGAGTGAAGAAACTGTGTTGCACCAGCTCCCTGGCCCCGCAGTCTTTTATTATAATAATAATTATTAGTGTTATCATCATTGTTGTCGTCATCATCTTGGTGTGCGCCTCCCCCGGCCCCCCCCTTTCCAAGATCTGATTCAGGTCTGGAGTGTACCATGGGGAGAGCGCTGGCCTTGGCACGCGGCCAAGCCAGTTTGGGTTCCATCCCCAGCACCCCATCTGGTCCCCCGGACACTGCCAGGAGTGGTCCCTGAGCACAGAGCCAGGAGTCAGCCCTGCCTGTAACTGTGGGGTGTGGAGTTCAAATGAAAACAAAAACTCCACAAAACAAGAAACAAAAAAAGCAACCAACCCTACATCTGCACAATGGGGTACTATGTAGCTGTTAGAAAAGACAAAGTCACGGAAATTCACATGCAAGTGGTACTACATGGAAAGTATCATGTTAAGCGAAATGAGTCAGAAAGAAAGGGGTAGACATAGAAAGATTGCATTCATCTGGGGAACATAAAGTAACAAAATAGGAGACTAACACCCAAGAATGGCCGAGATTAGTACCAGGAGGTTTACTCCATGGCTTGGAGGCCAACCACACATACTAGGAGAAAAGGGAGCTCAGATAGAGAAGGGAACACCCAATAAAGGTGTTGGGCGGATCCTCCCAGGATGGGAGAAGCATGCTGAAAGTAGACTATAGACCAAACATGATTGTTACCCTTTGCCTCTTTTGCAAACCACAACACCCAATAAGAGAGAGAGAGAACAAAAGGGAATGCCCTGCCACAGAGGCAGGGTGGGTTGGGGGGTTGGGGGGGTGGGACAGATACTGGGATCCGTGGTGGTGGGAAATGGGCACTAGTAGAGGAATGGGTATTTGATCATTGTATAATTGAAACCCAAGCACAAAAATGTCTAAGTCTACAACTGTACCTCATGATGTCTCACTAATAAAAACTAAAAAAAAAAAAAAAAAGCAACCAACCCCAAGGCTGATCTCACCCAGGACTCCTGTGCGTTGCCACTAAGCCCAGCTCTTTGCCTCAAATCTTTAGAGGAGAGAAAATGAGGGGTGGAGCTTGGATTGGGGAGGGCAGGGTGGGGGAAGGAGCTGGGGGGGGGCACAGTGCCCTGTGCCCGGGTAGCACAGGGGGCATCATCTCATTCCTGAGTTCACGCAGCTCCGGGGGCAGGTCCCGTACTCTCTCCCCCCCTGAATTGCCTTTGGGCTTGGCTTGTGGTGCCCAAGCTCAGACTCAGCAGCTGAGCCTTGGGGAGTGAGGCTGGGCCTCCTTGGGCTCGGGGACCAGAGCTCAGCCTTGCGTTCTCCCCGTTGGCAAGGCGTGCCACCGCCTGGTTTTACAGCCGGTGTCTCTTCACGGGGGCCCGTTGTGTGAACAGCGGCTTAGCCGGGTAGAGAGCCATTTGGCGATAACCGACGGAAACCGCGAGGGACCGCGCTCACTGAAGGCTTAAGAGGGAAGCAGGGTGCCCATGTTGGGTGAATGGGTCTTTCTAACCGCGGGGGGATGGCGAGATGGACCAATGGTTTCCTGCTACCGGAGAGTATCTTGGGGCTCAGAAAGGTGACGTGAGGGGTCCAGAGCTGCGCAGTGAGGAGATCATGGCAGCCAAGATTCAAACCAATGCTGACACCTCTCAGAAGAAGGGCTGTGCCCCGTTTGCCTTTGGTGAAAGTCTGGTGTGCTTGCATGCGTGTGTGTGTGTGTGTGTGTGTGTGTGTGTGTGTGTTGGTGGTGGGGGTGGGGTTCCTGGCTATACTGCCCCCTGAATTCTCTCCTTACCCCACCTCCACACCTACTGACTTCCTGTACAGCTGACCTTGAACAACAGGAATTTGAACTGCCTGGGGCCACTAATCTTCATAAAGATTGTCTTGTAAACAGACGCCCTTTGGGTGCTGGAAAGATATTACTGCGGGGAGGGCTGTTGCCTTGCCCTTGGCCCAGGTGCGTTTGGTCCCTGGCACCCCATAGCGTCCCCTGAGTCCTGCCAAGTGTGATCCCTAATCAGCCCTGAGCACTCTGGGTGTGCCCCCCACAGACTGTAGCACTGCCTTCCCGTTGTTCATCGATTTGCTCGAGCGGGCACCACTAATGTCTCACAACAAATTATGAGAACTTGTTAGTGTTTTTGACATATCGAATATATCACGGGTAGCTTGCCAGGCTTTGCCATGCGGGCGAGATACTCCCAGTAGCTTGCCGGGCTCTCCGAGAGGGGTGGAGGAATCGAACTCAGATCGGCAGCATGCAAGGCAAAAGCCCTACCCATAGTGCTATTGAAAGTTGAAGATGTATAAATTTCCAAAATCTACCGTTAATTTACATTACCAATGAGTCGTTGGCATAGAATAAGAGTGTGCTGTTACTCTTAGGGTTTTTTTTCTGTTTCATTTTTACTTTTGTGTCACATCCGGCTATGCTCAAGGTTCAGTTCCAGCTTGGTGCTGGACTTGATCACTCCTGGCTGCACTTGGGGGACTAAATGCAGTGCTGAGCATCCACCCGGTGCCAGCCACATGCAAGGGCCCCCACAAACAACATCAAATAAATAAGCAGGTGCCGTTTTCAGTGTCAGGTACGATGGAGACAGACATCCCGGTGGAATGAAACGGTTTCATCTCTTCCCTTTAGTGTTTTGTTTAGCTGGGTCTACGGCAAGAGCACGACACAGAATACACAGAACATACAGAGAACATAGAACATACATGTTACCCGGCTGTGTCTTCAGTAAGGCTTAGTAGTAACAGCTACTTCTGTTCTCAAGTTGGTTTCCCAGGCTACACGGAACGCTTGGCGGGAGCTTTCCCAGTGGCCGTCAGGGCACCCACCGGCACGCCAAAGGCATTATGCAGTGCCAGGCATGGTGGTCCCCTCTCCCTCCCCCCATGCTGCAGTCTCCCCGGGCCACCTCTACTTTTCCGACTTATTCCAGTGGGACTAGCCCCAAGCCCCTTCTGTCCCCTGGCCCTATCTGACCCTCCTGCATCCCTTCCCCCTAGTCCCTCCTAATCCCATCCCTTTCCCCTAATTTTGCCTCTGTGGGTTTACTCCCCACCCCATGAGCTGGTCGTTTAGCTTCTCTTGGTGGAATTCGTGGATCCCTGTTGGGAGACAGTGCAGTGGTCAGGGCATGCTCAGCACACACCTGACCTGGGCTCCACTCCTTCCCCCTCTCATAGCCCGGAGGTGCCCGAAAGGCCTGGGCTGCAATAGTGCCACCTCCTGGGGTCCCTGCATGGAGCTACCCACTGGCCTGGTTGGCTGCGAGTCACTAGTGGAGCCCACAGGCTTCCTAAGCCCCACTTAGGGACCTCCTCCTCCACCCCACCCACCCCTAAAGAAAGATGATGCCAGGACCTCAGATCTCTAGGGGGCTGCTCTTTCTCCTCCCCCACCGCAGCCCCCCCCCCCCACACACACCTGGCATTGTGCTGCCCTAAGTGCTCATGTTGTTCATTAGAAGGCCGAGAGGGGGCGCTGTTCCTCATGACCCGGCAGAGCCACAGACCGGGACCTTGAAATGGGCTAGCCTGAGACCCTCCCCAGGACCTCACCGTCCTGGCTTGGCTGTGCTGTGGCCGGTCCACCTTAGTGTGTTCTGCCTGCACGCGGCCCCGGCCCCCGCCCTGGCTTGACCGCACTGGACGCCATGTCTGAGTCTCCCTCGGGGCTCTGCCTCCTTGCAGGACGCGGGCATGGGTTCAGCGGGCCTGCGGTCCCTCCTCTTCCCGCTGTCCCTTCTGCCTCTTACCCTCCAACCAGCAGAGTCGGGTGATGACATTCCCCCAGGGAGCTCCTGGAACAGCCAGGCCTGCAGTCTGCTCCACGACAACCCGGGGTGCCCCCCCGGGGAGGGGTGCGTTGGAGTTGCCGGGACCCACCAAAAGGGAAGCTGAGGGTGCGAGCTGACACAAGCTGGCGTTAGCCAGGGGAAGGAGGATGTCGTCACCCTCGTGGTGAAGAGAAAAAGTGTGTGAAACGCGCCCCTTTCCGTCCCCGGGTCACATTCCCTCTGTGTTCTGTTCTGTGAAATGGGCAGGTGGGAGTGTGTTGCCGAGTCCTGGCCGGGTTCTGTGGCTGCAGCCTCTTGAGCTTCAGGAGAAGTCCGAGTTGAACAAGTTCAGAGCAGGGGGGCTTCTTTCTTTCTTTCTTTCT
This sequence comes from Sorex fumeus, assembly GCF_029834395.1. NCBI lineage: Eukaryota > Metazoa > Chordata > Mammalia > Eulipotyphla > Soricidae > Sorex > Sorex fumeus. The sequence continues at coordinate 744,026 of NW_026606255.1, read as the reverse complement.
TTCTTTCTTTTTTTTTTTTGCTTTTTGGGTCACACCTGGCGTTGCTCAGGGGTTACTCCTGGCTCTGCACTCAGGAGTTACTCCTGGCGGTGCGCAGGGGACCATATGGGATGCTGGGAATTGAACCCGGTTCGGCCACGTGCAAGGCAAACGCCCTACCCACTGTGCTATCTCTCCAGCCCCCAGTGGGGGGCTTATTTCTTTCTATTTATCTTTTTTAGGGGGTTGGAGGTCACACCTGCTGGTGCTCAGGGATCATCCCTAGTGGTGCTGGGGGGGGACCCCATAGGGTGCTGGGGAATGAATCCAGATCAGCTGCAAGGCAAGTGCCCTCCCCGCTGTAGGATGGTCCTGGCCCCCCCCGCCCACCCCCGCCCCCCGCAGGGATCGTCGACATTTCTCCTCCTCCCCGCAGCCCCTCCTCCCCCACCCCGGGGAGCGCCCAGGGACAGCGATCTTTCTTCGAGTACCCGAGGGCAGGAAACGGCCCGCAGGGTGACCTAATGCCGAGTGTGAGTGTGTGTGGGTTCCTGCACGCGGATGTTTTGGGGGAACCTTGTTATTCTTGGACCTGGGCATCTGTCTTGGTTTTCCACAGGCCGGTCGTGACACCCGGGGATTTAGCGGTCACCCCCGTCCCTGCACTTGAAGGACAGAATATTTGTTTTAAACTTCATGGCAGAGTTTTAAAAATGCTTCTTTGTATTTCGCTGCCAGCGCGGCCGAGAGAGGAAGCAGGCTGCCTTATTTGTCCTGCTGTGTGGGTCCCCAAAGAGGCTGGGGCCGGGGCTGCCCGGAGAACTCAGTTCTCTGCGTGTCAGGACGGCCTGATCTTTGGGTCTGGCCTGTCTTTCTTTGGGGGGGGGTTGGTTTTTCCCTTAGGGGGCCACACCCGATGGTGTTCATGGTTTACTCCCGGCTCTGCACTCAGGGATCACCCCTGGAGGGCTCGGGGGGACCATGTGGGGTGCCAGGGATTGAACCCGGGTCAGCCCTGTGTGAGGCAAATGCCCTACCCACTGTGCTATTGCTCTGGCTTCAGGTCTTTTTATTTTTTTTGAGGGGTGGTCTGGGAGGAGGGGTGAGTTCTAGTGGGGATTCCTGGGGCACTTGTGCTAGTGGCCCCTGGCTGTCCCCGGTACCCCCAGGCCCAGGCTGGATGGAGTAAGGGGAGGCCCTTTGCTACTTCCACTCTGGCTTGCTGGCTCTGTTCCTGTCTCGCCGGGAAAGAGGGGCATTTAGAAATGGTGGGGCTGGAGCTATAGCACAGCGGTAGGGTGTTTGCCTTGCACACGGCCAACTTGGCCGACCTGAGTTCGATTCCTCCGCCCCTCTCGGAGAGCCCAGCAAGCTACCGAGAGTATGTGGCCCGCACGGCAAAGCCTGGCAAGCTACCCGTGACGTATTTGATATGCCAAGCACAGTAACAACAAGTCTTACAACGGAGACATTACTGGGCCCGCTCGAGCAAATCGATGAACAACAGGAGGACAGTGCTACAGTGTTAGCAAAAGCAGGGGCCAGAGCAATAGGACAGCGGGTAGGACACTTGCCTTGCACGTAGCTGACGGGGTTTAATCCCGACACCTTGTATAGTCCCCAGAACCCTTCCCCAAGGAATGCTCCCTGAGCACAGAGCCAGGAGTAACCCCTGAGCATCGCCAGGTGTGGCCCCAAAACCTCAACAAACAAACAAAAGCAGGGGCTGGAGTGATAGTACGGTGGGTAGGATGCTTGCCTGGCATGCGGCTGACCCAGGTTCGATATCCAGCACCCCTGGACAAGCCAGGAGTCATCCCAGAGCACCATCAGGCGTGGGCATCCTCCCCCGCCCCCCGCTCCTCCAAAAAAAACCCACAATAAACAAAAGCAAAAAGGGGTCTGGAGAGATAGTAAGTGGGCAGGGCGCTTGCCTTGTATGCGGCTGACCTGGGTTCGAAACCTGGTACCCCAAAGGGTCCTCCAGACCCTATTAGGAGTGAGCCCTGAGCACTGCTGGGTGTGGTTCCTAAACCAAGACCCACGAAAACCAGAAGCAAGATGAGAGACCGGGGTGCTTTACAGGGCGCTTCCTTTCAAGTGCGTTCTGAGTTTGGGGCTCGCGTGTAATGAGACGCAGGTGTGGGGGCGGAGCAGCAGCGAGCGCTCCCCGCCTTGTCCTCAGCCGCCAGGGGAGCCCCCCTCCTTTCTTGAGGAGCCCGTGGGGAGCTGGGGTAGGGCGCGGCAGGGAGGGGGAGGTGAGGGGCTTTTTCTGAGCCCCCGTGCTTGGCTTTGGGCGTGCCGGGGAGGGCGTTGCAAGCCTTCTGCTCTAACTCTTCTTCATCCTCAGTCTGTCCTGCCCAAGTGTTGGGGGGTTGAAGTGCCCTGAGGGTCTGTTGGGGGTCCTGGGCGGTGTGGCCCCCGCATCCCTGCCAGGAGAGGTTCTCCCCGAGTGTGGCTGAGCGCCCTCCGTGGAGTCTGCAGCCTCTGAGGGCAGTGTGGCCTGACCCGCTTCCCCACAGCGTCCGGCGCTGATGGGACCCCAGAGGCTTTGCTTGTGCCGCGTTTCCGGCTGCAGTGGTTGAACGTTCGCTCCAGAGAACCAGAGGTGGTGGGACGTTCTGTGGCAGGGATGGGGCGCTCACCCCCCACACCCTGATCCCGAGCAGAGAGCCTTGATTGAGGAGGGGGAGAGCGGCTGCGACCCGCGCCCTCAGCCCTGCCCGTCTCTTCCAGGTGAGCCTGAATGACTCCCACAACCAGATGGTGGTCCACTGGGCCGGGGAGAAGAGCAACGTCATCGTGGCCTTGGCCCGGGACAGTCTGGCCTTGGCGCGGCCCAAGAGCAGCGACGTAAGTATCTGCGGTGACTCTATCGCCCTTTTCTCAGCTGTGGGGACTTTCATGCCAGAGAAAATATGGGGTCCTGGGGAGCAGGTGGGGAGCATGATCCAGTAGAGAAGAGGACCTCCCCGCCCCGCCCCTGCCATGGTCTCTCCCCTCTCTGACTGGACACAGGCATGTGGTCCCAGGAGTGGGGGCGGGGTGGGCTCCCGCTCCTATGTCTGCCCCACAGAACGCTGGCAGGGTGCCCTTGGCTGAGCCCGACAGGGGCTCCTTGCCCGCCCCAGGCTGCCCGGCAGACCTGGGTGGTTGAATTGGATTTTCTGGACTTTGTTCCCACGGGGGGATTTTCATGATGTTTCTTCACTGAGGTCCGATGGGGGCAGCATTGCTGGGTCACCCGTGGTGGTGACAGACGTGCCTCCCGGCTCACAGCACTCTCAGCTGGCAAGACACGTGTGGATTCGCACACATCAGACTTACTCCACATATGCACAAACACGTGTATGTGTAACTCAATCCATGTGCACACACAAGCGCACTTGAGCACAAATGTACACGTGAACGTACAGAGAAGCACACACATGAACACATGAGTACATGTGCATGTACACACGAGCACACATGCATGTGCACAGGAGCACACGTGCGCACAAACACATGTATACACATAAAACCACATGCACGCACACAAAAGAACACACGAACATGCCACATGCGTACGCACGAGCACACATGCATGCGTACACACGCATGCGACCGTCAGCACACACGAGCACACACCATGTACCCATGCACACACATGCACTCTGCGCACAACACAATCTCTCCCCTCTTTCTCGGAGCGGGCGGCCCTGTGGGACGTGGTGTCTTGGCTCGGGGTAGAGCTCACGGGGTCACCTGGGTTTAATTTGAACCTGGTGACTGATGCTTGTGTCTGAGAGAAGCTAGGAGGCCGGGGTTCAGTGTGACCGTCCCCCACGCCAGGACCGCTCTGCACCCCCATTCTGGGGCCATCTGGGATGGTCGGTCACTCAGAACTGAGGGACAGTGGGGGAGCATCTCAGGAACAAACTGGTGGACGCTGGCAGTGAGAGGCGGGCCTGGGAAGGAAGATCAGCACTGAAATGAAGACAGTTGGGGCCCGGGGATCATCCCTCGGGGCCTGAGCTGGCCTGTCTGGCTGCGCTTGGGAAGGAATTGACGATGAACCCTGAGCTGTTATGATGGGAAATGAAGGATGACTCAGAGGCGGGAGGGGTGGCTGGAGTGGCAAGGACCGAGCAGGGAAGGGACGAGAGGAAGGAACGGCTCGTAGGGGAGCCGTAGGAGCTGAGCGCTGGGGACCAGGGATGGAAAGGGGCCCGGTGTGGAAGCAGCGGCCCCAGCAGGCTCGCACTCACAGGCAGAACCACACACACAAAAGTATCCTGCTGGCCTGGCCCTCACAATCAGCTCCTGCCACCTCTCTCTCTCTCTCTCTCTCTCTCTCTCTCTCTCTCTCTCTCTCTCTCTCTCTCTCTCGCGGAGGTGACAGGCACCCCCCCCTCCCGACTGCTCTCACCTACCTGGGGGCATCCCGGGGTCAGAGGGGCCTGCAGAGGCGCCCCAGGCAGGTCCAGCCACTAGACAGGTATGGGGCTGGGGACACAGCTGGGGATGTCTGCGGAGCAGCCCTGGGCTCCTGACGGGGGCTCGGAGTGAGCTCGGGCTCTGGCACCAGAATGCCTGGCTGTGTCCATTCTGCATCTCTGGGGGCAGTTTGAGCCGGGCCCTGCCACTGGCCGGCCGTGAGCTGGGAGCCCCATTCTCTGGGTGGGGGAGCCCCTGAGACCTGCAGAGTCTGCCCTCGCCAAGTGTCCTGCAGGGTGACCTGTAGGTGAGTCATCGAGTGTGGGGGATGGGCGCACAGCAGGTCACATGCGGGATGAGTCTTCCACGTCCTCCCCCTCCTCCTCTCCTTCCTCCCCATCCTCCCCTCCCTCCTCCTCCTCTCCCTCGTCCTCTTGTCCTCTTCTCTCTCTCTTCTTCCCCTCCCCTCTACCTCTCCACCTCCCCTCCTGCTCTCTCCCTCCCCCCCTCCTCACCCCACTGTGGTTTTGGAGCCTTGGGGACAGGCTTTAGAGCTGTACCGGTCTCAGGCCTCTTTATCGGTTAAGACCATGATCCAGGAAGCGGCTCTCGAGGCTCAGTACCACCCCCCTGCCCCCCAGCCCCCTCATGTTCTTTGCAGGGAGGGAGTCGGTGTCACGGTGAGGTCAGGGAGGCTGATGGGGCAGAAAAACAAAGTGTTCCGGCTGGGTAGGGAGCCAGGTGTGTGTGTGGTCCCCGGGGCCCTACGGCATGTCTGTCTCTCGGCAGGGAACCAGCCCTGAGTCTGAGTGTGTCTGCCTGCATGGTGCTGGCGTGTGCCCCTGTGCACGCGTGTGCTTCCTGGGGCAGGAGGGAAGGGAGCCGTGCCCTACCTGCCCTTCCCAAAAGCAGGGTTCCCCGGGGCCACTTGGCGAGGGTGGGAGGAGGGAGGGGTGGGGGGGGCTCTGCCCTCTCACCCCCGCGGGGACCCTCACCACTGCCCATCGCTGGACCCCAGGCTCCCCTCTGGGCTGCTCCTGGAAGTCCCACGAGGGTCCCTGCCTTCCTCTGGGATGTGAGAACAGAACGAGACTCAGGTGACCCGGGGACATTCCTGCCTTCTCCCAGTGCGTCCACACTCTTCCGCTCCTGCCCCCGGGACTGCTCGGCCTGTGTCCCCTCCTGCCCCTGGGGGTGAGGGGTGGACGCACACTTACCTGCGTGTCCCTGCAGGTGTACGTGTCGTATGACTACGGAAGGTCCTTCGGGAAGATCTCGGAGAAGCTGAACTTTGGTCCAGGCAACAGCAGCGAGGCCGTCATTGCCCAGTTCTACCACAGCCCCGCGGACAACCGGCGTGTGAGAGGGCTTGGGGGGACATGTGGGGATGGGGTGCCCGGGACCCCGGAAGCTCTGAGTCTCTTGGAGTCTGGTGGCTGAGCCCTGCAATGGGGGGCTTGGTGATGGCTCTGTTCTCTGCGGGCACGAGAGTGAGGCCGTGGGCAGCTGAAGGTCGAAGGTCGGGGCCAGAGCGCAGTGGGCAGGGCGGGTGCCTTCCTCATGGCCGGCTTGGTTTGATCCCGGCACCCCTGATGGTCCCCCAGACTTAAGTACACCTGCTGCTTTCAAATGCCCCAGGTGGCAAACTCCCTCACCCGGCCCCATGGGACCAACACAGGGTCCATCAACTCTTCCAGCAGACCCTGATCATTCAGTTTAGCAGCCAGCTGGTGCGTGTGCTGGTCTGTGTGAGCACGTGTGTGCTGGTGTGTTTGCAAGTGCATGTGCTGATGTTTGCATGTGTAGGCTGATGTGTGTGTGCATTCGTGTGTGCTGTCCTGTGTGCATGTGCTTGTGTGCTGGGCTGTGTGTGCACCCGTGTACGCTGGTGTGTGAACACAAGTGCCGGCCCACGCGCATGCGTGTGTACATGAGTGTGTGTGTGCACACGTGTGCTGGTGTGTGCATGTGCGTGTGTGGATATATGTGCGTTTGTGTATGCTGGCATGCGTGTTGTCTTGTGTGTGCACATGGGTGTGCTGGTGTGAGCATGCGTGTGTGCTGGCCTGTGTGTGGCTTGTGTGTGTGCATCACGTGTGCACAAGACGTATGCGTCCACGGAAGAAAAGCCAGACTTCAGCGGCTGCTGAGCCTCCTGGCTTGTTTTCCCAGCTGGAAACTCAGCCGAGAGGTTGGCTCTGGACTTGAGACCAGAGGGGTGGGAGTTTGAGGGCTCGTTGGGGCCCATCCTCCTGGAGGGTTTCTGGGAGCAGCAGCTTCTGAGGGGAGATCTGTGTACCCTGCTTACCCCTTATCAAGGCTCATAGCGCATAGGGCTACGATGATGCCGTGCGGCCCCTTGGGCAGCTTCTCTGACCTGGCAGCAGGGAGGGCTCTCGCCCTGCACATGGCTGACCCGGGTTTGATCTCCCGCACCCCAAAGGGCTCCCCCAAGCGTTGCCACGAGTGATCCCAGAGTACAGAGCCGGGAGTAAGTCCTGATCACTCATAGATGCCCCCCGCCCCCCCTCCATGGGGATAAAAGATCCAATAAAGTAAAAAATCAGGCTGTTTAGTGAAAAGATGAGAACTTTCATTTTTGGAGGTTCCTGGGTTAGAAGCAGACAGACCCCGGTCTTTCTTCTCCCTGTTCTGGGTTCTAACCCAAAATCTGGAAGTAAGAGTTAGGAGGCAAAATCTGGAAGTAAGAGTTGGGAGACAGTTTTGGGTGTTTGGTTTGGTTTTGGCCTGCCGGGCAGAGATTCAAAGGCTTGTTTTGCAGGCTTGGCAAGTGCCTGAGCATTGTACTATCTCTCTGGCCCGAGGGCATTTGAGCCCTAAGTGAATTTCCCACTTCTTGGCTGAGCTGAAAAATAATGCACTTGAACTGTGACATGTTACCTGGGGCTGGTGATGCAAATGAAGAGGTGGAAAGGGCTGTTTTCCTCTGCACGCAGTTGGCCTCAGGGCCCAGATTTTATTTCCCCAGACACCGCTTTCAGCCCTGAGAGGAAGGGCCTCTGGGACAGAAGCGCTTGCAAAGATTGCTGGGGAGATGGAATATTCCAGAATGCACTTGAAAGCACGCGCGCGCGCGCGCGCGCGCGCACGCGTGTGTGTGTGTGTGTGTGTGTGTGTGTGTGTGTGTGTTACTCAGTGGTACTCGGGGGCTCCCCTTGGCACAGTGCTTGGAGGACTCTCCCTGCTGGGCTCTGGGTACCCTGTGCTATTGAAACTGGGCCTATTGCCTGTGAAGCTCACTGAAGTGCCCTCAGCCCTCTGGTTCTGCAGAAGCACCGTGCAAGCACCGTGCAGGTCAGCTCTGTTGGCCCCAGGCCCTGCCGCCTTTGGGAGGGGTGTGATGTACCTACCCAGCAGCGTCCAGCCCAGAAGGAAGCACAGTGGGGTGGGGCCAGAGTGTGAAGGGGGGACCCTACTGGGGGACTGGCGTGCGGAGAGGGAGCTTCTGGGGGTCTAACTTCAGAGGTGACTTGGTAGCTTTGCGTTCCGCAGGGGCGGGGAGCATGGGGGAGGGGCCAAGGGAGAGGCCTTGAGCCCCCAGGATCTGAGAAGGCAGGAAGCCAGGATTCTAGCGAACGAGAAACCCCGGAAAGTGCTCGGCCGAAGATGAGGATGAGATGGTGAGGCCCACGTGCTATGGGGCTCCACACTCAGGCCCGCTGCTCCCTGGGGGGGCTGGATCAGCCCCAGAATCAGCTCTAGCAGTGATCAGCCACAGAGCTCTGGGTGGGGGCGGGTGGCCGCTCGGGCACATAGTGGTGCCGTGTGCACGCGCCCAGCTGCGGAGCATGACACTGGACCCCAGACGGCAGAGTGGCTGGGACCAGGCCCAGGGAACACACCGGGCATCGGACTTGCAGCCAACACTTGCCAGGCAGATGGCTCCTGGTCCCGGAGTCATCCCTCAAGTGCTTGTTCCTAGAAGTACCAGTTGGAGCCCAGTGGAAGGATAAACTAGTCTTTGGCTGTTACTGGTGTGTGTGTGTGTGTGTGTGTGTGTGTGTGTGTGTGTGGTGTATGTGTTTGTATGAGCCTCTAGGCATTGCTGGTGTGTGTGTGTGTATGTGTGTGTGTGTGGTTGTGAAATGTATGTCTTAGTATGAGCCTCTTGGCATTGCTGGGGTGTGTGTGTGTGTGTGTGTGTGTGTGGTTGTGAGATGTATGTCTTAGTATGAACCTCTTGGCATTGCTGGGGTGTGTGTGTGTGTGTGTGTGTGTGTGTGTGTGTGTGTGTATGTGTTCCTATGAGCCTCTAGGCATTGCTGGTGTGTGTGTGTGTGTGTGTGTGTGTTTGTGAGATGTATGTCTTAGTATGAGCCTCTTGGCATTGCTGGTGTGTGTGTGTCTGTGTGTATTTGTGTGTGTCTGCCCTTTCACACCCCAGAACCCTCTGTCTGTGCTTGTGGCCCCGGGGGCCGCGCCCCGGCCAGCCCTGGCTCTCAGCAGCCCCCTTCTTTCTCTCCTGCAGTACATCTTTGCCGACGCGTATGCGCAGTACCTCTGGGTGACGTTTGACTTCTGCCGCACCATCCAAGGCTTCTCCATCCCCTTCCGGGCCGCCGACCTGCTGCTACACAGCAAAGCCTCCAACCTGCTCCTGGGCTACGACAGGTCCCACCCCAACAAGCAGGCGAGTGGGAGTCCCACCCCATGTTTTCTCCTCTGCCTCCGTGGCTGAGCTGTGGGGTTGCCCCTCAAACATCGACACAGAACTGAACGGGTGTCAGGGATGGACCCAGCTGGCAAACCCTCGGGGGCACCCAGCTGGCCCAGCCGCTCTGCTCTTGGGGCTGGCCTCCTTCACGACCCGTCATTGGTGCCGGTGGGTCTGTCCACCTGGGTGTACGCTCACGAGCATGTCTCTTCCTTTTGGGCTCTTGCAGCTCTGGAAGTCGGATGACTTCGGCCAGACATGGGTCATGATCCAGGAGCACGTCAAGTCTTTCTCTTGGTGAGTTCTGCTTCTGCTGCACCCACCACCTCGTCTCCTCGCCCCACTGCTGGTGACTTCACGGGCTCCTCTCAGCCCCCACCCCACCCTTCTCTACTCTTGCCCCCAGCGCACAGTTCAGAAAACACGTTGTTTGCAATCACCTGGTGGGGGGTGTTTTTTGGAGGGCCACTCCTGGTGGTGTTCGGGGCTCTACGCTCAGGGATCACGCCTGGCGGGGCTTGAGGGACCATGTGGGATGCCGGGGATTGAACCTGGGCAGACTGCATGAAAGGCAAGTGCCCTCCCCGCTGTACTATCGCTCCGGCTCTCTTTTCTCTCTCACTTTCTGTTTGCTCTGGTGGGGATTAGTTCTCCAAAGAAGCTGTCTCTGCAGGAACGGAGAGTCTGTTAGTGCAGGAGAGGGGGACTGATCTGCCCTGGGGACATCCCTGCCCCCTGGCTCTGCTGCCCTTTCTCTGGTGCTGCCTGTCACGGTTTTTGCCTGCTGGCTGGGCTGCCTTGTCCCCGGTTTTTGTGTTAGGAAACCCAGCTGTGGTCTGGGGGATCACCTCCACCGAGTCTCACCCCGAGGTTCTTTGCCCCTGTCTGTCAACGGCTTTCCGTGCCATAAAGCCTTTGTAATAGCATCCACAGGGCCCAAGCAAGAGGGCGCCAATCAGCGTGGAACCCTGCCAGATAGACAAGACGGAAAGACAGACAGGCAAGATGCCGCCATCCAGGGCATCTTTCCTCTCTTGAGGCAGCTCAACCCAGCGCAGTCTGGGAGAACAGGATACTAGAGTGCGCCAGAGCCCCGGTCCACTCCGCCCACGGTGTTTGAAACTTGGGGAGAGAGGGAGAAGAGGCCTGGAGCTGAGTGTGGCGGAGAAGCCTGTGGAGTGTCTCGGGGGTGGGTCCGGGCTGGGGGACCTTGCATTGGAGATCCAGGGTGAGGGGCCGCTGGCCTTGCAGTTGGGCTCCTGGCCCAGGCAAGGACAGAGGGGAGCGAGCAGCCGCCCGCGTGTTTGCAGGAAAGCATTTGTGAGAGATGGAATTTGTGGGTCGGTCAGATGGATCCACGGGGGCTGGTTGGAGACGACAGCCTGGGAGAGACAGAAAGGCCAGCGCTCGGCTGCCACAGAAACGTGGCAGCACGTGGCAGGTCCTCCCCATGGACCCCTCAGACTCGAGCCGGGAACCATGCTGGGTACTGCTGGCTGCGTTTTCCTTTCCCTTCTCTTAAGCCAACCCCGTTTGCCCCAGGGTCTTTGAAAACAAGGGTCACAACATCAGACACAAACGGCGATTCTTGGTACTAGGGCCATAGTGCAGCGGGGAGGGCATTTGTCTTGCACGTGCCGATGTGGGTTAGACCCCCGGCATCCCTTCCTGAGCACTGCCAGGAGTGCTGCCTGAGCGCAGAGCCAGGAGCAACCCCTGAGCATCGCCGGGTGTGACCCACAAAGCCCGGGGACAGGTGGGAAAACCTGAGGGTGTTATTGGAGGTTTTGTTCCCATTGGGTGGCCGCGTGAGCGGGACTCCGTGTCCCCAGTGGGGAATTGTGGGAATAATATCTGCTGTCCCCGCCCCCCGCAGGGGCATTGATCCCTATGACAAGCCCAACACCATCTACATTGAACGGCATGAGCCCTCGGGCTACTCCACCGTGTTCCGGAGCTCCGACTTCTTCCAGTCCCGCGAGAACCTGGAGGTGGTCCTGGAGGAAGTGAGAGACTTCCAGATCCGTGACAAGTACCTGTTCGCCACCACAGCCGTGGTGAGTCGCAGGCGCTAAGAGGGCTTACCCGGCTCAAGTGCTGCGATCCAGCAGTGAGATCCGCCGTCTCTCGGGGAGCACACAACACCCCCCAGTTGTACAAGACCACAATTGCCCCTCTTGCTCTCCAGCGCCCCCTGGGGGTGGTGTTGCCACTGGGAAACCAGTCTGTGTCATTTCCACCAGCCTTGGGTTCGGGTACAGTTAACGTTTGTCGAGAAGTGATGTCTCACCATGGTTCTATTTTTTTTTTTTTTTGGTTTCGGATGGCCACACTCAGCAATGCTCAGAGCTCCTGGCTCTGTGCTCAGGGATCACTCCTGGTCGCCTCCGGGGACCCTATGGGATGCTGGGGATCAAACCAGGGTCTGTTCACTTTTCTGGGCCAGTTTTAGCTGGACTGTCTTTTCATGTTTAATACATGGCCAGGCCTCTCTCTAATGTTAGGGCTTGTCTTTTTGCTTCCTGGATGGTGTCCGGTTCAACCCAGAAGCCTTAACATTTTGATCAAGTCCAATTTATCTCATTTTCCCCTTCGTTAGTGATGCCAAGAAGCCAGAGAGATTTACTCCTGAGCTCTGAGAATCAGGCTCACGGCTTCATTTGCGATTATGGTTGGACTCTGCTGTGAGGCAGACATCTGGCTTCATTCCTTCACTCACAGTTACTCGGTGGTGTAGGGAGCACTTGTTGAAAAGACTTTGTTCCTTGTGAACCCCTGACACCTTGTGAATATCAACTTGCCGTAAATATAAGGGACTTCACCGGGTACTTTCATAGGACCCTCAGCGATTTCAGCTGAGGTTTCCTCTCTGTAAGATGCAGTGTGATGTGCGCTGCATCTCGGGCTCCAGGCTCTACCAATATTATTGTTAATATTGCTATAATTTTTTTGGGGGGTTAGGCCACTCCTGGGGATGCTCAGGGGTGACTCCTTGCTCCACACTCAGGCATCACTCCAAGTGGTGCTTGGGGCACTGTATAGGTTGCCGGGGATAGAACCTGGGTGGGCCTCGTGCAAGGCAAATGCCTTACCTACCGTCCTATCACTCTAACCCATGACTGGTTTTTTGGCGATGCTGGGGAATCCAGGGCCTCTCAGATGCAAGGCAAAATCTCTACCCCTGAATTACACCATACACCGGGGCCCCAGAAAAATATATTCTCTCTATATTTTGCTTTTGGACCACACACAGCAGTGCTCAAGGATCTCCCGGCAGGGCTCAGGGACCCTATGGGGTACCTGGGGATTGAACCCAGCTTGAGTTCATCCAAGGCAAGCACCATGACCCCTGTACTATCTCTCCGGCCCCAGAAAACATATTGTTGCAAAAGACCTACATAAGCAGTATATCGTGTAGAAAAGAGAATGGATAAAAATATCACCAACTATCAGTGCAAATTTGACGATCCCTGTAACCCCAAGATATTTTGTTTGCACGGGTGTGTGGGGGTCTCTGGCTTCCATCTCCCCCGGACCCAGCGCTCTGGCCTCACCCCTTACTGCTCGTCTCCTGCCGGTGTCCTGCCTCCTCCCTTCCCTCCCCGGCCCGGCCTTTCCCATCAGACCTAGTCCGTCTCCGCTGACATAGCGTGACGCCCACTGAAGGCTTCAGGGTCTTGCAGGCCCTACCCCGGAGAAGCCAGTGAAGGCGGACGCCGCGTGCGGGGGCCTTTGCCACACCCTCTCCTTCCTGGGGCCTCTGAGGCTGTGGCCGCCCTGCTGCCCGCGGGCTTGTGTTGGGTGGCATCAACTGGGCACTGCTGTTGACTTCTCTCCCCTCTCAGCAGAACCTTCTGGGCAGCGAGCAGCAGTCTTCTGTCCAGCTCTGGGTCTCCTTTGGCCGGAAGCCCATGCGGGCGGCCCAGTTTGTCACCAGACATCCTATTACTGTGAGTGCCGGGGTCGGGGACTGGTGTCTGGAGGGCCCCTCTGTGCTCCGTCCGGGTTCACCTCCCGTCCTCACTGCTGGGCGCAGAACTGCCCGGGAGCATCCCTGGGCTCCCTGTGGAAGGGCTGGACAGAGAGACTGGCCAGGGTGCCTGTAGTAAGGAGCAGGAGGTGAGGGGCCCCAGCGCCGGCTCAAGGGTCCCAGGAGGCTGCAGGTGCTACGATGTCTCACCGTCTAGAAACAGGCAGGAGGGAGAGCCTGGGCGGGTGGACAGGCAGGCCGGGGCAGGCGGTCCCGACCTGTGACCAGGTCACTGACCGTGGCATTGAAGACACAGCTGCATCCTCCAGGAGGGATGTGGTGGAGGGCGGGTGTGAGCCTGGCATGGCAGCTGGTGGCCACCAGGGGGCGCTGCCTGCCCCGTGCCCCTGTGTGCTTTCCTCTCTCTGGGCTTGGATGGGTTGGGGGGTTGGGGGGGTGGGAGGCAGTGCTGGGAGGGAAGGAGATCAGCATTAGGGTCCGTAGCACTAGAACACTAGGCATGTTCCCCCTCACCCACTGTGGGGCAGCCTCGGAGGGGGGCTGAGGGATGCTGGGGGTTCCCGTGGGTCCTGACGGGGCGGCCGTCGCCCGGCCTCTGGGGCCCGCAGGAGTATTACATCGCCGACGCATCGGAGGACCAAGTGTTCGTGTGCGTCAGCCACAGCAACAACCGCACCAACCTGTACATCTCCGAGGCCGAGGGGCTGCGCTTCTCCCTGTCCCTGGAGAACGTGCTCTACTACAGCCCCGGCGGGGCAGGGAGCGACACCCTGGTCAGGTAGGGGGCCCCCGCCACCCCCTGCTTCTTGCCCTCTGCTCCCAGGGGGGACCACCCGGAGGGAGGAGACTGGGGAAGGAGACGGGAAGAGAGGGGCCCAGAGGGGAGCAAGCTGTGACCAGAAGGGCCGGCCAGGGGTCCATGGGGGAGACCGGGGTGGGCTGGGGCCAGGCCCAGGGTGACCGGAAGGCCGGCCAGGGGGCCATGGGGGAGGCCGGGGTGGGCTGGGGCCAGACCCAGGGTGACCAGAAGGGCTGGCCAGGGGGCCACAGGGGGAGGCCGGGGTGTGCTGGGGCCAGGCCCAGGATGACCGGAAGGGCTGGCCAGGGGCCATGGGGGTGGCTGGGGTGGGCTGGGGCCAGGCCCAGGGTGACCGGAAAGGCTGGCCAGGGGGCCACGGGGGGAGGCCGGGGTGGGCTGGGGCCAGGCCCAGGATGACCGGAAGGATGGCCAGGGGCCATGGGGGTGGCTGGGGTGGGCTGGGGCCAGGCCCAGGCCAGGCTCGCGGGAAGCTTGGGAATCAGCAGCTCCAGCCTGAGGAGAATAACGGGGGTGAAACGGGGTTGTTGGCTGGAGGGAGAGGCGAGCCTTGCACGCAGCCCACGGGGCTTCCATCTCCGGCACCACCTATGGACGGGCCTGACCCCTGAGCACTGTGCCAGGAGCCAGCCCCGAGCACTGCTGGGAGTAGCCTCAACCGACTGACTCCAACCAAGAAAAAAAAAAGTCGCATTTTCTGGTACACAGAAAACCCGCCCACCTCAGCTCAGGGTCTGTTCGCGCCCCCGAACCTCAGGTACTTCGCCAACGAGCCGTTTGCCGACTTCCACCGGGTGGAGGGGCTGCAGGGGGTCTACATCGCCACCCTCATCAACGGCTCCATGAACGAGGAGAACATGAGGTCCGTCATCACCTTCGACAAAGGGGGCACCTGGGAGTTCCTGCGGGCTCCGGCCTTCACGGGCTACGGGGAGAAGATCGACTGTGAGGTACGGCTGCCGCGGCCATGCTGGGCCGGCCCGGGGGGGCCGTGGACGGTGGGCAGCGTTGTTCCCTCCCCGCTCTCAGGGCCGCAGGCTCGGTTCCAGAACGGCGGCAGTGTGGACTGAGGGAGGGAGGGGGTTGAGTGACTGGGGGTCTTGTCCCTCCCTCCGGGACTCCCGAGACCTGGAACAGGCGTCTCTGTGCGTCCCTGTTTTCACCAGCAAAGCTGTCTGCCTCCTGATTCTTTTTTCTTTTTTTCTTTTTGGGTCACACCAGGCGATGCACAGGGGTCACTCCTGGCTCATGCACTCAGGAATTACTCCTGGAGATGCTCAGGGGACCATATGGGATGCGGGGAATCAAACCCGGGTCGGCCACGTGCAAGGCAAACGCCCTACCCGCTGTGCTATTGCTCCATCCCCTGCCTCCTGATTCTTGATTTCCTTCTCACCAGATTCTGTGACTCCCCTTGGGGTCTTTCCAAACAGGCCCAAGAGGTCCATTTGTTTCTCGTCGGCTCCGAGAAGCCCCAGGAAAGCCCCCTACCCATGGTGTCCCTGGAGGTGACGCAGGATTATGACTGTTTTATTTCTCCTTTGTTGTTGTTTTTTTTTTTTCTTTTTGGGTCTCACCCTGCAATGCTCAGGCGTTACTCCTGGCTCTGCACTCAGGAATTACTCCCGGTGGTGCTTGGGGGACACTCAGGGGATGCTGGGGATCAAACCCGGGTCACCTGCGTGCAAGGCAGACGCCCTCCCCACTGTACTATCGCTCCGGCCCCATCACTGCTTTATTTCTGTGCAGTTATTTCTGGGGGGATCACCTCAGGAGGGGATTGCCTCTGGTCTCCCTTCCACGAGAGGCTCTGGGAGCTGGTGCTCTTGGGGCTGGAACTGGTTCCTGGAGGCTGCGGTCCCCACCAGGGCGCCTCACCACTGTGGCCTCACCCCACCTTGGGGGGCATCCCATGTGCTGAACTGCCCGGGTCTTTGTCCGCAGCTCGCCCAAGGCTGCTCCCTGCACCTGGCCCAGCGTCTCAGCCAGCTGCTGAACCTGCAGCTCCGCAGGATGCCCATCCTGTCCAAGGAGTCCGCGCCCGGCCTCATCATCGCCACCGGTCAGTCCCGGGCTCATGCGCCACCCCCAGTCTCTGGCTGGCGGTGACTTGAGGTCACAGCGCAACGCTGTTCTCCCGCCGTGTCTTAGGTTCAGTGGGGAAGAGCCTGGCCAGCAAGACCAACGTGTACATCTCCAGCAGCGCCGGTGCCCGGTGGCAAGAGGTGAGGACCCGCCAGTGGCCACGGGGCGAGAGGTGCCCAGCGCCACGCCAGACAGCCGGCCATCCTGGCCGTTTCATAGCTTGTCACGTGGGCTCCTGGTGTTGCCCCGAGTGCCACTCTGAACCAAATGCAGATGTTTGTTCTTCCTTTGCTTCTCTTTTTATTTTTGCTTTTTGGGTCACACCCGGTGATGCACAGGGGTTACTCCTGGCTCTGCACTCAGGAGTCACTCCTGGTGGTGCTTGGGGGACCATATGGGATGCTGGGAATCGAACCCGGGTCGGCCGCGTGCAAGGCAAACGCCCTCCCCACTGTGCTATCGCTCCAGCCTCCCTTCCTTTGCTTCTGTCTGTGTGGCTTGGTGCCACTCCTGGCATATCTGGGCGGGGGGCACAGTGCATGAGTGTTGTCTTCCTGGGGGTCCCTCTCGAAGAGCAACTGTTCTGAGTTGGGGGCGCATCTGTGTTTTCCCTGTTGCTCTGTGCTGTGTCCTGGGAAAAGCGCGTCCCTCCCCCGGTCACAGACACCACCCCCTGGGCCTCCTCTGACGCCCTCTATACTTTGGGCCCGTGTTTAGATTTAGGGTCTGCTCTGAGCCCCCTTTTTCTGTCGCTGTCAGGGTCAGGCTGACACTCCTGCATCTCACAGGGCCACACATGCAATTGTGTTGGGTAGGGCCAGAAGCCGCCTCCGGCCACTGCAGCCGGGTTCCCCGGGGGTCCCGGCAGTGCCTGGGATTGAACTCGGGGTCCGGCAGCTCTCTGCATGGGCTTTATCCACTTGCCCTGTTCCTAAGTGCCTTAGCCCCTGGAGACCACGTCCCTGGCCCCTGAATTGTGTCTTTCAAGACATTTGTCTGTTCATCTGAGTTACTGGCTGTGTTGGTCTAAGTTGGTGGGAGGCGTTTTCTTGCTGCTTTCTAAGTGACAGGAGGATCCACGGTGGGAACCCGTTTCCGAGCTCTCTGACCCTCAGTGTTTAATTTTCTTTCCATTGTTGTGGGCTTGTTAGTGGCTGGACAATGGGATGGATCTTTTCAAAGAACTTGCCTTTGGCTCTGATTTTCCCCCGTTGCCTTGTTTTCCGTTGTGTTGATTTCTGCTCTTCGGCATCGGAATTGCCGTGGGAATTTAGTCTCTAGCGCCTCACGCTCGCGGCTTTAGCTCCTTTTCAAGGAAAACGTGGAAAGCTTATGCTTTCCTCAGAATGCTGCTTTAACTTAGATGTTGTTTATTCTTGTTGTCGTGCTGTTCAGAATATTTAGAAACGCCCCCTTTGAAAATCGAGATGCCGTTTGCCCCTCCTGGAAAGCGTGCGGGCTGGTTGTTTCAGTCTCTTATAGGAGATTCCCGTGCAGCAGCCCCGTCTTATTCCGGAACCTTCTTTTCACCTCAGAATGTCCCTTTGGGATTCGCTTTTATCAGGGTTGATGTTCCCCCCTCTTCCTTGAGCAGGTCCAGCTCCCTGAGCTCTGGGGCTGCCCAAGCCCTGGTCGCAGCTGCCCGGTTCCCTGCCCCTCTGACAACTGCCTGGGTGCTCTGGCTTCCTGGCACGTTGGGTGGCTGAGCTTGGTGCAGGGCCTCGTCACCGAGAGCAGCAGGGCGGGGGATGTGGGGGCTGACTGCTGGGCCACAGCTGGGCCCTGGGTGCTGTGGGCCAGGGGAAGAGGGGAGGTGTGTGTTCTGGATGGAGATGCTGTAGTCCAGTGGCTGGCGCTGCTGCTTCTGCTGCAGGGAGTTGGGGGGGGTAGGGGATGGGAGGGGACAGGGTTCCATCCCTGTCACTCTGTGTGTATGTGTGTGTGTGTTACATGGTTCTTTCCCTGTCACTGTGTGTGTGTTATGTTTCCTTCCCTGTCACTGGGTATGTGTTACACAGTTCCTTTCCTATCACTATGTGTGTGTGTTGGGGGGTACATGGTTCCTTTCCTGTTGTGTGTGTTTATATGAATGTGTATGTGTGTTACACAGTTCCTTCTCTGTCACTGTGTGTGTGTGTGGAGGGGGTACACAATTTCTTACCTGTCACTGTGTGTGTGTGTGTGTGTGTGTGGAGTACATGATTCCTTCCCTCTCACTGTGTGTGTGTCTGTGTGTGTGTGTGTGTGTGTACATGGTTTCTTCCCTGTCACTGTATATGTGGTACACAATTCCTTCCCTGTCACTGTATGTGTGGGGGGGAGGTACATGGTTCCTTCCCTATCACTGTGTGTGTGGGGGGGGGTCACGGTTCCTTTCTTGTCACTACGTGTGTATGTGTGTGTGTGTGAAGTACATGTTCCTTCCCTGTCACTATGTGTGTGTGTGTGTGTGGTACACAGTTTCTTCCCTGTCATTGTGTGTGGGGGGGACTACACAGTTCCTTCCCTGTCACTATGTGTGTGTGTGTATGTGTGTGTGTGGTACACAGTTTCTTCCCTGTCACTGTGTGTGTGGGGGGGAGTACACAGTTCCTTCCCTGTCACTATGTGTGTGTGTGTGGGGGGGGGGACAAGTTCCTTCCCTGTCACTATATGTGTGTGTATGGCAGGGTACATGGTTCCTTCTCTGTCACTGTGTGTGGGGGGGGGTAGAGGGGGGTACACGGTTCCTTCCCTGTCACTGTCTTTATGTGTGGGGAGGTGTGGTACATGGTTCCTTCCATGTCACCATGTGTGGTGTGTGTGTGTGTGGGGGGGGCGCACAGTTGCTGTCCTGGCAGTAGCTTCATCCCTGCCTCCTCCTTCCCAGGCACTCCCTGGGCCCCACTACTACACTTGGGGCGACCACGGCGGCATCATCATGGCCATTGCGCAGGGCACAGAGACCAACGAGCTGAAGTAAGTGTCAGTGACGCCTGCACTGTGGGCTGCCGGTCGGGGATCTGAAGTGCGTGTCCTCACTCAGCACGGTTGGTGACCTGGAGAAGTCACTGCCAGGGCTTTGCCCATGCAGCGGGCATCAGGCCCTGCAGGTGAAGTCGAGGCGTTGCTGTGAGGAGCGGCTCAGCCGCAGGGCCTGAGCAGTGGGGGTGGGGGTGGAGGAGGGGCGGCCGCCGTCTCCCAAGGCCAGAACTGGATTGACGCTTTAAGGAGCTCCAGTTTGGGTTGGCGGGACTGGGGCGGGGGGCGGGTTACAGCAGGAGGGTCGCTTGCCCTGACACCCCAGATGGGACCTTGAGCCCTGCCAGGAGTGATCCCTGAGTGCAGGAGTAAGTCCTGAGCCCCACCAGCCCCACACCACCACCACCACCACCACCACCGGCTGTGTTCTGGTTGTTGGATGGGAGGGAACAGGGTCCTTGGGATAGGCTGCCTGAGGAGCCTGACAGGTCCGGGCTGCACGCCCCTCTCTGGAGGCTTGAGCCAATGGCAGCTGCCTGTGTGGTGCCGCTCACGTCAGCATGCCCAGTTGGCGCCTGGCCATGCCGAGCAGGACTCCGGTCCTCTGAGGCCATCTGTTGGTGCCCGCGCTGCCCGGGACACAGCCGCAAACAGGAGCGAGACGTGCAGGGTAGAACCAGCCTCGCCCAGACCACCGCCCCTCTCCTGCATGCCTCCGCCTGGGTGCGCCCTTGGGGGCCTCTGCATGGGAATCCCAGTCATGTCAAGATCACACCAGCCTCCCAGGCAGCTGTCTGTCACCGTGCCTGTCCAGGCTTGCTCCCACCTGTGTGGTCAGCGCCTGGCATGCCCACGGCTGGCAGCCCACAGGGCCGGGTGGTTTGTCCCCTCCCTGGGCTGTGCTCAGAGCTGCCACCGTCTCCTCTCCCACAAGGAGGGGAGCAGACTGGTGTGCACGTGGTTCCTTTTCAGGCCCTTTCTACGTGTGCACACACACATACATGCATGTACACACAGGCACACACTCATGCACACTCGTGTACACGTGAGTGTGCATGTGTGTACTATGTGCATGCATGCACATCACGCACGCACTCATACATGTACACATGTATGTGCACATACACACACGTGAACGCTTGCATATATCTGCGTGTGTGTACATGCGCACATCCCTGCGCACATGCACACACAGACACTTGCATGCACTCACATATACACACGCACATTTGCATGCACACTTGTGCTTGCACATGCAGACACATCACATACCCTCATGCATGTCTATGCACACACGTACACATTGTGCACACACTCACACGTACACACACGCACACGTACACAAAAACATAAGCACACGCACACATGTGCATTCGTGTGCACACGCACACAGACACACACACAGACACACACGTTCCTGTGAGTTCCCCTCACAGCCTTCACGTAGCACCTGCCTCACCAATTCAGTTTCCTTCATACACTGGCCGCGGTTTTGCCACTGTTTCATTATGGCCTCAATCCTCGGCTGGTTTGCAAGGTCACCGGAGGCAAGAATTTCTGTGCCGGCAATTAGGAGCTGTCGGGTCGCTGAGTAACTGGGCCATGCTCAGTCTCCTCAGGCCGCCCTTGTGTGCTCGTTTCCGAAACGGGAAGGGCTGCTGGGCTCCAGGGAGGTGATGAATGCTGGCGCTCAGACGTTGAGTGGGGGTGCCCAGGAGACCCCTGGCCCTCCTTGGGGTCCCGGCTGGACACGAGGCATCATTTCCCGTGGGCATACCAGCCTTCCTGTGCGCCCACCACGGATGCAGAGGTGGGCGCATTCCAGGTCTCTCTGGTCTGCTTGGGAGGCGGCGGGCGGAGGCGAGGGACGGGCTTGTTTCTGATGGAAGTTTGTCTTTGGTTTGGGGGCCACACCTAGCCACTTTCAGGGCTTACTCCTGGCCCTGCACTCAGGGATCACTCCTGGTGGGGACAATATGGGGCGCTGGGGATGGAACCTCGGTTGTCCAGTGCAAAGCCAGCGCCCTGCCCACTGTGCTCTCTCTCTGGCCCTCCTGAGGAGAGCTTCCTGCAGGAGGACAGCCAAGTAGAGGAACGTCAGCAGCGCCTCTAGCACTGTGGGGGCTGAGTGGCGGGGGGGGGGGGGGGGAGGGGGTGGAGGAGGGAGTCACTGCTCCAATCAGGGGCAGGCGGTGGATTCTGGTTTGGCTCGGCTCACGTCATGCCCGGCTGCTCTCACCAGAATCACTGTTGCCTTCTCACCCGTTGCTGGTAGTGTGACTGCACCTCGCTGGCAGTTCTGAAATAGCCCGGTTCCCTAAATATGAGGACTGTGCCCGGGGACCTCGTGCCTGGCCCCCCACGCCTCAGCGTCATTCACATCTTCCTGGCAGCTGCCTCCGGGAGCTTTGGGGAGCAGCAATGTTGATTCATGTTCAGAAGTTCTTGTTCTTTTTCCCTTTTTTGCTTTTTGCGTCACACCCAGTGATGCACAGGGGTTACTCCTGGCTCATGCACTCAGGAATTACTCCTGGCAGTGCTCGGGGGACCATCTGGGATGTTGGGAATCGAACCCGGGTCGACCGCATGCAAGGCAAACAAACACCCGACTCGCTGTGCTATTGCTCCAGCCCCAATGTTTAGAAGTTCTGAGGTTCGAGGAGCTCATAATGCATAGAATTAATGAGGCAGTATGGGAGTAGAGAGACTTCCAGAATTCTCCAGAGCAGGCAGCTCACGCCTGTCCTGTCTGGGTAAGAGGCCTCTGTTGGATCCAGGAGATGGACGATGACGCAGGAGAGTTCGCTTCTCCCCCCTTCCCCAACCCCGTCGGTATCAAAATTAGCGTCATCTCAATGCCTGCGTGAGCCATGGGGAATTCCTCCTCTTCCCAAGATCCGTTGCTGTCCCCGAGTCCCCTATGACTGCCCGTGATGTCACTTGTAACCTCTGAGCCATCAGCCCCAGAAACATCTCCAACATGCCCTGAAAGAGTTGATTCCATTTTTAAGTCTAAGCTCAGGGCCACGGGAAAGGAAGTGAGGTCACTGGCTTAGGGTCAAGCATGTGGCAGGTTGGGGTCTTTATGTGGGCCTGGCCTGATCCCCAAGACCACATATGGTTCCCTGAGCAGTGCTGAGCACTGCTGAGCACCAACTGGGAGTACTGCCCTGACACTGTCAGGTGTGGCCCAAACAACACCCCCACCATCGAACTAAAAAAAAGGGGGGGGGGAACAAAGGTGAATTTGTCGATACTTCGGGCTGATGGCTTCGCCTCAGTTGCCCTCTGTAACAATTTAGAGCTGCTTTCTTCCTAAAGTCGAGGGTCCAGGAAGCTGTTTCTTTTCCCGGTGGCACTCGGTGCTGATATGCACGGGTTAAACTCAGTCTCTGAGGAGGCTTCTGCCTATTTTGGTTTTTGTGGTATTGATTCTCTTTTTGAAGGCTGCAGCCCCGGGCCCGGGGGTTAGGGCCTGGGCCCAGCCAAGCAGAGGGGCTGCGCCATGCTCTGTCTGTGCTTGGTCCAGGCGGCTCCTGTCTCAAGGTGAGGGACTCTGGTTTGCAGGCTGAGAGTCTCAGGTCGTCCGCATGAGGCATCTGCCTTGCTGGCCGCACGCACCATGTGGTGGGAACGGGGGAGGTCAGTGTGTGTGTGTGTGTGTGTGTGTGTGTGTGTGTGTGTGTGTGTGTCCTGCCTTGTACCCAGAAGTTTTCACATCTGACTTGTGACTGTCGCGAGCGTTAGGGAACAGGCATTGCTCTCTCCCAGTCTGCCGTGATTTCCAACATTTCTTAGGCCTGTTCTGAGGGGAGTGGGGAGCTTCCCTGCTCCCCTCTCTCTCCCTCTTAGCATCACAGCGAGAGCTTGACTCTGTTTTCATTCCGTGGAGAATCCCTACCAGCACCTGCTGGCCAATCAGGGCCCTCCGGAGCTGGCTGCAGGTGCCACTTCCACTAGCCGGGCGCTTTAGACCCCAGCATGCCTGCGTGAGTCTCAGTGGTGCCCGGCTGATTATCAGGAAGCCCAGCCCTGGCCTGGCCATGCTAGCCCCGTGGGCCTCCCCCTTGTGTCCGGGCAGGTACAGCACCAACGAGGGCGAGACCTGGAAGACCTCGGTGTTCTCCGAGCAGCCGGTGTTCGTGTACGGGCTGCTCACGGAGCCCGGGGAGAAGAGCGCCGTCTTCACAGTCTTCGGCTCCAACAAGGAGAACGCCCACAGCTGGCTCATCCTCCAGATCAACGCCACGGACGCTTTGGGTGAGTGCCCACCGCCCCGAGGCCCGCGTGCTCCCTGCGTGCCTATTGGCATGCGTGGGAATGTGTGCATGAAAAGCGTTTTTCTGAATCCGTTGTTCCAACCCCCAAAACAGAAAGGGGGTACAGTGCTGCGGAGGTGGGGGGCACCCAGAGCTGCCGAAGATCTCAGCGTGACCCCCAGTCAGCTCTAGACCCCCCAGATGTCCATGTCTTGGTGCCACTCTCCCCTCCTGCCCACTGAGGAGTCCAGCCCCATATGCCCTTTGCAGAAAGTGGAGGGACAGGGCCGGTCACTTGGTCACAAGTCCCGCGGTCTCCGCCCTGCAGGGGTCCCCTGCACCGAGAACGACTACAAGCTGTGGTCCCCCTCCGATGAGCGGGGCAACGAGTGTTTGCTGGGGCACAAGACGGTCTTCAAGCGCCGCACCCCACACGCCACGTGCTTCAACGGCGAAGACTTTGATCGGCCCGTGGTGGTGGCCAACTGCTCCTGCACCCGTGAGGACTATGAGTGGTGGGTTCTGTGGGGTTCTGCCTGGGCTATGGGGGCACCAGGAGCGGCCATGGCCCCATGAAGGGACAGTGGGTCAGGTAGCCTGAGATGCGTGGGGCATCTGTGCTCCCGTTAGTTCTTAGAGCTGTGGGTGGGGGCGGGGCTGGGACTCTGGAGTTGGAGGTCACGACTCAGGACCAGAGAGGTCTGGGTTCCGGACAGCGCGGGCAGCAGGAGCCCGGCGAGGGGGCCCTTGTGTGTGAGGCTTTGTTCTAGAAGGACTTTGTTTCTCCAGTGGGAAAAGACTTATAGGCGTCTGCTGGGCTCACGTCCCAAACGGAAGAAGCGCAGGCCTTGGGCCCGGGGGGATCTGGGTGGTGGGTAGACATGGCCCAATCGTGGACATGGCCGATGGTGGACACGGAGCAAGAGAGCAAGGCGTCGAGGAGATTTGTGTTGGCTTCTCCCATCACTTTGCGGGTCCGAGCCATCCCTAATGCGACTCTGCCCGTTGGCTGATCCCATGGCCCAGGGAGGGGCAGATGGAGGGTCTTGGGGTGGGGTCATGGCCTTGCTGGCTGGAATGTTCCGGTTTGGAGCACGGGCAGGTGATGCGGGCCTTCTGCCTTGGGAAGCCTGAGGACAGGAGCTAGCGGGCCGGAATGATCATGGGCATTCTGCACATACGGGGCCTGGGGGAGGGGCTGGGGTATGGGAAGTGAGGATCCCCCTCATCTCGTGCCCCACTCACACCCCTTTGTTCTCTGCAGTGACTTCGGCTTTAAGATGAGCGGAGACTTGTCCCTGGAGGTCTGTGTTCCAGACCCTGAGTTCTCCGCGAAGGCCTCGTCCCCACCCGTGCCTTGCCCCGTGGGCTCCACCTACAAGAGGACCAGAGGGTACATCTCATGGGGTCCCCGTGTCGAGGCCGGAGGGGTCAGCCGGGGCCTTTCCCGGGTGGGTGTCGGGGCGCCGGTGGACTCTGAGCCCACTTGCCCGAGTCTCGCTGCTCCTGGTGTGAAGCTGACACGGGTGAGGCCTCGGCTCGGGTAGGCTGGGACACGCTTACCCGGGACGTGCCCCCCGGTGACCCTGCTTCTGCCCTCTGGCCCTCGGTGGGGCGGCAGGTACCGGAAGATCTCTGGGGACACCTGCAGTGGAGGAGATGTGGAAGCACGCCTGGAGGGCGAGGTGGTCCCGTGCCCCCTGGCAGGTAGGAGCAGACGCCTCCCACCCAGGTCACCGCGAGGGCCTCCCCCACGGCGCCCAGGAGTTGGCCCTGGCCCCCGGGGGAGAGGCAGGTGGACAGTGAGGCACCACTCTGCTCCCTGCCCAGCTCCAGGAGGGGCCGCCCGTGGCCGCTAGGGGGCGCGTGCTGGGTGGGCCCAACTCAGGACAGTCCTGGGGGCTGGATCCCCCTCCCCCGCCACCGGTCATAGCCAGCCTGACTGTGTATGGCCTAGAGATGGGGGGCACTGCTGGGGTTTGGCAGGGCGGGGTGGCACCAGGGCTGGACTGTGCCCAGGTGATGTGGGGGCCTGTACACACGAGCATCTCTCTGGGCCTAGGAGCTCTGTTCCTGGCCTCTGTAGAGCACTGTTTGGGGGGAGTGGGTCCTCTCAAGTGGTTCTCAGGGGTCACTCAGGCTCATGGGCGGGGGGTACCCTGGGAGATCCAATGACCTGGTCCCACACTCACACTTGCTCACCTGCTTTTCTCCCGCACTCTTTGCACAGTACTTTTTGTTTATTTGTTTTTGTGTGTTTTATTGGCGGTGGGGAGGGGCACACCCAAGCAGTGTGAGGGGTCACTCCTGGCTCTGCACTCAGGACTCACTCCTGGCGGTGCTCAGGGTCCCACACGGGCCTTTGGAGGAGTAAAGTCACTGTCCTTCCTCTGTGATCCCCGGGATATCCCGACTCCTGCGTGGTGCCCCATAGGGCTGGGCTGAGAACTGTGTGCCTGTGCCAAGGATGGCACCGAGAGCCACCACGTGCCACCTGACCCTCAACTTAAGGTGGGCGCCGCTCTGGCCCCGGGCTGCTGGGTGAAGCCCTTTGTTGGCTGGAAGTGACCGGAGCAGCGGAAGGAGGCTGAGATGCTGGGGAGAAGGGCTTGTTCTGCCTGTGTCTCTGCAGAGACACGCCCTGGTCACTCCCACTGCCCCCCTCACCCCCCCATTGCTGGGGATTGCCATGGGAAGCTTCTGGAAAAACTCAGAGGGAGGCAAGCTTCACTGTTATGTGGTGCTTTCTTGGGTAATTTTGACCTGAGGTGAAACCAAAGAAATGGATGTCAAGCTGACTGCGATTTAAAGTTATAGGTGGGGCCAGAGAGCTAGTACGGTGGGTAAGTGTGGACCTTACGTGCTACCTGGGTTTCATCCCCCGCACCCCATAGGGTCCCCCCCGCCGGCCTCACCAAGAGGGATCCCTGAGCTCAGAGCCAGGAGTCAGCCCTGAGCAACACTGGGTGGGGCCTCCTCAGCACCAGCCCTTTGAGTCCCCCCCACCCCCGCCACCCCCAAATACAGTTGAGGCCAGAAAGATAGTGCAGAGGTTAAGGGACTGGGATGTGGTTGACTCCAGTTCAGTTCCCTGGCACTGCACATGTCCTCTGGGTACCACCAGGAGTGATCCCTGGGCACGGTAGAGCCGGGAATCAGCCCTGAGCATCTTCAATGTAGCCCAACAACAACAACAAGAATAACAACAACAAAATCAAAAAAAGAAAAGACAAAGATAAAACACCTCCCCTAACTTATGCAACTGGTCACAGAAAAAGGGGTTAAGGTGCTCCCTTTGCATGCAGCTGGCCCCAGAAAAGTCCCCCAAACGCCACAGGAATATCCCTAGGGCCCAGAGCCGGGAGTACCGCTAGTACCATGTGATGTCACCCCCAGACCTCCCTCCCAAAGTGCAGTTATCTGGGGTGCTCCCTAGAAATCAGGAGGCTGGTGCAGGTCATTCACGAGGCATTGGAAAGGTCCGTTCTGCAGGTGTGTGGCCTCGGGGGCCCCTTCTCTGGGGGATTCAGCTGCCAGCAGGGGCTCCCTCTTGCCTTCAGCAGAGTCAGCGCTCTGGGGTCCAAGGGGTCTCCTCAGCCCGGGACCCTGAAAGTCCACAGCCTCCATGTCTCAGTCAGCACAGGCAGTTCAGGATAACGGGAAAACGCGTGCAGTGGTTCGGGCAGCCTGAGTCTGGAACCTTGCTGCCACCACTGCCCCCCGTGACCCCGGGTGCATCCCTGCCTGCCCCATTTGTGTGATTAGGTTCCTCGTGGTTCTCCATGGCCCGTGGCGTGAGTCCGTGCCAGCCCTTAGGATGCTGGCATGGATCTGTGGCTTGGTGGTTCCACTGGAACATTTTGTACGCAGTCGAGAACGTGTGTGTGGGGCTGGAGTGGGTAAGGTGGTTGCCTGGTTTGGGGCCGAGCTGGGTTTGATTCCTGGAACCCTGCATCATCCCTCGAGCCCCATCAGGAGGGGTCCCTGAGCACAGAGCCAGGAGTGAGCCCTTTGGGGGCCAGAGAGAGTGAGAGCACAGCGGTCGGACACTTGGCCATGCGTGCAGCTAACTCGG
The DNA here is from genome assembly GCF_029834395.1 of Sorex fumeus. Lineage (NCBI taxonomy): Eukaryota > Metazoa > Chordata > Mammalia > Eulipotyphla > Soricidae > Sorex > Sorex fumeus. The sequence goes on along the minus strand of NW_026606255.1, from coordinate 716,768 downwards.
GTTTGGCTCCTGGCGTCCCATAGGGTCCCCGGGGCCCCTCTTGGAGTGGCCCCTGAGCACAGAGCCAGGAGTCAGCCATGAGCAGCGCCAATCTCAACCCCCCAAAAGAAGTAAACCTCGGCAACCTCATCCGGGTGTGGCCCCCAACAAAACTCAAACCCCAAAGAACGCAGCTATGGGGCAGCGGTCACTGTGTCCTCACTTGCTGCAAGTGCCGGGCAGTGGGTGGGGAAAGGGATTCGGACCCTTGGGGACCAGCCTGCAGGGACAGTGGTTTCGTGGGCTGGCTAGTGGCAGTCTGCTCAGATGCTCCAGGACTGTTGGCTGCACGGACAAGGACAGGACTTCAGGCATCACTCCAGGGGGTGGGGAGGGGGGGACGAGAGAGAAGAGAGTGGCCGATCAGCCAAGGCCGCCTGGGGTGCTGTGGGGAAGTCTCTGGGAATCGGGGTCCCCGCCGCCAGTACAGCCTTGTGCGTCTTGCAGAGGAGAACGAGTTCATCCTGTACGCCACGCGCAAGTCCATCCACCGCTACGACCTGGCCTCGGGCGCCACAGAGCAGCTGCCGCTGACTGGGCTGCGGGCCGCCGTGGCCCTGGACTTCGACTACGAGCGCAACTGCCTGTACTGGTCTGACTTGGCCCTGGACCTCATCCAGGTGGGGCTCTGGGGGCTGGGACACCCCCCTGCCCCCCAACGTCATCCCACCTTCTCAGGCGTCCAGGCCTGCGTCGGGTGGAGGGTGGGTCATGGAGTCATTGGGTGAGCTTCTCTGCTCCTGCTGGTCTTGCTGCCGCCCAGAGGGCCAAGGGGGCTGTAGAGGGGGTCTCCTCGCCCGCCGGAAAGATGGGAGACGCAGGTACCCGGAGCAGTTCCTGCTTCCTGCCGTGTCCGTGGTCACTTTGCATCCCTACCCCTGAGGGGGATCCAGCGAGGCTTGCCTTCTCCAGGCTCCTATGGTGATCCACTTTGTGGGTCTCATCCCGGTAGCCCAGTCAAAAGCCACGAAGTGAGTCGATTCCCGCGCGGCCCGCAAGCTGCATACACGGAACCCCCAACCCGTGTGTTTGAGAGCGGAACTGTGAGGGGGCAGCGAGGGCTGGGAACATACTGTGCAGGTGGCGGGAGTGTGGGTCCTGGTTCCACCCCCAGCACCGCCAGGCACAGCCCCCGAGCACGGAGCTGGGCAGAGTCTCTGAGCACTGCAGGTGTGGCCCCCGGAAATGAATACTGGGCAGCTGTTGGTACTTTCCCCATGGTCCATCGCATTCATTTAGGGAAGCAGAGGCGACAAGTGGTTCTTCTTTGGGGGGGGGGGGGCGGGTCATACCCATCGGTGCACAGGAGACCATCCGGTGTCTCCAGAGGGATGGAACTGGGGTCTGCACCATGTGAGCCGAAGTGCCTTCCTTGCTGCACTATCTCCGTCCTCCAAGCACCACATGAACTCGACAGAGACTCTACCGTCTGGGTGTGTGAGGGAGGGGGTGACGTCAAGGCCACTGTCCCCACAGGCACCAGTAGCCAAGTGCTTGGAGCATCTGTCTCTGAAGAGGAGAGACTGGAATGGGCAGAACCCGGGGCTAAGAACAGCTAGTTTCATTCACACCGGAAGCCTGGGCTGGGGTGTCCTGTCGGGGTGTGATGCTGTAACTGGTGTCCCTGGGGGTCTTGTTGAGTTGCAGACAGGACTGAGCTGCTTGGGCACCTCAGAAATGAGTCCAGGGACACCCACTGCTCCCTCCCCTCTACCTCCTCCCAGCGCCTGTGCTTGAATGGGAGCTCAGGACAGGAAGTTATCATCAGCTCCGGCCTGGAGACCGTTGAGGCACTGGCCTTGGACCCTCTCAGCCAGCTGCTGTACTGGGTGGACGCGGGCTTTAAGAAGATCGAGGTGCGTGGTCTCTCGCCCTGTCCTGGGTCTGGGGGCAGCAGGGTAGTGGGCGTGGACCCGGCACGTCCGAGTTTTCTGGGGAGTTCCCGAGGGGGGAGAGGCTGGAGAAGGAAGGAGGTGAGGGGGTGGGTCTCAGCGCCATTGCCCAGGGGCCACTGGGGGAGGTCAGCCCTGCCAGGTCTGTGAGCTGTGCGGGTGAGGGGAGCCTTTCATGGGCTCACCATCATGGGCACCCCCTGCCCCTCCATCTCAGGTGGCCAATCCGGATGGTGACTTCCGGCTCACGCTGCTCAATGCCTCCGTGCTCGACCGGCCCCGGGCGCTTGTGCTGCTGCCGGGCGAGGGGTGAGTGTCACAGCGGACCCCTCGGCTGGACCGGAAATGGGCTGAGAGTCTGTGCTTTCCTAGACACAGTGCCCAACTGAGGTCACTCCTCCCCACACTCCTGGTGGCCCCTCCAGCCCCACCCGCCCCCATCGTCTGCACCCTGAAGTCCTTACTGAAGCCTAGGATTGTGCTGGGTCTGGCTGGCTCTGCACTTGGGGAGACTAGGTGGTGCTGTGACTGGAAATCGGGGCTCCAAGAGGGCCGCCTGGGCCCCCACAGCCCTGCTCCTGTTGCTTTTGAACAATGTCGCGTGTGTTGAAGATCATTTCCCGGGAGCACACGTGGCTGTTTGGCTTCCTCCTACTGTTCTATATGTTCCCTGTGGCGCCCTGGCCCTGTGGGTTGCTGTTTGTGTGCATGTGTGCATGTGTGCATGTGCACGTGTGTGTATGCCTGTGTGTGCACGTGTGCATGTGTGTGTAAATGCATGTGAGTGCATGCATGTACGTGTGCCTTTGTGCGCAGATGTGCATGCGTGCATGTGTGTGAGTGCATGTGTATGCATGCATGTGTATGCATGCATGTGTGTGCACATGTGCGCAGATGTGCATGCGTGCATGTGTGTGAGTGCATGTGTATGCATGCATGTGTATGCATGCATGTGTGTGCACATGTGTGCATGCATGTGCGGGTGTATGTATGCACATGCACGTGTGTGTGTGTGTGTGTGTGCGTGCGCGTGCATGTGCCTTGGGATGAGTGTCCTGGGCTCATAAGCAGTGTGTATTCTGGTGCTCTGCCCGGCCGGGTCACAGACTCGTGGGGTTCACAGCCACAGATGCAGTCCCAGGCCCTCCCCCTGCCTGTAGCTGGCTGTGGTCATTCCTGGGGGTGTCCCAGTGCAGGGTGGCGGGCTGACAGACGCGTGTTCTGGCCCTCTGAGCAGAATCATGTTCTGGACCGACTGGGGCGATGTGAGGCCGGGCATCTACCGCAGCCACATGGACGGCTCCGGCGTGTTCCGGCTGGTGTCTGAGGATGTCAAGTGGCCCAACGGCATCACAGTGGACGACCAGTGGGTCTACTGGACTGACGCCTACCTGGACTGCATCGAGCGGGTGGCTTTCAGCGGCCAGCAGCGCTCCGTCATCCTGGACAATCTCCCGCACCCTTACGCCATTGCCGTCTTCAAGGTGGGTGCCCTGGACCCTTGCTGGGCCACTTCTGCACCTGCGTCTCTGGAGACGCATGTCCAATTTCTAAAAAATCGGCTGGTCTCTGAATTCAAGACAATCTTTTCGGCCCATGTGGGGTGCCTAGCAAAGGGTCCGGGGTGCACCCCAGGGTGTTCGGGTCCAGGGGACTTCCCATGAGAAGTCCTATGCGTCCCTGAGCATCAGGACCTTCCTGCCTCTTGTCATGGTCTCTTGTGGGATTCCTCGTGCTTTTCCTGGGAGGTAAGGTGAGCCCCCCCGGCCCCGTCCTGTGTTCCCAAGGGAGCAGGGTCAACCTTGAATATGTGTGGGATTAACCTTGAACTCCATCACATGGTTGACCTTGAACCTGCCTTACTTGGTCGGCCTTGAATGCATGCCACATGGTTGGCCTTGAGGTCCCACTGCGTGGTTTCTTATGGGTGATTCCTCAAGTGTGGCCATTGGGGAAGGTTTGGGACAAAAGTCCCGACCACCGCATCCAAGAGGGACACTGACTGGGCCGCTCCTGGGGCACCGACACTTGCTCTGGCCTGTGTGTGTGGCGGCTGTCAGCTTGACGCCAGGGCTTTGTTTTCCAGAACGAAATCTACTGGGACGACTGGTCCCAGCTCAGCATCTTCCGTGCCTCCAAGTACAGCGGGTCAGAGACGGCAGTGCTGGCTGGGCAGCTCACGGGGCTCATGGACATGAAGATCTTCTACAAGGGCAAGACCCGCGGTAAGCCTGGGGGCGGCCTCTGCTCCTCGCGGGAGCTGGCAGTCTGCGCCCTCATTGCCACGACAACACGCACATTATTTAATTTCTTCCTAATGACATCTTAATTTCCTTTCTAATGACACACAAGCAGCTGGCAGGCGACGTGAGCGTGCCTGCTGCCGAGTGCCGCACGCCGGTGGCTGATTCCACCCCGCTCCTGCCCTCCGCCCCTTCCTCATGGGTGGTCTGGTGTGGGCCAGCTTTCGGGAGTGGACTGCACCTGCTGCCAGCCCCGGGTCTGTCTCTGCTTGTCTCCGGGACTCGTGACCTGTATAGCATCCTCCTCTCCCGGTGCCGTGAAGGATCCAGTCACTGAGCTGAATGTGGGAGCCACACAGGGAGACGTCCCCCTCCGCTCTCGGCGGCTGGGCCTTGTTTTCCCTCCCTCTGTGATCTCCATGGCTTGCCCATGTCCTGGGGTGTCGTGTGGGGGCTGCAGTGCCAGGCAGATGCTCTCACGGCTGCTCGCGTGTGCCAGGAGGTACTCACAGCGCATCTGGGGAGAATCACTGGCGGGTGTAGATGGGAGCTGCTTCAAGGATTGTTGGCAGAGGGGTCAGGAGGTGGAAGGCTCTGGGCTCCAGGCCCTGGTTCGATCTCAGCCCGGAGAGGCCTGCAGGACAGAGTCGGCCCACTGACTTACTGACCTCCCCCCTGCAGACAGATGTTCTCATCCCTGCTGGGTTAAATAGCACCCTGGGCCTGCAGACGCTGCTGTTGACAATCACCAAGTTCCAGCATGGAGCCGGAGAGCTCAGGGTTGGGAATTGGGGCTGGCCGTGGAACCCGGTGCTCGGATGCCCTGCAGCCTGGGTTAGACTCAGGCAGCTAGGGAGCCGACCAGAACGTCAGTAGGACCCCAGACCCAGTGGAACGGGGCATCTGAACGGTTCCTGTCCAGACACGGCCTTGTTCCCAGGCCCAGCTGTTAGTCTGAAACTCTTGGTTGTGTACAGGTGCGTTCCTTACTCTTGTACCTGGCTGGTTTTCCCATAGTGGCATGGGAACGGATTCTTCATAAAGAATTTATTTTTTCCTTTATTTTTTTTTGGTTTTATTTTTGGGTCACAGCACCCGGCAGTGCTTAGGGGTTGCTCCTGGCTCTGTCCTGAGGATTCTCTTCTGGCGGTGCTCAGGGAAACAATATGGGATGCCGGGGATCTAGCTCAGCCCCAAGAACATTTTTCCTTGATAGAGGGTTGCTTGGCATGGCTGATGCTTGACTCAGCTGATCCCGAGAAGGATTAAGCTATTTCGGAGCTCTTGGGGTTCCCTTTCAACACCCGCTGTAAGCACGTGTTTGCGCATTTGTAATAATAGCAGACACCTTCATACATGCATCATATGGCATGGATTGATTTTGCTACTTGTCAAGGGGATAGATACTGAAGCGAGATAACGGCTGTTTGGCGCCTTCCCTAGTTCTGGAGGAGTTTTCCAAAGAGGGGAGCAGGGTCTGTCCTGCGTGATCCTGGGTCTGTCCCTCCCCGAGGGGCCGCCCTTGGAGACGGCTTCTGGCTCTGTGCTTCTCCGGAGTGGTGATCGCTGCATGCAGGCCAGTTCCCGGGACACGGGCTGTGGTCCTGTCCTGGGCCTGGACTTGCTGGGGGCTCCTGGGAGCCCTTCCAGGTTCTCGGGACCTGACACCCCCTCCTTCCACGTTGTGACTTCGAGGCAGTCTGGATACCCCTGCTCTGCCCTGGGACTGTGTCTCAGGGGTCCGGGTCCTGAGACACCCCTCATCTGCTGTGCAACACTTCGTTTGGGGTTCTGATCCGTGGGGCGCCTGGGTAGGCGGCAGCGTTTGCTCCACTGGTGAGGCTGGCAGTGCAGTCCTGTTATCTCACTGATGTTATTTAAAGTTTTAAAAATTTATTTACTTTTTTTACGGGCTGGAGCGATAGCACAGCGGGTAGGGCGTCTGCCTTGCACGCAGCCAACATGGCCGACCCGAGTTCGATTCCTCCGCCCCTCTCGGAGAGCCCGGCAAGCTACCGAGAGTATTGGATATGCCAGACACAGTAACAACAAAGTCTCCAATGGAGACGTTACTGGGCCCGCTCGAGCAAATCGACGATCAACGGGAGGGCCTTTACCTTATTATTTTTTTTATTTCTTTATTGAATCACTGTGGGAAAGGTTACAAAGCTTTCAGGTTTAGGTCTCAGTCATGCAAATATCAAACACATTTCCCTTTACCAAAACTTATTTTTTACCATGAAGAACCCCAATAAAACCCCACCCCCCACCCCTCCCCGTCCCTGTGAGGCAGATGAATTCTAGTTAACACTCTATCTGTTTTGATTAGATTCATTGTTTCAATAAAAGATTCACCACTATTATTTAGAGTTTACCCCCCCCCCCCCCCAATCAGACATGCTGAAAAAGCATTGTGAAGTGATTTGCTTTCTACAGCTGGGTTCAAGAATTAAATGTTGGTTTTGGATTTCTGCTATTTTACTTATTGACCCTGGAAGTATTTCTACTGAAAGTCAGATAGTTAAGAAATTGGTTTCTGTGCACTGGAGACGTGGCCATGCTGGAGAGCCGCTAGTGGGGGGCAACTGGTGGCCTCGGTAGGGCGTGAAGGGCGGACCGAAACGCCCCCCTTCCCATGAGGTTTTAGTCGCCCCCAGTCCCCCGGCTCATACCTGCTGTCCACAAGGCTCCCATGCGGCCGCCATCTTTCTTTCCAGAGAGGAGAAGGCGACTGGGGCAACACCCTTTCCCCTCCGGACAGACCTGATGGCCTGGATTAACGCATAGTCCGTTCACTTTTCTGCTCCAAGCAGCCGGGTTCTGCATTAAGTCCTTGTGCTTCTGGGGCCGTGGCTGTGCTGGAGAGCCGCTCGCGGGGGGCAACTGAAACTATGTTTTTTTATATTCCACAAATGAGTGTTATCATTCTATGCCTGTCTCTCTCCACTCCGCGTGATACTCTCCATGACCATCCACGTATCAGCAAACTTCATGACTTCATTTTCCCCTAATGGCTGTGTAGTATTCCGTTGTGAAGTTGTGCCATAGAACATCTGTGTCCCATGCTGCAGTGAACATAGGTGTGCAGATGGCATTTCTGCTGTGTTGCTGGACCCCTGGGGGGTATATTCCTGGAAGTGGCGGCAATATCACTGACGGTATTTTATTTCAAGAGCTGCCCCGAGCTGGGTGCTTTGGAAACGGTCTGTCATGGTCCCGTTTCTGGGCACGCTGGGTGCTAAGCTGCACTTTGAGTTCCAAGCACATATTTGGGCCTTCGGGGATGTCTCTCCTCAGTGATGGTTCCAGGTCCCCCAGAGCCTCGTTCCGGACATGATGAAGCAGCCTCTGCTCACTGCACACAGCGGGCTGAAGTGCCATTTCTGCTGCCCATCCCTGGGGTTTTGTTTTGTTTTTGTTATTGTTGTTTTCCGTGTGGTGATTCGGCTTTTAGGGGGTAATCAGGCTCTTCCCTGCCTACCCGGACCTCCCCATCACTCGCTTTGCTCTGCTCCTTTGTACCATAGGGGGTTAATTTATTATTTAAAGCTAAGAAAGGCACTTTTCATCTTAATGTTTTGGGGGCCACAGGCAGTGGTACTCAGGGCTTACTCCTAGCTCTGCACTCCTGGTGGGGCTCAGGGAACCGCAGGCATCACTGGGGAATGAACCCGTGTAGGCTGCGTGTAAGGCGAGCGCCCTCTGCTGTTGGCTGTGTGTAAGGCACGCGCCCTCCGCTGGACTCTCTCAGGCCTCTGGAGTTCTTTTTCTGCCCGTGGCAACTGTACATGGCAAGGTGCCAGCACACCCAGAGCTGGTGGCCACTCTGTCACCTCACTCATTAAGAGTGTTTCCCCCTCCCCCCCATCCCGTAGTCAGGATGAGGGTGGAGGGGGTGTGACCAGGATACTCAGGGCTGCCTGGCATAGCCCCAGCATAGAGAAAACACCCACTGCACAGCCCTGAGTCTTCCATGCCCAAGGGCGATGCTAGACTTCTGGCTGTGGCAGGCAGGTTCATGTCCCCTCTCCCGTGTCCATCCCAGAAAGACATGGGGCCAAGAGATCCCCCCATCACTGCCATCCACAGAGATTCTTTCCCAAGAGTTGGCTCAGGGATGTCGAACTATCTTTGGAGAGCCAGATCAAAAGGACAGGCTGGAGAGTGGCCAGCATTTACCCACCAGCAGGGGGCGGTGTTTCTCTTCCTTTGCACACCAGCGGGGAGGGGGGGGGTGGCGGTGAAGCCTCTCTGTCCTCGCCCACCAGCAGGGACGATGTCTCTACCTTCACTCACCAGTAGGGGGCGGTGTCCCTACCGTCACTCACCAGAAGGGGGTGCTGTCTCTCTATCGTCACTGGCCAGCACGGGGTGCTGTCTCTACTGTCACTGACCAGCAGGGGGCGCCGTCTCTCCCCTGCAGGGAGCAATGCCTGTGTGTCCAGGCCCTGTAGCCTGCTGTGCCTGCCCAAGGCCAACCAGAGCTGGAGCTGCAGGTGCCCGGATGGGGTGTCTGGCCGCGTCCTCCCGTCGGGGGAGCTGCTGTGTGACTGCCCACGGGGCTACCAGCTGAGCAACAACACCTGCGTCAAGGAAGGTGAGTCCCCTCCCCGGCTGTCCCCGCCCTGCAGCTCGGCAGGCCACCTGCCCACTCCTTTGTGGACATCGTCCTCCCTCGGGCAACCCAGACCTGGGCCTGTGCCCTCTCTGCTCCCCTCCCCAAGTTCCGTGGTCACACCAGCCTGACCTAGGGGGAGGCCAGGCCCCCCTCTGGGTTTCTCTGGACAGACCCTTCCCTTCTCTCCCCATGTCCCCGCGCTGGCCAGGGACTGTGGTGGGCTTTGCACTTACCCTGGATCTGAGCTGCCCAGTTTCTTCTCTGCTCCTCCGCACCTTTTCCTGTCCAGGGTGCCCTGACCCCAGCCCAGCCCCCAGCTCCTGTTCTCTCTCTCGGAGCCTCTAGGAAGGGGCCTTTCTGCAAGGAAGACCCCGGGGGGCTGCCTCCACCCCCCTGGAGTCCTAGGCGGGGCTTCAGGTCCCAGCTCGTGAGACCTGGGCTCGGTGTCCCCACTGCATGCCTCCCTAAGCAGAGCCCAGTACGGACCTGGTAACCCCAGTGCCTCCCGTCAAAAAGAGAAGAGGGGCCGGAGTGAGAGTCCAGCGGGCAGGGCGTTTGCCTTGCACCCGGCTGACCTGAGTTCGATCCCTGGCATCCCATAGGGTCCCCTGAGTACCGGCAGGAGTAATTCCTGAGTGCAGGGCCAGGAGGAACCCCCAAGTATCACCAGGTGTGATCCACAAAGAAAAAATAAAATAAAATAAGGAGAGAAGAAATAGACGCGTCTGTCCTCAGATCTGGGCGCTCGCTCTCCCAGGTTCTGCACCACTGTGGCCTCTCGTGTCCTGACCCTGTCCCCAGGAACGCGTGCTTCCCTGGGGCAGAAGCCTCAGGCTATGGAAGGAGAGTTTTGGCTAGAAGACCATGCCGTGTGTCTGTCTACACCCATGGTTGTGTAGATGGTGCCTAAGGTTGCCGTGGGGATCTCAACCGGCCTTGTTCCCGTGGCCAGCCCTTCCCCTGCCCTCTGGCTGTCTCGGGGCGGGCTGCCAGTCCTGGCAGCGCTGCTGAGTGCCCATTTCTGCGCCCAGACGATGCGTGTCTGCGGAACCAGTACCGCTGTGGCAATGGGAAGTGCATCAACGCCATCTGGCAGTGCGACTCCGACAATGACTGCGGGGACATGAGTGACGAGAGGAACTGCCGTGAGTGCTAGCTGCGCCCCGGGGCCCTTGCATGGCTGGACACACATACTGTGCCTGGAGAGGGGGCAGATGCAGATCCTGGGAACGAGCCTGTGTCAGAGAGGGTGGGGAGGGGGTTTTGGGGTTCCCCTTGGCTTGCAGGGTCACCCAAGCACCCCTGGGGGTGACCCCCAAGCGGAATCCCCCATCCCCAAACCACTACCTAAGGCCCCTGGTCTGTGCCAGGAGGATAGGACAGAGTGATGGCGGATCCCCCGTGCCTCTGGTGGGGGACAGTGGCCGCTTGTCTGCGGCCTGCGCCAAGTTCCCCCATTAAGCCGCCTCAGCTGGGACCTCACTCCAGGTCTCAGTGGTCATGCTGCCCCCTAGTGCCCACTGGAGGTATTTCCTCCACCTTCCCTTAGGGGTGCTGGGCTCTGGGGCAAGGCGTGTCCCCCAGACCAGACCAGTTGGGCCACTTCCTGTCTCGTCCTTTCTCTGGGACGGAGTGACCCCAGGGCCACGAGAGACTGAGTTTGGACTCAAGGTCACTTCTGTTGCGACCGTTTCTTCACTTGGGTTTGGGGCCTGGTGGACGGTGCCCGGTGTTTACTCCTGGCTCCGGCTCAGGGGCTGTAAGTGGTGCTGGGGATTGCGCCCAGGCCAGCCGCATGCCAGGCCAGTGCCCTCCCCACTGGGCTGTCACTCCGGCCTCTTTCCCAATCGTTTCAGCTGGCGCCAGGGATGACTGAGTGTGGGGCTCAGCCCTGGGACGTCTTCTGGGGTCTTTCCCCCTTCCCCCCCTTTTCTTCATTCGGTTTTCGGGCCACTGCTGGTTCAGTGCTCAGGGATCACTCCTGGCAGTGCCAGGAATCCAACCCAGGTTGGCCACGGTCGAGGGAAGCACCATGCTCCGTACCACCTCCACAGCCCCGCTTTTCCCCACTGTCCAGAGTGGGCCATTTGTGTTGGGGGTGGTCACTCTTAGGAGCTGCCATCCCCCCTGCCTCTGCAGCCACTACCGTGTGCGACCTGGACACCCAGTTCCGCTGCCGAGACTCGGGCACGTGCATCCCGCTCTCCTACAAGTGCGACCTGGAGGACGACTGTGGGGACAACAGTGATGAGAGCCGCTGTGGTAAGGGCCGGGGGCTGTCGCCTGTTGGGGCCATGTCTGACCTGGTCCCTGTTGTCCGGCTCCTACACACTCGTGCCTCTCGCGCCTTTGTGTGCTCCCCCCATCCTCTCTCTCTCTCTCTCTCTCTCTCTCTCTCTCCCCCTCCTTCTCTCCCCGTTCTTCTCTCTCCCTACTCTCTCTCTCTCTCTTTCTCTCTCTCTCTCTTTCTCTCTCTCTCTCTCTTTCTCTCTCTCTCTCTCTCCCTTCTCTGCCTCAGTTCTTTGACTTTCCGCTTGAAGTCCCCAGAGGTCAAGGCCCTTCTTAAGGACACCGATGTCAGGTGGGAGGGATGCCCCATCACTGCATCTCAGCCAGAGGCTGCTCAGGTCACAGATGGTGCAGACGTGGGGAGACACGGAACCTGGGTTCAGAGTCAGGTGGGAAGTGAGAATAGCAGGACACAGACCCAGACCTGGAGGCTCAGGGTCACCCCACTGGTGCCCGTCTGAGCCGGCCAGACTCCCACTGGGTGCTTCTTCCTACAGACCCTGGTGGAGGAAATGCTTTGGAATGGGCACACCACAAGTGCACCCCAGCACTGACAGGGCCACCTCAACCCCACCATCCCCCACTGACAGGACCACCTCAGCCCTCTCCCACCTCAGCACTGACAGGACTATCTCAGTTTCCCTAAACCTCAGCACTGACAAGACCACCTCAGCTTCCCCCCACCTCAGAAATGACAGGACCACCTCAACCCCACCATCCCTCACTGACAAGACCACTTTAGCCCTCCATCTCAGCACTGACAGGACCACCTCAGCACTGACAGGACCACCTCAACCACCTTCATCCCCCCACTGACAGGACCACCTCAGCTTCCCCCACCTCAGCACTGACAGAATCACCTCAGCTCCCCCATCCCCACTGACCTCAGCTCCCCTCTACCTCAGCACTGACTGGGCCACCTCAGCTTCCCCCTTCTTAGCATACAAACATGCAGGCTCCACAGTATGTGGGTTTCCATGAACCCAGCTGCTCCAGAATGGGTGGGGGGGCGGGCTTGGCGCCCCGGGGTCTATGACTGTCCTCTGGGCTGGGCCTGGAGGACCTTATGTCCTGGTGGGATCCACTGCCCCCGTGGGCTTTGGCGAAGCCATGATGAGGGACTGGAGACAGGAATGGAGACAATGACAGGGCCAGGATGGGGGTGGGGACGGGAGCCCCCTCACGCCCGTGTGTCTCCACAGAGGTGCACCAGTGCCGCAGTGACGAGTTCAACTGCAGCTCGGGGATGTGCATCCGCGCGTCCTGGGTGTGTGACGGCGACAATGACTGCAGGGACTGGTCGGACGAAGCCTTGTGCACTGGTCAGTACCCCACCCCTCTGGAGGGCTGGAGTCAGCGGAACCACTGCCCCCTGAAAGGGGGGGTCTTTCCACTCAGAACCCCCTTTCCCCAGAGAAACGCAACCTGCATTCACCACGCGGCTGAGCCAGAATCGGTTATTTGTGGCTGTGTGCTCAGAACCTTTGATTGTTGCTCCGAAAGCCCCCGGTCCTGACCTGTGAGCCATCACGTGGCATTTATGTGGACTGGGTCTCTTCCCTGTGGGGCTGATGGGGGTCTCTTCTCTGCGCGCAGCCATCTCTCACACCTGTGAGGCCTCCAACTTCCAGTGCCGCAATGGCCACTGCATCCCCCAGCGATGGGCGTGTGACGGGGACATGGACTGCCAGGACGGCTCTGACGAGGACCCCGTCAACTGTGGTACGTGCACACGCTCTGACCTCGTCAGTGTCGGCGGCCGTGGCCAAGGCCCGGAGGCTGGGGGTCCCGTCGTGTGTCCCGGGGCGGTTCCCAGACTCCCACCCACGGGCCAGCTCCGGGTTCTGTGCGCCGTGCGGGGGGGCTTGGTCCCCGATGGGTGCTCGCCCCCCCTGGCGCCCCATCACGGGCCCTGGCCGCGTCACCTTGCAGAGAAGAAATGCAACGGCTTCCGCTGCCCCAACGGCACGTGCATCCCGTCCAGCAAGCACTGCGACGGCCTCCGGGACTGCTCCGACGGCTCCGACGAGCAGCACTGCGGTGAGGCCCGCCCCGAGGCCCCGCCCCCGCCCACTAGGCCCCTCCCACCCCGGCCAGGCCCCGCCCCTCGACCACGCCCCCGCAACCAGGCCCGCCCCTCGGCCCTGCCGTGCCCCTAGACCTTGCCCCGGCCTGGCCACGCCCAACGAGGCCACGCCCACCCAGCCCGGCCTTCGGCCCCGCCCCTGGGGCCCCGCCCCTTGGCCACGCCCCTCAACTAAGCCACACCCCTCAACCAGGCCCCGCCCTGCGCCAGGCCAGCCCTGGCCCCGCCCCTTGGCCACGCCCCTCAACTAAGCCACACCCCTCAACCAGGCCACGCCCTGTGCCTGGCCAGCCCTGGCCCCGCTCAGCGGCTCCCCTCGCCCCTGCTGATGCTGGTGGGTGACCCGTGGCCTTTCCCCCCTCCCCCCCCCCCCACCTTGCAGAGCCGCTGTGCACACGCTTCATGGACTTCGTGTGCAAGAACCGCCAGCAATGCCTCTTCCACTCCATGGTGTGCGACGGCGTCGTGCAGTGCCGGGACGGCTCGGACGAGGACCCGGTGTTTGCTGGCTGCTGTGAGTGCGGTGGGCACGGCCTCTGCTGTGCGGGGGTCGGCTCAGGAGCCAGTGCCCCCGCCGGGCCTCACGGCAGCGCCTCCCCCCTGCAGCCCAGGACCCCGAGTTCCACAAGGTGTGCGACGTGCTCAGCTTCCAGTGCCAGAACGGCGTGTGCGTCAGCCTCATCTGGAAGTGTGACGGCATGGACGACTGCGGGGACTACTCAGATGAGGCCAACTGCGGTAGGGCCACGTGGGTGGGGCGGTGGGGGGCACCCCGGTGCCCTAAGCCACAGACCCTGGAGCTGAGCAGGCTGGTCTGCGATGGGCCAGAGCCACGCGACCTCACCCCTGGCGGCTCCGTGTCCTGTGGCCCCTGGGCCTGCGCAGTTCCAAGTGACCTGCGGGGTGCTTGGTCTTTGCAGAAAACCCCACGGACGCGCCCAACTGCTCCCACTATTCCCAGTTCCGGTGTGCAAATGGCCGCTGTGTGCCCAGCAGGTGGAAGTGTGACCTCGAGAATGACTGCGGAGACTGGTCGGATGAGGCTGACTGTGGGGGTGAGCAGGTCGGGTGCGGTGGGACTGGGCAGGGGGCAGCCTGTCAGCCCTCGATTGCTGGGAGGCTGGTTGTGCGGGATTCAGGCCTGTGCCTGACCAGACCAGGGGCGCCTGATGTGCAGCGTGGAGGGCGTGCCTGCTCTTTGCTCTTGCGGGGGGTTGTCTTCAGCCCTGGATCGGTCTCTGGGTGCCTGCAGTTGGCTGACCCCTGACCGCCTCTGCTTCCTGCCTTGGAAGCCACATGAGAGAGGCCAGGTCATGGGGACAGTGGCCCAGAGCCAGGTTGGGCACTCGGGGAGAAACGGCACCCCCGTGCTGGCGACTTCCAGGGCCCCCTGTGACATGGGGGTCTCCTCCCTGGTGTGTGCCGCAGAGTCCCACCTCCCCGTGCCCACCCACGGGCCCTCCACCTGTCCACCCAACTACTTCCGCTGCAGCCTCGGCTCGTGCGTGATGGACAGCTGGGTGTGTGACGGCTACCAGGATTGCGCTGACGGCTCGGATGAGGAAGCCTGCCCCCTGCCGGGTGAGTGCAGCCCCCAGGGCTGCTGGCTCCTCAGAGATGAGGGGCTGCCCCACCCTGTCCACCTCCAATCCTCCAGTGGGCTCTGGACCACCTTGGTTTCCTTCTCCCTGGGTGGGAGCAGGCCAGGCCAGTGGGCAGGGCACCGGCCTTATGGCAGCTGACCCGGCTTTGATCCCTGGCACCCCAGGGGGTGCCTCTCAGCTGTGCCAGGAGTGATCCATGAGAACAGAGCCAGGAGGCCCCCCACCCCCGGGTGTGATCCCGAAACGAAACCAAACAAGATTCCAGAGTTGGCGGGGAGACACGTGTTTGCATGTATGTGTGTGTGTGTGCATGTGGGTGTGCGTGTGTGTGTGTGTGTGTGTGTGTCTGCACGTGTGCGCATTAACCAGGAAAGCCCAATTTTCCTCCTCTTACTAAAAGGAGGGTAAACAGTGCCATCTGGTGGCTGAACAGGGAGTGGCAGGTGAAGGCCCATATGGGGCCTAAGTGATAGGACAGTGGGGAGGGTGTCCGCCTTGCACTGTTCCCGACACCCCCATATGCCTCCAGAGCCCCGCCCAGGAGTGGTCCCTGAGCACAGCGCCAGGAACAACCTCTAAGCATCACTGGGCATCACCCCAAACCATAACCAAAAGCTGGTTCTGACCAGAGGGACCTGCCCCCCCATCTTGCCTGTTTTCAGGCTCACAGCCCAGGCTGGGACTCTGGCTCTTCAGCGGGTCGGATCCAGCCCCTTTGCCCCCCATTATCTCTGCTTCAGTGGACAGCTCTGTGGGGTCCTGCCAGAGTGAGGCAGGACGCTGTGTCCAGCGGGTGGGCCTGTAGCTAGAGTCCCACTTCCGGGCTGGGGGAACTGACCCAGGTTCCTCCTCACCAGCAAACGCCACGGCGGCCTCCACCCCCTCCCGGCCGGGGCGATGCGACCGGTTCGAATTCGAGTGCCGGCAACCCCGGAAGTGTATCCCCAACTGGAAGCGCTGTGATGGCCACCGGGACTGCGCGGACGGCCAGGACGAGGCCAACTGCCGTGAGTGCCCAGAGGGCAGGGGCCAGAAACACCACGGCTGAAGGGGGTCACCGCGTGCCTGGGACTGGCTCTCCCGCTTTTCCGAGAAAGGCCTGTTAGGGTGGGGTAAGCCGGCCCAGCTCTAAGGGATTGAAACGGGGTGAGTGTCAAGGCCTGCACCCACCTGTAACAAGAAACGATACACTCTGGGGGTGAAATACAGAACAGTGAGTGGGTGTTAAGGGGCTGGGGTCAGAGTTCAGCATGGACGGCGCTTGCCTGCCTCGCAGTTGACCTAGCATCCCTGGACACAACCCCACCAGAATAAGCCCTGAACACTGCTGGGTGTGGCAAACACCACACCCCTCTCCCATTCCTCCCCCCCCCCCAAAAAAAAAGACAGTGGATTTTTCCTGAAAATAGCAGAGACATCTGACCCCTAGAAGCAAGTACTAGCCCAGTGAAACAAGTTCAAAATGACACAGCAACCCGGGCTGCCCTCCTGGGCGAGACTGGCCAGTCCACTGGGCCTCGAAGCATGTTCCCTAGCCTGCTTCAAGCCGGTCTCATCCACAAGGGGGGCGATATTAGGGGCTTTAAGACCAGAGGTGTGATCGCCGATCGCCCCACCGATGAGTCGGGGAACATCACGGGAAAAGGAAAAGAGGGGGCGTGTCCCGCCGCAGCCTTCTCCAAAGAAACTGGGCGCCGGCCACCTCCTCTCCCATATCTGGCGGTCACTATCTCCTCTCCCTTCCCCGTGGTCACCACCTTCTTTCCTGGCCTCAGCGGTCACCATCCTCTCTCCTCCAAGATGCATCTGTGTGATCGTCTGTTTTCAGGATTTTCAGATCACTTGCCACCTCATTTCCAAGACCTCACCCCACTTCCCCCCCACTTTCTTGGGAGACCCCACCTGGAGAGTCCAGCGGGGGTGGGTGTGGGGGGCGCACGCCTGGGTTTTGTCCCGGCCTCACATAGGGTCCCCGGAGCTCTGCCAGTGGTGATCCCCGAACCAGGGCCAGAAATAAGCCCTGAGCATCACTGGGTGCGACCCTCTCAGAAAGCGTCTCCTGAAAGGAAACTAAAAGGAAGCGGTTTTACTTCCGTCTGTCTTTGTTTGGGGGTAGCACGGGCAGTGCCGGGACTGAACCCGAGCCCTGAGCTTCTACCATGTCCGTGGGCGGCTGAGCCGAGGGGAGCCCGGGAGTCTGCTCAGGACCCCCGCCAGGGGAGGGGGGTGGAGCTCCTGGACGCTTGTTCCGGCCGCACACTCACTCTCACCCTGAGCCCAGGTGCCCGGGTTGGTAAGATGCGGCTCTTTGTATCCCAGCCACTCGCAGCAGCCTGGCCTGCAGGAGCTGGGAGTTCCAGTGTGCCGACGGCGAGGCCTGCGTGGCGCTGTCCGAGCGCTGTGACGGCTTCCTGGACTGCTCCGACGAGAGTGACGAGCGGGCGTGCAGCGGTGAGAGGGTGGGGTCCTCGGGACCGTCTGTGAGTGGGGGTGACCGGGGTCTGAGTGGGGGTGACCCGGCCGTGAGTGGGGGTGACCGACACCCTGAGGGGGGTGACCTGGCCATGAGTGGAGGTGACCAGGATCCTGATTGGGGGTGACCAGGAACTCTGAGTGGGGCCATGAGTTGGGGAGACCTGGACCCTAAGTGGGCGTGACCGGGCCCCTGAGTGGGGTTGCCCCGGACCCTGAGTGGGGGTGACCCGGACCCTGAGTGGGGGTGACCCAGCTGTGAGTGGAGGGGTGACCTGGACCCTGAGTGCAGGTGACTGGGACCCTGAATGGGGGTGACCTGGCCATGAGTGGGGGAGATCTGGACCCTAAGTGGGCGTGACCGGGCCCCTGAGCGGGGGTGCCCCGGACCTTGAGTGGGGGTGACTCGGCTGTGAGTGGGGAGTGACCTGGACCCTGAGTGCAGGTGACTGCGACCCTGAGTGGGGGTGACCTGGCCATGAGTGGGGGAGACCTGGACTCTAAGTGGGCGTGACCGGGCCCCTGAATGGGGTTGCCCCAGACCCTGAGTGGGGGTGACTCGACCGTGAGTGGGGGTGACCTGGACCTTGAGTGCAAGTGACTGGGACCCTGATGTGGGTTACCTGGCTGTGAGTGGGGGTGATCCAGCTATGAGTGGGGGTGACCTGGACCCTAAGTGGGGGATGACCGGGCCCCTGAGTGGGGTTGCCCCGGGCCCTGAGCGGGGGTGACCCAGACCCTGAGTGCAGGTGACCCGGCCGTGAGTAGGGGTGACCTGGGTCGCGGCTGCCTCTGCCTGAGCTTCCAGCTCACGTGGCCTGTGTGTGGGGGTGGCCGCGACCCTACCCCAGGCCTCAGGGGGATGTTCTCCCCTTGCTCTTCCTCCTGGCTGTGTTCCATCCTGTCAGTCCTGTTGGGGGTCTGCACTCCTTGGACAGGGCGTGGGCCCCCACAGGGATCTGCCAAGGCCGCTCGCCCTGCTCGCAAGGCTGGCGTCTGGCCTTGCATGGCACCAGGGGCCAGACCTCCCTGCATACCCCTCCTTCCGGCCCCCCACTGGCCAGGTCGCAGCCTGGGGGGCCTGAGGGGCTGCGGAGGCAGGATGGTAGCAGCTGTGACCCTGTCTCAGGCTCCAGCCTTTGGGAGCAGATGATGGCTGGGCTGGGTTCTGACCCTCTTTCCGGGATGTCTCTGATGCTGGCCACAGCCCCACGGCTCTGAGGAGTCCCTGGGGCCACTTCGTCCCATCCTACCCCTTCTCTGGCAATGCCCAGGTGCCACTCCGGGCTGTGCTGGGGCCCACGCAGTGCAGGAATAGGCCCCAGGCTCCTGGGTGCAAACTGGGCGCTATCGCCCCGTCTCTCCCTAGAGGAGCTGACGGTCTACAAGGTCCAGAACCTGCAGTGGACAACGGACTTCTCTGGGGATGTGACACTGACGTGGACACGGCCCAAGAAGATGCCAGCATCCACGTGTGTGTATGACGTCTACTACAGGTGGGTGTGCCCGCCCCGCCCCGCTCCTGCCCGCCCCCGGATGCAGCCCTGTGCCCACTGCCTAACGCACTTCGTCCCTGCTTGCCAGGACGGTGGGCGAGAGCATCTGGAAGGTCCTGGAGACCCACAGCAACAAGACCAGCACGGTGCTGCATGTGCTGAAGCCTGATACCACGTACCAGGCCAAGGTGCAGGTGCAGTGCTTGAGCAAGGCCCACAACACCAACGACTTCGTGACGCTGCGGACGCCCGAAGGATGTGAGTCTGGGCTGACACGGGGCCTCGCTGGCAGGGCTGCGGCCCGTGGGCGGACGGACGCGGTGCATCTCCTGAGCACTGGGGCAGGCAGATACTTCATCCTCCGGGGCTAGGGCCCGTGTCCAGCTCTCCCGCGGGGGCCTTCCCTGCGTTCCTTTCCCTGGGGGATCTTGGTCACTCATGCAAGAGCCCCGAGGCGAGAGCTCCCTGCTCCCCACCTTTGTCTTCCCCTCGGGTTCCGGGTCGGGGGCGGGGGGCTGTGGGCTGATCCTCGCATCTGTTTCCGGACTCCCGTGGCCTCTTGACTCCCAGCTGTGAACCTGTTTATGAGTCTGTGGCTCGATGATACTTGCTCACGATGGTGCGTCGAGGGCCCACGAGGGGCGTGAGAGGAAGGGAGGGGGCGACATGGGTGGGCAGAGAGTTTTGGAGTTCCCGACTAGGGTCACCGCCGTGCACTGAAAGCAGAGAGTGGGGCCGCAGGAAGCGTGTAGGGAGGCACTTCAGGACCTGCATTTGGTGGTGGCGTGTGCGCCAGAGAGCAAGGAAAGGTGCCATAGCACCGTGAGGAGCTTAGCTAAGCCCGCGGCACTGTGGCCTAGTCTCTGCCAGCCTCCAGCCCCCACCCAGGTGGCTCAGGATAGACTGGCACCTGCTCCGGCCCTGGGGTGTGGTGCAGGTCTCTGAAAAAACACCACACATGGGCCACTTGCCACGGAAACGTGTTTCCTCCTGGGCCACGGTCAGGACATTATTGGGCGGTTACTCCTGTGGCTTCTCCTGTGGCCCGTGGCATGTCCTCTTTTCGTGGCCTTCCCTCTGTGCCTGTGCTCAGGACACAAGCCAGCTGGGTCAAGGGCCTGCCCATGACTGACTGTGTCCTCACTGTCCCCTTGGCCTCCTCTCCATGGACACCGCCGGGCAGGGCAGAGAGTCCTGCTTGCTCCTTGCCCCACAAGGTGGAGCTGGACCAGGAAGTTGTGAGACTGGATCGACGAGTGGCTTCTACCCTGGCTCAGAACAAAGTTTCAGAAGATTTTTTTTTTAATAACTGACATATATTTATTTATTTATTTATTTTGGTTTTGGGGTCACACCCGGCGATGCACAGGGGCTACTCCTGGCTCATGCACTCAGGAATTACTCCTGGCGGTGCTTGGGGGACCATATGGGATGCTGGGAATCGAACCCCGGGTCGGCTGCGTGCAAGTGAAACCACCCTACCCACTCTGCTATTGCTCCAGCCCCCGACATATTTTTTTTTAAATACTTTTGTCATTTTGGGATCAGACTCAGTGATGCTCAGGGAACACTGGGGTGTCGTGGCAGGATCAAGCCTAGATGCAAAGTGTGCCCTGCCCACTGAGCCATCTTTCTGGCCCTTCCAAAGTGTCTCCAAGAAGCCACCTCTAGAGCTGGCTGGCAGCCTGGCAAACCCTGGGGGAGGGCGCTGTGAGGAAGGCAGACCTGCTACACACTCTCAGTCCTCCACAGAAAGACCCTGCACTGGGGCCAAGCCAGGCCAGGCGGGGTCCAGCTGGTCTTGAGGCTGTTCCCTGCTCCCAACTTCCAGGCGGCTCCTAGTGCTTCCCTGCCCCGGCCGGGCACTGGGGTCCCCTGGTGGCCTCAACACCATGGGGATTCTTTTCCAGTGCCGGACGCCCCCCGAGATCTCCAGCTGTCTCTGCACAGGGAGGAGGAAGGTGTGATCCTCGGCCACTGGATGCCCCCCACCCACAGCCATGGCCTCATCCGAGAGTACATCGTGAGTGCCCGGGGACCGCAGGGCCGGAGTGGACGTGGCCTCTCGCTTTCTCCTGCCCAGGGAGGGTGCTGGGTGGGTGCCCTGGGTGACGATCCTGGTCCCGCAGGTGGAGCACAGCAGGAGCGGCTCCAAGGTGTGGGCGTCCCAGCGCGCTGCCAGCAACTTCACCGAGATCCGGGACCTGCTGGTGAACACTCAGTACACCGTCCGGGTGAGTGCCCGCTGGCCCCGGGGGTCCTTTCCCTCAGCAGCGCCAGAGGCCCTTGTGTGACCGGGGCTAGGGGGGATGCCGCTCTCCCTGCCAGCTTGGTGCACGGCGGCCCCGTGGTGGCCGCCTTCTTCCTGCGTGGGCAGCTGCCGCCTGCAGCCCCGTGCCCCTCGTGAGTCCCCCGCCACGGCGTGCAATGGGCGAGATGACACAAGCTCACTTTTGCCATCTCGCACGTTTGGGGGTGCTGGGACCACACATCCATGTGCACTCCCCCTCGCACCCCTGCCTTGAGGTGCTCTAAACATCATCCCGGCGGCCGACCGTGTCAAGTCACCGCCTGGCCCCCTGTCTCAGCCCCGGGGCCTCGGCTGCCCCGCGCCCCCCTGCAGGGACTCAGCCCACCCGGCCTCCTGCTGTCTGGCCTGATCTCCGGCTAACACGCCCCTGGTGTGCACAGGTGGCCGCAGTGACCAGCCGTGGGATAGGGAACTGGAGTGACTCGAAATCCATCACCACCACGAAAGGAAAAGGTACCGACTCGGGCGGGCAGGGGGTGTGGGCGATGGGTGGGGCTGGCGTCCCAGGGAGGGGGATGGAGGCCCCAGGGCTCCTGGCCGTGCTGTGGAGAGTCAATGGAGCCCGGCCGTGTCCCCATTGCTCCGTCCCCCCTCCAGTGTGGAGCTGAGGAAACGCTGACTGGGTCCGGCCCCGGTCTGGCCTCCGATGCCTTCCCCGACGTGCTCCCCTCCTCTGTGGCTCCTAGGGGCCATGGGCCTGCGTGCCCGCTCTGCGGGGTCCAGCAGCCTCTCCCCTGTGGGGACCCGTCAGTCATCCCAGGCCCAAGAGTTGTCTAGGGTCTGGCAGGAACTTGAGCTTGTGCTGGCTGCACTCCCAGAAATTGCAGGTCACCCTTATGGCTTAAATCTCACCTGCCCCATCCGGGGTCTCGGCGCTGCCCACAGGGCATGCCGCTGCAGAGCTGCTTTGGGGGCACCGATGTCACGGAACTTTCCTGCCCACTGAGAGGCCAGGAAGGCCAGCTGGCCGGGGCAGTTCTGCGTTCACCAGGCGACCATGGCCTGGACCACGGTTCTGGACCCCCAGGGGAGAACAGCTTGAGGGATGCCCCTCCCTTGCCCGTGGAAAGGAGGCTTAATGCCCTCGGGTCAGCATCCCGGGCCTTTCCGGCCTCACTTCTGCCCGTGGTCACTGGCTGACTGCTCGCTTCTGTTCACAGTGATCCCCCCACCCCAGATTCACATTGATGGCTACAGTGAGAATTCACTCAGCTTCACCCTGACCATGGCTGGGACCGTCAAGGTAACATGGGTGGCTACGGCTGGGCACGGGGGGAGGGCCTTTGCTGCGCAGGGCGACCCCGGTTCAATCCCTGAGCCCAGAGCCAGGAGAGAGCCCTGAGCACCGCCGGGTGTGGCCCCCAAAATGAAATAAACCAAAGGTAGCATGGAGATTCAGTGGGGGTATCTGGGAGGGTCGGGGAGAAGAAATGGCTTGGCCTGGAGAAGCTGACCGACCCAGGAGGTAGGTCTCTCACCCACCGGGATAGAACGGAGCCTCGTGTGTAATTACCCGTCTCAGCCTGGTGCCTTGTGTGTGTGGTTTTCCCCCCTTTTTTAAAACCGTATAATTAAGTGGTTCACAGCTACAGCACAAATAAAGAGTCGGCGTTAACAGGATCCAAGCCCTGTGATTTTCAGCTTTATTGGATTTCCTGGTGCCAAGTGCTAAAGTCGAGGTTCCCCCAGAGGGACGCACCCGGGACCCCCAGTCCCCAGTCTCCGTCCTGCATTTGTGTCTGGGGGGGAGCGCGGGGAGCGGCCGGGTCGCTCTGGAGTCGCTCTGGAGGCCTGTGGCCCCTCTGCAGGACGCGCCGTTGTCACTCTTGGTCCTTGGCAGGTCACTGGCTACGTGGTCAACCTGTTCTGGGCTTTTGACAGCCACAAGCAAGAGAAGAGAACCTTGAACTTCCGGGGCAGCTCACTGTCCCACAAGGGTGAGCATGGGGAGGGCGGGGGGCAGGGGTGGGCCGGAGGGGCACGGGGTCAAGGCTGAGTGAGCGGCGTCTGGGTCCGGGCGAGGGTCCCAGTGGTGGTGGGTCTCCCACCTCAGTGCCACTCGGACAGCTCCAGATTGTAGTGGACACTAGCTAAGGGGGGAGTGGGGGGGTGCAGTGAATCCTGCACACAGGAGGGCCTGGATTTACTTCCCACCCTCCCTCCCTGCCCTCCTCGGCCTGGCTCACGCCTTTGTTCACAAGAGGCAGTCCCGGACCTGGTACATCCAGTGAAAGTACAAATGATGGCAGGACAGGGTCCACCCCTCTCCTGCGTAAGGGGCGAGTCTCCCAGGACATGCTGAGAACGGGCCACAGGGTTCCGCTCATGCCTTCCTCCCTCTCCTCTGAGCCGAGCGAAGCTCTGTCCAGCCCGCTCGTACTCCCAGGCCTGGGTCTTTACCCTGACGCTCATTCTGAACCCTGAGCCCGCCCACGAGTGAGAGCCACGCGGGCCCCGGGCTGTGGCCACACTCACTCACTCCTCAGGGGAGAAAATGAGTCTCAGAGACAGAGATGGAGGGGCTGGGATCAAACCTGGATCTGCTTTTATTCCGGAAACTGTGACCCCGCCGGTCCCAAGCGGCTCATTCGGAGCGAATGGAACAAAAAGCTTTCTTGGCTGCGGCCTGAGCTAGGTGAAGGGTGAGCTCATGGCCGGCCCCATGCCGAGCACTTCCCGAAGATTCCTTTCTCGGTCCACACAATGACTCTAACCGCTGTGATCTTTTGATACATCTTACAAGCTAGGGAGTGAGTCGAGGGGGTCTGAATCCTTTGCCCTGGCGGCACCGCCGAGCACAGGCTGGCCTTGAGCCACTCCTGGTGGCCCTCAGGGCTCCCTGCTGATGTGTCCTCCTGGCTCTTTGGTCTTTAATAATGTTCCCCGTCATTAGAGAGGGGATGTGTAGTCACTGCAGAAAGTCTGGAAAATGTCTTTTCCCTTCATCTCATCTCCCAGGGGGAACCTTTTGCCCTTCCGTTTCAGAGACCCCTTGTCAATATCTCTTTCTCTTCATTGGTCTCTTTATCGTCTCAAAAATCAAATGTAGGGGCTAGAGCCATAGTCCAGTGGGGACGGTGTTTGCCTTTCATGCAGCCGACCTGGGTTCGATCCCCAGCATCACCCTACGCCAGGAGTAATTCCTGAGTGCAGAACCAGGAGTAACCCCTGAGCATCACTGGGTGTGACCCAGAAAGCCAAAAGAAATCAAATTAGAGGGGCTTGAGAGATAGTGTAAGTGGGTAGAACACCTGCCTCCAATCAGCACAGAAGTAGGAGTAAGCCCCGAGCACTGCCGGCTGTGACCCACCCCCAAACAAAGACGCTTGATGTCTTTTATTTCAGTGTCCTTTCTGTGACACAGAATGAAAGGTCCCTGTGGACACACACAGAGGTCGGGGCCGGCACGTGTAGCTGTTGCCCCTGTGTTGGCCTGTGTACGGGGGTAGGAGATGCTTTTCCAGCTCCTCGGTCACTACCCCATGCCCACATGCGTCAGCAGGGAGTGTGGGAGCTAGAGCCCAGGCCCACCGCGAGCCCCGTCCCAGCCTATGTGTGTGACCGGCGCCCTCATCCCTGCCTCCACAGTGGGCAACCTGACCGCCCAGACGGCCTATGAGATTTCCGCCTGGGCCAAGACAGAGCTGGGTGACAGCCCGCTGGCCTTCGAACACGTCACCACCAAAGGCGTCCGCCCGCCGGCCCCGAGCCTCAAGGCCAAGGCCACCAACCAGACCGCTGTGGAATGCACCTGGACGGGCCCCAGGAACGTGGTAGGTCCCCGGCGGTGTCCACTGTCCTTTCTCCCCACGCACAGTCTCTTCCAGCCACCACTGCCTGGCGTCGGTACCCCAAGGACAGTGACGAGGGCCCGGGGCTGAGTGGTCCACGGCAGTGACGAGTGTTGCGTGGAAGGACCACCCCCCGCCCTGTCCAGCCCCTTCCTCCTGCCACAGTTAGGCTGGGTTTGGAGTCTCTGTCCCCTCCCAGCTGTGACTCTGTCCCCCACCTCCCCGCCTCCTCCTTCCTCCCTGTCCAGCCCCAGTGTCTCCCCTCACAATGCCCAGCATCTCCGGGCACTTGGCAGAGCCCCTGATGTCCCCCTCAGGGTTCCTGATGTCCCCTGCATATTTCCTGCTGCACCCCTCCTCCCTGCCCTTTTGTAAGTGCCTTGAGGGGAAAAACATGACTTTCTGGGATTTCCACAAGGAGAAGCGGCAACACGAACTCTGCTAGCACCGCGGCTTGGTGACTCTCAGGGCCCAGATGGGGACAGAGACAAGGACGAGGGACACGGATGGGTGTGGGGGAGGGGTGGCGTGAATGAGAGCTAAGGGGAGAGACGGAGCAGTCAGGTTCACGGAGCCCCCTGTGTGCAGGCGCCCTGCGGTCAGTTCTGGTGGGGGTGGGGGGACGACCCCCATCACGCACCCTGAGAATCAGAGAAGTCCCCGGCGTTCCGGGGTGCAGGCAGAGCCAACAGTTGGCCCAGGGTTGCAGCCTCTGCTCTTTCACCTTCTGGAAGGTGCTGGCGCGTGGCCCACTTTTCCTTCTCGTCCCAGGTTTATGGGGTTTTCTATGCTACGTCCTTCCTCGACCTGTACCGGAACCCGCGCAGCCTGACCACGACCCTCCACAACAGCACCGTGATCGTCAGCCCCGACGAGCAGTACCTGTTCCTGGTGAGCTGCCCAGAGAGCCCCACGCGCCCACAGGCTGAAGTTCCGTCATTTTTGGGGGATGGCAGGGGTGGGGCGTTGCTGAGGTGCTGCTTCTCCACCTCTAGCAGGCTCTGGGCACCGGGCTGGGCTCTTGAGACACAGCGAATAGCCCCTGAGCCAACTGGCGCCACCGTGGAAACTCGCCAGCTTGGCACCTGGGTCCCAGGAAGAGCCGAAAGCTCTCCTCGGATTCCGTTTCCAGGAATTTATCCTCCGAACCTTTATGCGTGTGCCAAGGTGTTTGGGGGGAAATAAAGATCGGAAACCAGCACCCACCACCTGGGGTTAGGCCTGTGATCGCGATGGGACCCGGGATCCCCCAGATCTGGGGAGAGAGAGAACGCCCATGGGGCACCGCAGGGTGGGGTGGGGCCTGGCTCTCACGGTGAGCAGGAGGCATGAGAAGCATGTTCATGCATGCACTCGCGTTGCACATGTGTGGATAGCGTGTCCCACCTGCATCCCGGCTCTGCCCGAGTCCCACAGGGCAGAAGCTTCTGAGAGGAAACCCAACAGGACTCAGGCCTGGGGTGGGTGGGCCGTGGCTCCACGTGTGGCTCCTTGATGGCCTTGGAGCCGTGGCCGAGGATGGGGGTGGGGGGGTGGTCTCTGGTTCTGTGGCGATCGTAAACGCTCGGGGGGCTTGTTCTAGGTCCGGGTGGTGGCGCCCTACCAGGGCCCGTCCTCCGACTGCGTGGTGGTTCGGATGATTCCCGACAGCCGGCTGCCACCCCGGCGCCTGCATGTGGTGCGCACGGGCAAGACGTCCGCCGTGGTCAAGTGGGAACCCCCGTACGACGCCCCCGAGCAAGACTTGGTGAGCTGCAAGAGGACGGGACACCTGGGCCTGCTGGGGGGGGGGGCTGCCACTGCCCCCGTCCTCTGCAGTGGGTTAGCAAACAGTGGCCTCTGGGCCACGAACCTCATCAGCCGTTTCTGTGACAAAGTGGAACTGAGGTCAAGTGCTCGGCACGCATTCACAGACTAGCACTGTCGGCCTACTGTGCAGCCGACAGCAGTCAGGAGGCTGTGGTACTTAGAGCCCCTGACGGTGCCCAGCCCTAGGAAAGCCTGCTGGTGAGGCTGGAGAGAGCGTGGTTCTAGAAGAACTCCATTCCCCCTGCCCCCCAATCCCATCCCAGAACACTGGGCGTTAATGTTTAGCTACTTAAAGCTTTTTCTCAATTCAATTTTTTTTTGGGGGGGAGGCCACACCTGGCGGTGCTTAGGGTCTACTTCTGGCTCTGTGCTCAGGGAGCATTCCTGGTGGGGAGTGGGGGACCTTTTGGGGTGCTGGGGATGATGCAAGGTGGGCACCCTCCCCTCTTGCTATTGCTCCGGCCCATCCTTCCAAGTGTCTTAGTTACCGAGGTAACGTGTGATGGCGTCGTCGGGGGTTATCCATAGGCGCTGGCCCTCGGCCACTGTCTTCGGGTTCTTTCTCCCCGAGGCGACTAAGTTTCCCATAGTCATCCCCCCTCTTGTGTCCCTTCACGCGCTAGACAGCCTCAGCCGGGTTCCTGATCCTCCCGAGCCGGGATTGGACAGGATCGCCCGGCTCCGAGGACACGAGGTAGTGACGGCCACCCAGTCGAACCCTGAGTGGGAAAAAACGTTTCTCGCCTGCTCTGAGCGGCTGCCTGCTGCTGCCTCTGCTTCTGCGGCCGCAGGGTCTGGGGAGTGAGCACTGGGTTCCCGTGCACTGAGCAGCTGCCCCCCCTCCACCCCACCCGCTGCTGCCCCCAGCTCTACGTCATCACCGTGAAGGACCTGGTGCGGAGGAGCGACCGCAGCTACAAAGTGACGTCCCGCAACAGCACCGTGGAGTTCGCGCTCAGCAGGCTGGAGCCGGGCGGCAAGTACCACGTCATCGTGCAGCTGGGCAACATGAGCAAAGAGGCCGCCCTCAAGCTGACCACGGGTGAGCCGGCCCTCGGATGCAGTCTCCTCTCCCCGGGAGCCAGGGCCTGGCCCGAGAGGCCGGCTCCAGTTCTCGAAGGAAGACACAGGGTGTGCTGGACACCAGGGGACACTCCTGAGAGCTATAGACCTTGAAACCAAGACCCCTCTCTCCTTCCCCTCCCCCCCCCCCCCACAGTCCTATCCTGGTCTTCCCTTCTCACCTCCAGCCATGGACATTTACTATCCATATACCTGAGCAGACTGCCCGCCCCGTGGCAGGTCCCCCGGGCAGCAGTGCCCGGGCTGACCTTTGGCCCATCTCTCTTTTAACAAAGAACCAGAGGTTCCGACTCCCACCCAGACACTCACCCCATCCTATTCCCTTTGCTTTCCAGTTTCGTTATCAGCACCGGATGCCTTAAAGATCTTAACGGAAAACGACCACGTCCTTTTGTTTTGGAAAAGTCTCGCGCTGAAGGAGAAACATTTTAATGAAAGCCGGGTAAGTGCCGGGTCCCTCCTTCTCGGCGGCCCTGGAAATGTAATTGAAACACGATTTTAGAGAGATGAGCTCGTTAACAGCACGCTGGCAGAGATGGAAGAAGAAGAAAGAGGGCAGAGGAAGAGCTGGAGAATTAAAGGGCCATTTTCTGTGGAATGGCTAATTAGTGGGATGTCTCTGCTGCCCATTAAGGAGGAGAATCCCTGCGCTAAGCGTTTTTTTTTTTTTCTCCAGTTCTGAACTTGCCTTTCCTTGAAGGCAGGCTGCAGCCTTGCTGGCCCTCCTGCGGCTGGTCTCGGCCTCACGTGGGAACTGACAGCCTGAGCATCTGACTCCACTGGCTTCTCCTCCCTTTGTTTCCCTCTGAAATCCCAGGGGGAGCGGGAAGGGCTCGCTGCTGTACCAAGGCCCTTTTTTGTTTGCTTTGGTCAGGTTCAAGAGAGACTCAGTCCCCTCCGTCCCCCACGGCCCCACAAAGTGTCTTGAGGGCAAAGACCCCAGATACCACTCCAATCCTAGAGCAGTGCCAAAAGCAAGGCCGTGTCCAGACTGGAGATTTCTCATCAACTGTGACATCTTCGATGGCGACTAGCCTCAAAATATCAAGGGAGCTTGGGAACCAACCAGAACAGAAATAGTCTCATTTTGAAAGAAGGTGCAGATTTCAAAGTTAAAAACCAAGAAACTCCAGCACAATCAGCCAGAACTAGCAACGTCTCTTCCTCGCCAATCCCGTGGGCTGCAGAGACAGAATTTCCAGGGGAGAGAGGAACAGCCGGGTGGGTGGGCCGTGTGAACGAAGCGGGTTGCTTCATCGGGCTGGTGCACTGGACCGCGCATTACCAAAGACAGCCCGGCGGCGGGCGTACCCAGCGTTCCCTGTAGGAGTTCAGAGTTCATGCACATCTGAGGTCTTCAGGAGGGTGTCTGCTGGGATAACAAAATAGTGACGCCCCATTCAAATATTTTTTTCTTGGCGCCTTATGTTATTCTACAAATGTGCCACATGTCTCAGCGGGTGGACAGGAGCTCGTGGGACGGGGATTCCCGGTGATGGTGTTGGGAGGTCCTGTGTGGAAACCAGTTGTCATTAGTGGGGGACTCGGGTGCAGGACAGGGGTGGGAAATCTGGGAACCTTCAGTATATGAGGAGGGGGCAGAGTCTCCCTGAGCCTGGGGACCTTCGTGTATTATGGGGAGGGGGTGCAGTCTCCCTGAGCCAGCCCAGGAGGGTTCCCTAGCGAATGGGCACCCAAGTCCGTAGAAATGCTTCTTGGGGTGCTGGGCTGGACTAGAGCTGAGATCTGTTCAGAAGTGCTAGCAAACAGGGTGACAGGAAGTGAGCGGAGGGCGGTGGTGATACCTTCCCGTTGTTTGAAGGGGAAGAGTTTTCTTCTAAGGCAAACTCCTTCCCCTTAGCCCTGTGGAAAGCCACTGGGCTCAAGGTGGAGCAGTGAACAGAGCCCAGTCTGTGGACTGCACTGCATGGGACTGTACCTTCAGCTGGTGACAGGTAGCTCCTAGGTGGGCATGGCAGTCAGGGAAAGGGGGCCGGGGAGAAGCCCACCTGATGAGCTTATCACCCACCTACCCCCTCTCCCTGTGTGCTCCCAGGGCTATGAGATCCACATGTTCGACAGTGCCATGAACATCAGCGCTTACCTGGGGAACACGACGGACAACTTCTTCAAGATCTCCAACCTGAAACTGGGTCACAATTACACCTTCACCGTCCAAGCGAGGTGTCTCGTCGGGAGCCAGATTTGCGGGGAGCCCGCCGTCTTGCTGTACGACGAGTTGGGCTCCGGTAAGTCCCATGCACCCAGGGTTTGCCCGGAGAACTAAATCAGGCAGAGGGTGGGTGGGTGGGTGGGTGGGTGGATGGGTGGGGGCTGTGTTCAGGATGCAGCAGCTCAGAATGAAATGCGGGTGTCCTGATCTCCCCTGGCCCCCTGCGCTCTGTGGACACTCCCGGCAGCCGTGCAGGGGCCCATGGATGGTGGCAGAGAAATCCTGCCACTGCGGGAGTGAAGCCTGGCTGGGAGTGCAGCCAACACTGTGCTTCCGGTGAGGCAGCGGGCAGGCCACGGCTGTGTGCTGACTTGGAGGTCTCTTCTCGTGGGATCTGGTGAGACAGTGCTCCGTGGCATCTCCAGAAGCCTCCTCCCTGCAGGACAGGAACAATTCCCAAAGGTTCCCAGTCACAACCACGATTCCAGGGGCACCTTACAGGATGCCCCCTGCCTGCACTCCTGCCCGCCAAGCCCTTTGCTGTTCGTTTGGGTGCTGGGGGTCTAACCCAGGGCCTCGTGCATGGGAAGCACATGCCCCGCTGCCGAGCTTCTAAAGGGAAACCAGTCGGCCGTTCTAGAGGTTGACTTGGTGAGGAGCACAGAGGCTCGCAAGCAGGATGTGACTGATCAGACATCTGGGGGTATGCCCAGTCCCCCCAGAGACCCCCCTCACTACTGAAGAGTACTCTCCCCCATTTATCAGGTGGGCTTAGGTTTGGACGTAGGAGGGAGAGGTTAAGGGTTCTCCCTGCCCAAATCCCTCATCCCAAGCAAATAAGGAAAGGACTGGAAATAAAAGCCTAATCATCAACTTGTTAGGTTAGAGCTGTGAGCAGCGGTGTTGCCCAGCCCAATCATTCATCAGGATGAGTCCTGGGAACCCTTTACTGCATCCCCTCCTAGCAGAGAACTGCCCCCTACCCTGACCAGGCTCCTCCCAGGACTCAGGGGGCTTTTTTGCTTCAGTATAAAAACGAGCTCCTGGGACCGGAGCGATAGTACAGCGGGGAGGGTGTTTGCCTTGCAGGCGCTGACCTGGGTTCAATCCCCGGCATCCCATATGGTACCCTGAGTACCGCCAGGAGTGATTCCTGAGTGCAGAGCCAGGAGGAACCCCTGAGCATCGCTCTGGGTGACCCAAAAAGCCAAAAATAAATGGGCTCCTAAGTTCCGTCTTCCTGCCTCCAGCTCAGGCTTCCCCCAGGATTTCTGACAGTAACAGGCTCCACTGTTATCATACGTGTATCATACACCATATTGTACATCATCGTCCTCATCACCAGCCCGTGCCTCAGAAGGCAATGGGAAGGGGCACCGCAGTTAGGTGAGAATCACCTGCGTGACTTTATGGAGCGCTTCAGGAAACGTGTACGGAAAAGCTGCCTTTCCCCGTCTTTTATTTAAGTTTAAAGGGGGGGAAAAGCCTCATAAAACTTCATGAGCTGTTAAGTCAGTGTTGTAGTAAAGGAATCTTGTTTGTGTCACTTAATGGACCTTCAGGTAACTGCAATTCAGAGCGACTTCGGTGCCAAGTAGGGGGAAATAATTGCAATCTCGTTAATTAGTGGTCTGATTTCACATCCTCTTATGCAAGGCAAGCAAGTGGTCTTAAGTAATAATGCTAATGAAATCAATGTTGATACCCCAACAAAGGTCTCCCTTCCAAGAGATTATCTAAATAACCAACAAGGCAGTGATTAGGGGCCTAATGTAATTACCGTATTTGCATGCACAAGGCCCCGCTCGTGGCACGGAGCAGCGCTCAGGCACCACGTGCAGGGCCCTCCTGCCAGGCGGGCGCTGAGCCGTGTGGGGTGCCGAGGGGCTGCCGGGGCAGCACCGGGCGCCTCACGGGGGCGGCCTCTTGCCCTGCAGCGGCCGATACGTCGGAGGTGCAGGTGCCCAGGTCTCCTGACGTGGCAGCCGTGGTGGTGCCCATCTTGTTCCTGATCCTGCTGAGCCTGGGGGTCGGCTTTGCCGTCCTCTACGCCAAACACCGCCGGCTACAGAGCAGCTTTACCGCCTTTGCCAACAGCCACTACAGCTCCCGGCTGGGCTCGGCCATCTTCTCCTCGGGGGATGACCTGGGTAAGTGGGGGCCGCAGCACGCCAGCCGGGGGTGGGGTGGGCTGGAGGAGCTGCCGAGGGGGTCCTCCTGCCTCGTCCAGGATGAGCCCCGGGCTTTAGCAGCTTCCCTGGTACTAACAAACACTTTGCTCACGAGTTTCCCAGCCTTTAACCTCTTGCTTCCCAGAGCCTCGAGGTCGGACGTCTCGGGGACCCCCGGCAGGGTCGGGGAAGGCCTTGTCTTCCTGCGGGCTTTTGTCAGTTTTCACTGGGAACATATGGCACGGGGAGGAAAGGAAGGCGTTACCCTCCTCACCGACATCTCTAAGTGCTAAGAGCATGCAGGAGACCATGAAGTTCGTGCGTCTGGGGCCGGTCCGGCGTTCAGTGTGGAAAAGGGCTCCTGTGGAGCCCTGACGTTTCTCTGTCGACGAGTTCTCGCTTTTGTTGGGTTGATGCAAGCAGGGTGGATTCCCACCCAATGCCCGCCTCTTTTTCTTTTTCTTTTTTTTCTTTTTGGGTCACACCCGGCGATGCATAAGAGTTACTCCTGGCTCTTGCACTCAGGAATCACTCCTGGCGGTGCTCGGGGGACCATATGGGATGCTGGGAATCGAACCCTGGTCGACCGCATGCAAGGCAAACGTCCTACCTGCTAGGCTATTGCTCCAGCCCCATGTTCCTTTTCTTACCTGATATAAAGGCCAAGTCCGCCTGGCACGGGCGCGGGTGGCTTGGTCACTCCTGTCTCTGTAACTCCCGGCGTGGGCAACTGGGGTGCAACATATTCTTCCCCACGGGTCAGTGAGGAGTGTGGGACATTCCCCTCATGTACACACTCTCCTCTGAGACCCCTTCCCACAGGGGAGAAGAGTGCTTGTGGTTCCCCCGTGGCCGGGAGGTGCCAGGGTGCCAGCTCTCCGTCTTGAAGACTCACTGCCTCTTTCACCGCTGGAGAAAGCCCAGCTGGTCACTGAGGGTTGGGGAGGGGATGTCATGCCTGACTGGCATAGCTGCTCCAACTCACCTCGGTGCCGCTTTTTCCCTTCAGGGGAGGATGATGAAGACGCTCCCATGATCACTGGATTCTCAGATGACGTCCCCATGGTGATCGCCTGAAAGCGCTTTCCTCACTTAGAAACCAAATGGTGTAAATATTTTATTTGATAAAGATAGTCGATGGTTTATTTTAAAAGATGCACTTTGAGTTGCAATATGTTATTTTTATATGGGCCAGGAAAAAAAAACAAAAGCAAAAAAAAAAAGAAGGAAGAAACTTTTTAGTAATCAACTGTGAACTTCAAATCAGGTTGATTTCCATAACCAAACTGCTTTGACATGAACGTGGCCCCACAGGGCTATATGCTCGCTGGACACGCTTCTACGTCTGTGAGGTCACTGCGGCTCAGTCCATTGGCCATTCTCTTTATTTTTCTAAGACACAGAAATGTATCTGATAAAGCTTCGTGCGAGTGTGGGCTGGGGTCACTCAGTGAGCTGCACGCTCTGTGTGGGCGTCTGAAATAAGGTCTCCCGTGTGTCTCTCTGTTGACTGATCGGACACGCTGTGACGCAGGGCTCATCAGGGCACCCCGGGGGCCTGGCTTGGAGCCTGCCGCCACCCCTGGGGCCCCCCTGCCTGTGGGAGAGAGTTCCAGACCCGCGCCATGACCCCTTACATACTGGCAGAGAGTCTCTCTGTGTGTCCCGTGTTTGACGTGTGGTGTCTGACTTGTCGTTTTTCACGTTTTTTCACGTACCACTGAAGAAGCTTGAATGTAGAACTCTGTGCTGAGGTGGTGGCGAGCGGTCGTGAGGAGAGCCGCTCGGACCAGCGCATCTCCTGGGCATCGCCCCGCACGGGGCTGGCGCCTCCTCCTCTCTCTCTCTCCTCCCTCCCACTGCTCTCACCTGTGCCCCTGCCCCCACAGAAAAAGAGAAAGTGCCACGCATGGAAATGCCGGCCGGACCCTGTACTCGGATCCCGGCCACCTGGCAGGTGTGTGGAGCATCCCCGCCCCCGCCCCCTCCAGCATCAGCACCAATGTCTGGTCCAGCCTTGCTCCTCCTGGATTGTGTCTGCTGGGAGCACGGTGGCCTGCGACCCCCGAGGGATCCCTCAAGTCCCTACCCCCCTTCGGCGCAAGGCACCTCCTCCAAGTATTTGCTTCCTTTCAACCAAAAGTATCACCCTCGGGTGGGAGTATTGTTTGCGCCTCCATAGCCATTATTTGGAAAACACAGAGCCAGTCATTTTTTAAATTTTTTCATTTTAATTTTTTTTTGGGGGGAGGGGCACACCCGGAAGTGCCCAGGGGTTCCTCCTGGCTCTGCACTCAGGAATCACTCCTGGCAGTCCTCTGGGGATGGTATAGGATGCTGGGGATCGAACCCTGGTCGGCTGCGTGCAAGGCAAATGCCTTCCCCTTTGTCCTCTCGTTGTGGCCCCTTTTTTCCCATTTTTAGAATGTTGTTTCGGGGCAGGAGGCACATGTTCAGCTGCTGCGTCCGCCTGTCATGTCGGCAGAACTCTGTTTTATTTTAACCCGTGCTGGTGGCGAGGGTTCCCCTCCCAGCACTCTTCCTCTTCTCTCTCTCCGTCTCTGAAGTTTTTTATTATTATTATTGTTATTGTTATTTTAAGCCCAGACTTGCTTCAGCTTTACCTTGTCTTGGAGCAGGGCCGTTTGGCGCCAAACTCTAAGCCCTAACCACCTCCTCATCACGGAGCGTAAGGCTTCTAAGAGGCTGGCAAGAGGCAGGTCGCTGATCTGAACCTGTAGAAAGTCTGTTCTCTCCTTTCCTTTCTCTGCCGACCTCCTGGTGGCGCTTGTGAGCCGTTTCCAGGGGCCGCTCCCCTGCCTCCCATGCTCTGCACCCCGTCCTGTAGGGTGGCCAGCACCCTCTCCCTGCAGGGTGGCACCATGCTGCTGGGGGAACAGTAGCTCTTAGGCCTAGAGTATTTTCTGGCAGCGGGAGTGCCCCGTTCTGTAGCCTGAGCTAGGTAGATGCAGCCCCGTGTAAATTGTCTCTTTTTAAGAACCTTCCTTCCGACCATGCACTCTTCCCCCCCTCTGCAGACCTTTGTGGGTCCTGCCGTGTCTGGGCCGCCTCTGTGGGTGGGCCACCGCTGTCTTCACTGTGACTGTCACAGCCCCTGGGGCCAAGGGGGCTTTTGGACCTTGGTTGCGCCTCAGTCGACTGCACTGTACAGGGAAAAGGTTCTGTCGTGTCCTGGGTTCGTGTCGGGGGAGGGGGTTGGCGCAGGAGGGAGGGCAGGCACGCAAGGATTGATTCTCTCGGGAAGGTGGACGTGGTCCCTGTCTCTCCGGGTTCTGGGGTGTCAGATGGCCTCAGGGTTCCAGGGAGAAGCTGTGTCTGGGGTTTGGAAGCTGAAGACCGGAAGTGGGGCTTGAGTTTCAGATGGGGGGGCTCTGTGCTGCACCCCATCTAACAAAGGAGACCCTTCACAGACTAGGGACTGTTCTGAAGTGGGAGATCCTCCAAGATGAGTCACTCACAGCTTCTCCATGCTGCGCCCGGTCTTGATGTCCCCACACGGTGGGCGCCCCCTCTCTCCCATGTACAACTCCAGGTAAGAGCCTGGGGAGATGGTTCTCGTCCTTAGGCAGAGAGTTGGGGACTGGGGGTGGAGGGCCGCACCGTGAGAGAAGCCAATGGACATCATCCTGCCTTTAGGGATGGAACCCCAAACTGCAGAATCTTCTACCCTTTTTGAGGACGATATCTTGACGCCCTCTATTAAGTTTGTTTTGTTTTTGTTTTTAACTGGAGTGTGTGCTACCTTTCAGGTACAACTTTTGTGAAATAAAAGCCAGTGAATTAAGTTTATATAGACTACTTTCTATGCAAGACTGAGAGATGGGATGGATAGAAGAGAGGCATACGGTTGGGTTACAGAGGTAAAGAAGCTGTTTCCAGGAGGGGTCCCACTGGACGTGGCTTGAGGGAGGTCACACATGTTTCTGTCCAGAGCCAAGAAACCCAAGAACGGTATCAGTTTCACGTGGGACACCTCCCAAAGCTGAGGTGGGACATTATTCTCGGATATTCCATGTCATTTCTCATTTAAAGACTCTTGTTACAAATTATTAGGAACTTTAGGCGAAATCAAAAGTATTGGCAGCAACATAAAGGCCTTTTCTGCTCTTAAAGTGGACACTGTATACTAGTTTCCCTCCAAAGCCACCTTAGGTATTTATGGTTTCAATTGCCTTGATACGTTTCCAAATCGTTGGTTTATGCAGAAAATTTTACTATATTGTTGCACAATTTAAAGATGATTTTGTCTCAATGTCAACTTTTTTCACTGAATAAAAATTTAACCGGGTCAAGCAAGCACCTGCTTGAAAACCTGCTTCGTGCGCGTGTCTGGAGTCGTTCTTTGGGGTACGGGAAAGAGGGCTAAGAGACCCCCTCTCTGATCACCTGTCAGCAAAGGATGCTTCGTTTCCTGACCTGAGAACACAAAGGCCTGCAGGATTCTGTTGTTTGCTGAGGGGACTGTATTTGCTGAGAGACAATGTTCAGATCTGAGAGGAGCAGAGCAGCCAGGGAGCATTTCCAGAAGGTTCTGGAGGCTGCATTTCCCACCTCCACCCTTCTTCGCTGGCTGATGGGCGGACAGGTCAGGAGATTGTGGGGCTGCCCCCCCCCCGAAGGGGTTTTTATTGAATGCATGTAGGGTGATGCTTTGGTTTAAACAGCCCCAAAGGAAAGGAGACTGGGAGAGAGCTCAGGTGCTCAGGGGGAGCTGGGGGTGCAGATGGTACTCCCAGCCCTCCCAGGCCTGATCCCAGACCCTGGAGGAACCTCATGGGACACCCAGACCCGGTGGAGCGGGTCTGGGCCTTCAGCTTACAGAACTGGTATTGTCCACATCAACGTAAGCTCTGCTCCCGTGAGCGAACACACCTGAGCCAAGCTTGGGAGACAAAGCCCATTTACGAAACCCCCGCATAGGAAGTGGTCCTGGGACTGTATACACACACACACACACACGCACGCACACACACGCACACACTAACACGGTGCTTCCATTTGGCCTCTGGCAGGACCCAGGCCACCAGTCTTAAGGAGGGGGTAGAGATGGCTTGCCTGTCCCCCTCATAAAGCTGGGTTTGGGGGAGGCTCCACACAAGAGCAGTGTTTGCCCAATGAGTAGGGAGTGAACTAATGATTGACACATCACTAGAGGAACAGTCTCCTCCTGAATCGAGTGACACCTTCAAGTTGCAACCCCTTATTTCCATCCAATTCCCATTTGCCAGTGGTCGGAGCTAGGGCATTGCTAGTACTTCCCACCAGCTGGGCCCCAGCTGCCCCCTGACCCCCTAATTAATGTTAGTGCGCTCAGCCTGGCAGACAGTAAAACCACAAAGATGGGCTGGTGAGCTACTACATCAGGTCAGGCGCTGGCCTTGCATGCAGCTGGCCCGGGTTCAATTCCCCAGCACCTCAGGGCACCCCAAGCCCCGCCAGGAGTGATCCCTGAGTGTAGAGCCAGAACAACCCCTAAGCACCACCAGGTGTGGCCCCCAACCACCACCCACTCCCTCCCAGCCCAAACAAAAAACCACTTTCATACTACTCCAAAATCCTGGGTGCACCTCTTTAATATCTGGTTCTCCAATCACAGCAATTGAAAGTAGAAACTGCTCAAGGCAGACAGATACCCAAGCATATTAGATGCCAGACAATCCCATATTAGGGGTGCACCTGGAAACTCACCGGACCCCTTAAGCAGTGCTCCTTTGGGGGTCTGAAGGGATGGTGACGATTCTCTTGGAGCTGCCAGCTGTCCTGCTAAACCCTTTTGTAATTAACCCTAAAAGTGGGCCTGTGACTTAGATATTAGTCTGCTTTCAAGAGATGAGAGACTTCAGGTTTCCGAGCACAGGAATCATCTCCAATATCTGCCATACAGTAAGGAGGCAAGTCTGGATTCCAAGCTAAATTCATTGCATTTGTAAATTTGTGCTATTTACCAGATCCTGTCCTTTCGAGAGAGCATCAGAGGTCTGTGGCAGTAATACTGTGTAGGGAATTCAAGGGCACAGGTAACACACAGTTTTTAAAGGATTCCCACCGGAAAGATTAATAACAGCACTTGGAGACATAAAGAATCATACTTAAACTTCTTTCCAAAGTCACTTATGTGGAACACAATATTCCCCACTGATGGTAGATCAATGAAGCCTTTTCTTGTTTAATTAGAAAACGTTTCCACGAAGAACTCAGTAATTAGGAACGTGGAGGATCCTTTTGCTTTGTGACAACCCAGTGAGATTTTTATCAAGATCCTTTGTATCTCAGGGAGGGGATGGTCTGTGCACATTTTATCCCCGCTCGTTTTCATACATGGTGGGGTTGGTAGGCAAGTAACTTCACTAGCGAGAGACTATCAGCATGCTGGGATGCCAAAGGAAGTGGTTTTTCTTCAGCCCTCGCTGGTTTGGATGCCTGTGCCCCATTACTTTTTTCCTTTTTTTTTCCTTTCAAGATTGTGTGTAGGGTAATTTGAGCCTGCAACAATTTGCAGAAGAACAATGAGGTTAAGCTTTTAAAAATGCTAATGTTATCATTGTAATGTCACAACCCTGTTTAATCCCCAAATGACAACTGGTAACATTTGGGAATATTTGTATAAAAACAATGACATTTCATATTTCAAAGTTGGCATCTGAAAATTTGGGGGAAGAAAAAGAGGCTTAGATTTAAATGTAAATCAGCCTTTTGTAAAATTGCCCTCTGAGTGTACCTAGTCTACAGAGTCTTCAAGATCCATTGAAGGAAGAGGCCTCATAATGAGAACTTAAGTTTCAGTCTCTCTCTAGCAGAAGCAGAACCTAGGGGCTTGTCTGGAGATTGACTAAGCCCTAGACTGGGTTGAACTGGGTCTGAGAGATAGTACAGCGGGCAGCTGACCTGGGTTCGATCACCAGCACCGCATATGGTCCGCTAAGCCCCGTCAGGCTTGTTCCCTGAGTGTAGAGTTAGGAGTAAGCCCTGAGCCCCATGGGGTGTGGCTCTCAAACAAAAAATAAAAATAAAATCAAGAGTTGTTTGCTGAAGTGTTTTGCTGCAGAGAGAGAGAGAGAGAGAGAGAGAGAGAGAGAGAGAGAGGACAAGGAGAGAGGGAGGGAGGAATAGGAAGATGAGAGAGGGAGGAGGAGGGAGAGATGTAGAGGGGGGAGGGAGGGAAAGAAAGGGAGAAAGAAGGAAGGGAGAGAGGATATAAGCCAAGTCTCTCCTGGATCCCTAGAAGCTTCTAGAAGTGTCTAGGAGGAAGAGGAGAGAATTTCTGGGGATTGGGTACTTCCTGAAGAAATAATTGGTCACTGCCACGTGTCCAGCCCTAGGCTGGGAAGATTCAAAACTCCCCTAGGCCAAAGCAATAGTACAGGTGGGAGGGCACTTGCCTTGCACATGGCTGACTTGGGTTCCATCTGTGGAATGGAGTGATTCCTGCCAGGAGTGTTCCCTGAGCACAGAGCCAGGAGTAAGCCCTGAGCACTGCTGGGCGCCCTAAAACAAAAGCCTCAGTGGGGCTTCAGGTTCATTGGCCCCAGCCCAGCAGTGCTCCCTGAGTGCTCCGTGAGCACTTCCTGTACTGTGGGCCCTGGGTCAGCCCCCCTGCAGGAGTGCTGCAGAAAACCTGGGAGCCAGCGCCCCCTGGAGGCCGTGGCACCACCAACACCGTTCTACGGCCCCTGGCCTGACATGAGCGAACAGCCCAGCTCTTGCCCACCTGCTGACCGGTGGCCGGGCACTGCCCCCTCGCCTCAACCACAAGGACAGGAGCGAGGACAGGGAAGATCACCTCGGAATCAAAGCCCAGAGACAGGGAGGTGGGGACGCAGAGGCCCTCTGAGTCTTTGTGGACTGGGTGATGAATGAGCCTGTGAGGGAGGAAGAGAGACCACGGTTGCTCCGTGGCCTGCGGAAAGCCCTGTGGGGCACAAGACAGGCTCAACTCGGAGTCTAGCGCGAAGCCCGTGTGAGCGGGGGTGTGGTCACTCTGGGAAGTGGCGGGCCGTTTCGCGTCTGTGCTGGCTGGCTGGTGGTTTGGGACTGCACGTGGCAATCCTCAGGGGGCAGCTTCGGTCTCAGTGGCTCCTGATGGTGCCAGCAGCTCAGGCATTGCTGGGCAGCAAACCGGGGCCTTCCGCACTCAAGACCATGTGCACCACCCTCTGGTCTGTCTCTCGGCCCCAACCATTTCCTCCTGACCTCCACGACCCAAAACGCAGCCCGCAGCCAGTCTTGGAAACAAATGGGCCGACTGTGTCTCATCCACGCCCTGGCCCCTGCCGGTGGGATGCCTGGGCCTCGCTGCCCCGTGCAACACTGTTTGCCTCACCTGCAGCCTGAGTCTCTCCTGGATCCCTAGAAGCCTCTAGAAGTCTCTAGGAGGTCTCGTGGAGTGGCTGGAGGCTGCTCATTCCTGCCGAGCCACGGTCTTGCCACTGCATACAGGTCTGCTTGTCTGCATGCGTGTGACCACTCCCACCCGGGGGGGGGGGCGTGCAGCAGGAGGACAGATGCTGCTCCCGGGGTAGGGGTGCTCCCTCCTTCTGTGGTGGGGTGCTCCCCGCTTCTGTGACAGGGACGCACCTGGCCTGAGGCCGTCCCCAGGGTAGGGTGGCATTATGACAGAAGACTCAGTAGACCTTCCCAGTAAAAGTCCCTGTAACTTGGAACAATGAGAGAGAACTTGCCTTGCACGCCGCTGACCGGGGTTTGATCCCTGGCAGCCCGTAGGCTCCCTTGAACCCCACCAGGAGTCAGCCCTGAGCCCAGAGCCAGGAGTTAGCCCTGAGCACTGTTAGGTGTGGCCCCAACACAAAAGTCTCCATAACTCCTCAGAAACGGGCCCTGGCCCTCCCTCGCACGGGTCTCCTGAACACGAGGTTCTTTTGGTAAAAAGACAGGTGCACGGTCACCCAGCATCCACCCCTTGACTGGGAGCCCACAAGATGCCAAGCATTCGGGTCCTTTCCCTGACCTTCAAAGGCCTCCTGGGGGAGAGGTGAGACCCAGTTTCAAAGGGTTGAGGCCGGCTGGGTAACCCTGCCCCCCAAGCCCACATCTCTCCTCCTGCGAACACTAGCAGGTCCACGTGTGCTGGGGGGCAGAGACCGGCACCACCAGTCTCCCAAGATCCCTGGCCTAGGGGCTTGGACCCGACAGAGGGGTCGCTGGAGGCAGCCTGAAGGCTGCTGCGTGGGCAGAGGCTAAATGCTGAGGGGCCCAGAGCACCCGCTCGAGAGGGGGCTTGCGGGGCAGCTGCAGGGGAACCTGGCCTCTGCCCTGAGGCTTGTGGGGTGACAGAGTTCCAGGGAGAAAGGAGAGTCAGCTGGGAAGCTCTGGGGGAGGATTTCACGCCTCTCCCCCTCCTCCCTCTGCAGTGCTCTCAGGAAGTGAAGGTGATCACGACAGGACGGGGAGGCCTGGGACCTCAGTCTCTGGTGTAGAGGACTCCCCATCCCCACTGCCCACCAACACACACCCCAGGAGCGCCCAGGACTGGACTGGATTGGACACCCCCCCCAGGGAACCTAGAAGTCTCTGCAGGGGCAAGGCAGGACGGGCCCATCTGCCTCTCCTCACCCCCCCCCCCCCCAGGACTCTGAACTTCCCCTAACCCACTGTCCTCCCCTCTCTCCTGCACCCACAGCATGGAAGGGGGGGTCCGAGAGTGGCCGGGAAAGGCAAGGAGTGTGGGTGGGTTCGGGGAGAGGCACCATTCGGTGCCTCACGTGCAGTCGGGGGGGGGGGGATTTGTGTGTCAATCTTTTTTATTTTTTTCTCCCCTAAATTCAATAGAATCTCGCAGAAATTAGGGGGAGTTGTCATTTAATGGAGTTCAAACCTGCCTCTTCCGATCAAGCAAAGGGCCCTTTTGTCATGCAAATCTCCCTCCCCTCCAGGAGCTGAGTCTGGGTTTGGGCCCCCACCTCTGGGGGGGGGGGCGGACTGGGGGGCTCCCAGGCCAGGCCCCAGCCTGTGTCTTTGTTGTAACGGTGCCGCCGGGGCTGTGCTTTGTCTGTGGCAGGTGCGCTTTCGGCCACTGGAGGGCCCCCCAGATAGGGAGAGACCAGGATCCCCGGGAGCGTGGAGCCAGTTCTGCCGCTCCTGCGGGTCCCTGCAGGCCGCTTCCGGCAGGCGATTCGAACGGGGGAGGCCAGGGCCTGCCGCCACCGAGGTTTCTTTCACTGGGGGGGAGTTTTGGCAGCCAAGCAAGCTCATTAAAGGGCAGCTTCTGGCTTTGGTTTTAGTCATTCGGAGGAGCTGGCCAGGGGGTGCCAGGGGCCGTTCGTCCTACCCGCGTGGAGAGGGAGCTGGCAGGACCCAGCCCAGCAGAAGGGAGCAGGGCTAGGAACAAAGGTGCCCTCCCAGCGTGGAGACACCCACGCCCAGATGTGCAGGGCCACGAGATTGATTTGGCGGATGGGGGTTGGATGGATGAGGCTGTGGTCCAGAGAAGGTTCTGGAAGGCCTGCAGCTTCCCGGGAAAACCCAGACCTGTACCTTTGTTTTCAAGCCCCACCCTTTCTCCTGCAGCTTCTCCATGTTACTGTCTGGCTCCTGTTGGGAGGTTCAGTCAGGTCTGAAGTGGACACAAAACGCCTGATGTTCTGAACTCCCAGTCCGGAGTCCGGTCCCAGTGGGCCCAAACACAGGCCGGCTGCAGAACCAGGCGGCAATGAGAACCAGGTGTCAAGAAAAGAGTTTAGCAAAGACGCCCTGGGCAGGGCACGGGCTCCGTGGTGGTTTTCTAACAACGCAAAGGAGGTTCATGGAAACTCGCCAGGGCACACGCGCACCAGCCAGACCCACGCCCAATCTCTGATTCTGACCTTGACAGCAGGCTCTGCTGGGGAATGGACCCACCCACTGGGTCCCTGGACTGATCATTTTCCTGCTCCAAAGTGGCAGGGTGCGGGTGGGCTTGCAGGCAGTGATGTGGGGGAAGTTCTTCAAAGTCAAAACTCGAGTTTGGGGGGCTGGGGTGATAGTACAGCAGGGAGGGCGTTTGCCTTGCACGCAGCCAACATGGGTTGGATCTTGGGCATCCCACATGGTCCCCAGAGCATCGCCAGGAGTGATTCCTAAGTGCAGAGCCAGGAGTAACCCCTGAGCATCACCAGGTGTGATCCAAAAAGCAGCCCCCCCCTCCAAAAAAAAAATACCGAACAAAATATCTTGAATTCTGCAGAAACAGAGGGGGCCCACTGGGGACAGCAACTAGTTCAGGCAGTGATCTGGGGAATTGGGGTCATTCTCACACTGTTTGTCCAGCTGTACAGAGGGGGTGATGTGGGGGCCCGGGAGATGGCTCAGTGGTCAGTGCTTTGCTTGGGCCAGGTCTGGGTTGCATCCCGGGGGTGACACCTGAGCCTGGTCCAGAATGGCCCCCATGCACCTTTAGTGTCTACTAATCTCGTGTGACACTGAAGACTGAATATCTGGACCCCAGCCCTGGGCTCTGGTTCCTGTTGGGCTTGAGCGTTTAGAGGGAAGATGGGTAGGGAAGAGCGAGGGTGGGTCTGACTTCACTGGGGGTGGGCACAAGTGCCCTTTGAACTCCCCAAAGCGGACAGCAGAGAGATGAAGAGTGGGCAGAGGGAGAAGGGCCCCCCTGAGACCTCCCTGGGGCTGGCCTACACTTCTGACCAGAGTTCCTGGGGGTCCTGCCAGGGTCCCAGCCGCCTGCTTATGTGATCTGGAGAGAGTGAGCACTGCCCAGAGGGTGGCAGCTGGGATTTTGCTCTGGCACAGGGGCACTGCCTGGGAATGGGGGTGAGACACACCAGTTTCCAGCCCCACTGAATGGGGTGGGACCCAGGCAGTTCCCCCAACAGCGTCCACTCTCTAACTGGACAGAGGGAACAGGAAGCGCCATGAGCTGTGTGGGGCTCTGGAGGAGGAGGAGGAGGGATTTATGAATTTAGGGGAGCAGAGGGCAGGCTCCTGTAAGTGAATTAAAGTCAATTATGGGCGTGGGGGGCTTAGACTCTGCAGGGGGGCCCAGTGCATGGGGCAGGCTTCTCAGAATCGCCCCCCAGACACCGAGCAGAGATGGACCCCGACCCTGAAACCTTCTCATTGTCTCTAGGGTCCGGAGTCCTCACCTGACAGGAAGTCTGCCTGTGCCTGGGATGTTTCTGATTGTTAAGCGGTATGACAGACAGTCCTGAGGCTGGCAGATAGCGGTGAATGTTTGCTGAGGTCTGAAGCTCTGAAAGGGTGCGGAGGCTGGGGTGGGGGTATGGGTGGGGTGTGGGTGTGGGTGGGGGGTCCATGGACAGGGGCTGGTCTGGCCCTGCCGGGGCAGCGCGGCTGTCCGGCAGCCTGGGTGAAAGTGGGCAGAGCAAGAAGAGGCGCTTTCCTGGAGCCGAGCGG
The DNA here is from genome assembly GCF_029834395.1 of Sorex fumeus. Lineage (NCBI taxonomy): Eukaryota > Metazoa > Chordata > Mammalia > Eulipotyphla > Soricidae > Sorex > Sorex fumeus. The sequence goes on along the minus strand of NW_026606255.1, from coordinate 672,304 downwards.
TTCCTTTGTTCTGCAGATCTCAGCCAGAAGGAACAGCCCATTTCACCGTCTGCAAACCACCACCCCAGTGCCTCCGCCTCCCCCGTCCCCCCCTTCCCAACCTGGGGATTCATTTGCTGCTTCTCCCTCCTCCCTCCTCCTCCTCTTCCCTCCTCCTCCTCCTCCTCCTTCCCCTCACCTCCTCCTCGCCCCGGAGCTGTCCCCCGGGGACAAAGCTCTTTGTTGCTAACACTCCACGACAATGCGGACTCGCACAGTCCCCTGGGCACAATCAGGGCTGTCCTCCTAGGAGTGATCGCCGGGGCGAGAGAGACCCCCACCTGTTGATGCTCCCCCCACTCCCCCCCCCATCAACCCCAGCATCCCGGGGTGATGGACAGCCCGCATTGTGCTCGGGACGCGCGCGCTGGCCCCGCAGGCCCCGCAGGTGGCGCTCGCGAGCAGCGCCCGCCGCCCCTCCCCCGCCCCGCGCCGCCGCCCGGAGCCTCCCCCGGCTCCGAAGCGAAAACAGATGTTTTCATCATTTCTGGCTCGGGCATGTGACTCGCAGTTCAGCGGTGTGCCGACAGGACCCAGGGCTGCATTCCACCCCCCCCTCCACCCCCACCTCGCCCCGTCCTTGGCGAGATGAAGATCCGTCCTGGAAGGCGGCTCCCACCTAAGGGTGCCATCCCCGCACCCCGGCTGGATGCGCACGGGCGCACGGGGCGCGCTCCGCCCGCAACGCCTTTGTGGCCAGCCCGGCTGGTCCCCAGGCCCGTCCTCCCGCCCCCCGCCCCCCACCCCACCCGCGAGCGCCTGAACCAGCTCCCCTTCCACCCGCGAGGGGCGCCAGCTTTGCACAATAGCCCCGCTCCGTGGGCCGGGCGCGGGGCTGGTGGGTCCCCGAGGGATGCGACCAAGCCCGGGGGTGGCCCCTGCTTCCCCGCGCCCTCGGCAGGTGGCAGCATCGGCCCGGCCTGGCTCTTGCCGCCGCCGCCGCCGCCGCCGCCGGCCAGCCCCGCGGCGCGGCCCTCCTTTTACTTTCGGTGGCCTCCAAATTATTAGTTCCAGATGAGTTCTTGCAATTGTAATATTTGGTTTAACCCAATCTGCCCGATTGCGTCAGCACATGCTCAAATGCAGCCGTCTGCAGGCGCACCAGACATCAGAGGCAGCCTCGGGGGTGTCCACATTCCTTACCCTTTGGGGGAATTGAAAATAAAATATATAATAATAATAAGAAAGGAGGGTTGATTTATCCCCAGATCGAAAGGAGGTTGAGAGCCGGGCTGGGCGGCAGGGGGAAGAGTGGGTGGAGAGAGGGGAACCTCAGGGCCCCGGACAATGGGACTTGGAGGCTGAGCCCGCTGGAGTGGAACCGGGTTTGTTTGTGGAACTCGGAAGGGACCTCTGGGTCCTTTGAAGGTTAGAGCAAATAAGCAAAACTGGGGGGGCATTTGGCCTTTCTAAGCGACGACCTCTTCTCGCAGGCACGGAGCTAGCTGCCATTGTCAGAAGCCCGCCAGCCAAACACTGGGTCTGGCTGCCGGGAAGGGGCACCCCAGCTCCCAGGCTCAGGGTTCTGATGCCGGGCCTGGAGGGCACAGACAGAGGCCTGGAGGCCCAGTGATAAGCTTCCTGCAGGGCAATAAAGCACGAGAGGCCCCCAGGACCCTGGAAACTGTGCCCCCACCTCCCCCCAACCCAGGCAGCACCCAGGGGGCCCAGGCACCCACCCAAGTGGTCCCAGGTTTTTGTCAGTCAAGGCTAAGGGACCCCCCGCCCCCCATCCAGGGAATTGGGGCCAAGTGTGCAAAGGCAGTGGGGCAGGGGAGTGGGGGTCCCTGCTGGAAGCCAGACAAGGAGGGGGGTCTGTATTCTCTCCCCTGGGGCAAGACCCCTCCCGGGCGGGAACCACCTCACCGCAGCCTCCCTGCCCGCCCAGGCCTCGCTCACATTCTCCAGGCAGCTCTCTGGAGGCTGCGGAAAGATTCCTGCCGCCACCTGCAGGGCGCTGGCCCTTCCCCGCGGGGCACTGGCTCGACACGGCTCTGATCAAAAGGCCGCCGGCTGCCAGCCGCCTGGGCCCTGCGCGGAGCTGGTGGCTGTGGCCGGTCGGGGCTGTGGCCCCGAGCTTGGGCCGCCTTCTGCCTGTCCTGCGGCCTGCAAGGCACCCGGGGAAGGGGGACACGGGCCGGCTCCCTCCTGCACCAAGGGATCAACTTCCTACTACTTTTCTTCCAGTCTGGAGATACCCCCTTCCCGCCCTCCTCTCCAGGTCCCCCGCAGCTGAGGGGGGGGGGCTCTGCCCAGCAGGGGGGACAGTGCTGCTCGCTCCACTGGAGCCATAGCCAGGGGGAGATGATCATTTTTTTGGGGGGGAGGGTCACACCCAGCGACGCTCAGGGGTTACTGCTGGCTCTGCATTCAGGAATTACTCCTGGCTGTGCTCAGGGAGCCTATTAGATGCCCGGGATTGAACCTGGGTTAGCCCTGTGCAAGGCAAATGCCCTCCCCACTGGACCATCGCTTCGGCCCCAAGGGGAATGTTGTTTTCTCCGGAGAATTGCTTTGGAGGTCCTCGAGTCCAGAGGCCCCAGCCCTGACTGCTTGAGCATCGCTGGTCCACCCCCACCCCCAAGCTATGAAATCAGAAAGGGGTCACAGTGGGCAGTAAGGGCAATAACTTGCAAACCACAGTGCCCCCACCCACCCGTGGCCATCACCTGCCCCCAGCAGGGACTAGAAGTCACCGCGAGTCTAACCCAGCCTTCCTCAGCAGACAGACAGCATTCCTAAGAATGAAGAGTCCAGCCAAGGTAGGGCACACCTGGTCAATTCTGCGCCTGGCGTTTCTGTGCGAGACCCGGGCTCCCCAGTGACAAGGACCAGGGTGTCCTCTCTCCACTGTCCCCTTCTCCAAGCTCAGTCATTCCTCCAGTGACCACGGCCCGGAGCCTGCTAGGTCCTGGGAGAAGCAAAGGCTCTAACCACCCTGCAAGGGGCTTTAGATCTCACAGTGTCAAAACACACTTCCATGCAGAGAGGAGGAAGAGCCTGCCCCTTGCCACACGCACCTGAGGTCCCTCCTTTGGGATGTTTCCAGAAGGGACCCCACCTGCAGGGGCCAGGGTGGTGCTGCTCTTATGGGTGTGCAAGGCCCTAAGAGGTCAGGGACTTGGTGGGGTTGAGTGGATGGATGAGATGACCTTGGATGAAGCTGCCTCTCGCCTTGAGATGCTGTGGGCCAGGGCGGGGGCTCAATTGCTTCCCTGCCGGGGGGTAGCGAACACCCTCCAACATGGACCCCACTATGCACAGCCAAGTCTGGCTCAGCCTCTGAGAGGACGGAAAATGGGTCCGTTCTGAGACCGGATCTCTGAGATCTCTGAGGACTGCAGGAGGAGGCAGTTGGCAGAAGAGACTGGAACAAAGCGAGACACACCTCCCAGGGGCTGTCTCGGTGGCCGGGTGACGAGAGGGAACCCCGGAACCAGTCAGCCCAGGGCCTTGGAGTGAAGGAGCAACTGGGGTTCCTGTTTGGGGCAGGCTCGCCTTGGCATACCCCAAGGTGGCGGGCAGGGCCCTGCTCTCTTGCCACCATCAGTCACTGTGAAGCCTCTGATGCAGGGGACAGTGAGGTACCTTCCCTCAGGTTGCTCCGACAAGCAGCACCAGAAAGACAAAAACTTGGGGGGCCCGAGGTTGACGCTGTCGCCGGACTGCCTTCTCTACAGGCCCTCCTGGAGAATTCCATCTCTCCTTGACGGAGTCACCCAGGGTTTGACCATCACTGGGGCTCCCTTGGCCACCCTCACGTTTCTCCTCTTCTACAACATTTACTAAGCATCTCCTGTGTTGGGGGCTGGAGCGATAGCACAGCGAGTAGGGCGTTTGCCTTGCACGCAGCCCACCCGGCTGAGCTGGGTTTGATTCCTCCGCCCCTCTCGGAGAGCCCGGTAAGCTACTGAGAGTATCTTGCCCAACATGGCAAAGCCTGGCACGCTACCCATGATGTATTCGATATGCCAAACACAGTAACAACAAGTCTCAAAATGGAGACGTTACTGGGCCTGCTCGAGCAAATTGATGAACAGCAGGAGGACCGTGACTGTGACTCCTGTGTTGGACAGAAAGAAGAGAAGGGGCATCTGAGCCCAGGGCAGACCTGACTTGCAGATTTAAAGAGAGGAAATGACATTATACCTAATATTATACCAAATGCATGCGATGAACATGGACTAGACACTAGGTCCAAGGAGGAAGAAGATATCAAACAAAATCAAGGGGGTGGGGGGTTGGGTTTTTAATCCACACCTGGAACTGCTCTGGGAAACGAGCTACCCCTCACTTTCCCCCAGCTTGCTCTCCGCCCTTTTGGGGGACAACTTGGGGGGATCTGGGTGTTGACAATGTGATGGGCTCACTGGTGGTTTGGCAGCTGTGACAATGGCCCTGCAGGTTTATAGAAGGGTCTTATCATGAGCGGCGCCTGGAAGCATTTATGGGCCCATGTTATGGGATTTGCAACCTCCCTTTAGAGGACACAGAGAAACAAAAAAGCAAGTTTGTAATAATATGAGCACCTGCAGAGCCTGGAAGGTATTGGAGACTCACTGTCAAGGAGAAATTCAGCTTCTCTGTGGATTGAAATCCTTTCAAACTAATAAAGGCAAGACCAAAAAACACCCCCCCCCAAAAAAAAAAACCGCCTCGCATCACTTCCTTCCTCTCTGCTCAGCTGGACCCAGCCTGAGGCCATGAGCAGCCTAAAGCAGGACAGATAGCATGGGAGTGACCCAGAGTTAGCGGGGTCTGGCGAGAGGCCCATGGTGTGTGCTTCGCGGAATGATGAATGGAGACGTATCTGTAGGTCTTGGTGGCACAGAACAAGGAGTAATTCCTTTGTCCTGGGCACTCTGGGACAGTGAGGGAGCTGGGACAGCCACTGACTTAGGAGAACAAAGCTGTCTCTAGGGCCTAGGAGAGGACGCAGTGGGAGCACCAAACTAGGAGTAGCCTCTAAACTTCTTAGCCCCAAGTAGGGAAAAATCTCTTGATCACTTGACATCCATTACTCATTGATTTGTTTGAGCGGGCACCAGTAACGTCTCCATTCGTCCCTGTCGCGTGCTAGTGTAGCCCAATGGTGTCTGCTCGTTCTAAGAACATGAAGAGCCTCAAACCGATCGTCCAGGGTCTTGACGAAGAAGTCTGACCATCTCGTAGGTGGGCGGACATGCGATCTTTTTTTTTTGGGGGGGGGTCATACCCAGCGATGCTCAGGGGTTACTCCTGGCTCATGCACTCAGGAATTACTCCTGGTGGTGCTCAGGGGACCATATGGGATGCTGGGAATCGAACCCGTGTCGGCCATGTTGGCTGCGTGCAAGGCAAACGCCCTACCCGCTGTGCTATCGCTCCAGCCCTGGGCATGCGATCTTTTGATGTCCTGTGGAATCCAATCGGTAACGGCTCTAGGAATAGCCCCAAATGGCTCTAGTCCAGCGGTCGTCTCCAAACCGTATTAGATGTCCAGCCCATCTGATTTTCGACGCCTTGGCAAACGAGACAGCGTCCCTGATTCTTGACCGTCGATGGAGGTCGGAACTCCAGATTCTTTCTCTCATTTGAGTGAAGCGGGTTACTCCAAGCATAGCTCTTTCGATTCCTCTTTGGGAGACCCGAATAGCATTCTCATCCTGTTTTCGTAGGGTCCAAGGCTCTGAAGGGAAAAATAAATAAAAGAAAAAAGATGAGAAAGGGTAAGGCAGAGAGCAAGAGCTGGAGGGACATACAAGCCACGGCTGGACCGGAATCCTATGGGTGGCCATCTGAAAATAAAACACTCTGGTCTTCTGCCATGACACGGACCCATGTTTCTCTGGTTTGCCGGGGATCTGTTACTACAGCTTTGGGTACAGCTGTGTGACCAACCCGGACCCATTTTTTCCCTAAGCACATGTTCCTCCTCTGTTAGCCCTTGCCCAGTTCTGCCAGGAGACGGCTCTTCTCTGGCTTTCCTGTCCTGATCTTGAAACTCCCTCACTATTGTGTGCCATGGAGCCTATCTGGACCACGGCCGGTGCTGACATCTTTTTTTGGGGGGGCGCGTCACACCCGGCAATGCATGGGGGATATTCCTGGCTCTGCACTCAGGAATTACTCCTGGTGGTGCTCGGGGGACCATATGGGATGCTGGGAATCGAACCTGGGTCAGCCGCATGCAAATGTCCTACCCGCTGTGCTATCGCTCCAGCCCCTGCTGACATCTTCTTGCTCTGGAAGGAACTCTCACGACAGAATTCTCAGCCTTTAGGAATTTCTGATCCATTTTTTTGTGGCTCATGTCCCCACATTGGCCTCTTCCCCGTGTGCAGGGGTGAGGAGGCAAAGTTCACGGTTTCCTGGGTTCTCCATGCTGGATGGGTTTGCTGGCTGCAGGCATCGGGGTGCAGGAAAGGAAATGGCTATGATTGGGCTCACGCCAAGCCCCCAGATGGGTCACATGGACGTCTGGGCAGGGGGGTGGGTCACCAGTGTGAAAAATAAGAACGTTCCTGTTTTCTGTTCCCAGCATAGTTCTGGGTGCCTAGAGTACTTAATTACTCTCCTGTGCGGGCAGTCTCATCTTTGTCCGCTCCTCCTACTCAACCTACTTGATTGAATTCTGCAGGGCAAATGTCCTGTCTTTTTTTTTTTCTTTTTGGGTCACACCCAGCAATGCACAGGTGTTACTCCTGGCTCTGCACTTAGGAATTACTCCTGGCAGTGCTCAGGGGACCATATGGGCTGTTGGGAACCGAACCTGGGTCGGCCGCATGCCAGGCAAATGCCCTACCCGCTGTGCTATCGCTCCAGCCCAAGTGTCCTGTCTTAACTGGCTTTGAATCTCTGGTGCTTGCCACATTTCTGGTACTTAGTACCTGTTCAATAAATGCTTACTGAGAGCGTCAGAGGAGTAATGAGTGGACAGAGAGAGGAGTTACTTTTCACTGGTGTCCACTTGGGTTTCTGCCCCATTAGTCCCTCGTTAGAGGGCATAATTGAGAATCGACTCTGCGTGTGGGAAGTAACAGTTAAAGATGGGTCACGGCGAGTGTGTTGGTCTCTGCTCATCTGGGTCAGCATTTTCTACAAGGCTCCCGAACCCAGGGTGGAGCTTCCTCAGGGAAGCCGTTTTACCGACTGGCCTGTGTTGCCAGGACCCAGCGGGCTTCCAGAAGGTTGACTCAGCACCGAGCTGGGGAAAGAGTGGAGTCTGAACTCTCAGGAGCCAGACTTTGCTCCCCATGTGTGTCTTTCACTGCAGTCCAAGCCAGAAGTGAACGGGAGTTACATCACCAGACTACTGAGTCCTGTTCCCATTCCCCGTCATCCCATCAGCAGGGAAATGCATCCCTACATCCACAGGAGCCGTGACCGTTTCACTTCGGTTTCAGACACCAGGCAACCAAATGCAGAAGACGGCGCAGTGGACACAAAGAGCCCGGGCCAGCAATCGTGGGGCCTGATCTGATCACTAACTAACCATCCTTGGTCCACAGAACAGATGGCGGGTAATTGTGTTGGCTTGTGTGTTCTCTCCTGCAGCACTCTCTTGATTACAGTTTTCAAACTGTTCTCTGTCCCAGGCCCCCTCCCCAGCCCCTGCCAGGACGCACTCTCTGAAGGGTGGGAAAGAGTCTTCAGTTGTCTTCATACCTTGGGACTGAGCTCGCCCTCTCTGTGGGATTCTGCCAGGAAATAAAGGCATCAGGCTAGACCAGAGAAGGGTTGAGATTCCACTGAAGGGGCTCTGAGGGGCAGTTCCACTGACCGACTTCGAATGGACACCCCACAATCTGAGTCGGGGTCTGACCCTGCGGTGGAGAGAGCTTTTCTTCGCTTCATTCTACTTCTGAAGCCAGAAGCCAAATCTCCTTCTCTCTAGAGGTCCACTTGGTGGAAGAACCACACTATACAGCATTTGTGGAAAGACATGTGATCAGCCCTGGGGACTCTGGCCCTCAGGGGCCATTGCCAAGCCACTCAGCCACGGGGCACGCATTATGTGTCAGACGTGGAATCTCAGGCCTCTGGGCTCTCTGCCGTTGCTCTGCCCCACCTTCTTGGAAGTCTGCACAACTGCCCCCCACAGATTCTATTGGATGCATTGGTGCAGAGGAGGGAGCCTGTCGGAAGCAGGGTCTTGGGGAGGCTTGGGGAGGAGATGAGTATCCCTGCATGCAGTAAAATGGATACGCTCATCTGCTTATACACTGAGTGTTTCGGATTCCCCCTGCTCTGGAGACGATCTAGGAATTCTTTGGCTTCCAAATGGCCACACTTCTGCCTGACTCCCATTTCCGGGACTAATACCAAGAGGCTCTTAGTGGTTCTGCTTCTTTTAATTTTAGACCTTTCTTTGGACTTTAGTCCCAAGGCCCACACCCATCTGAATGTCCTCAGAAGTAGGGGTACTGGGTAGATATGATACAAAGCAGGCCAGATGGAACAAGGGTTAGAGCATGTGCCTTGTATGCAGCCAACTCTGGCTTCGTCCCTGGCACTGCGGGGCTGGTGGGGGGGAGGAGGGGTTGGGCCTCTTGGGCACCATAAGGTCTGCGCAGGAATGCATCTTTGGACCCTTTGCATTGAGCTGCTGGCCTGTTGGCAGAGAGTGGCTGGGAGGGGCTCTCCAGGTCTCTTAAGTGCACACACACACACACACACACACACACACACACACACATGCATATACACACACCCCAAATCAAAACCCAAACCCCAAACCAAGACTGCTGAGAGAGAGGCAGGGCAGAATTTTCAAAGTGACTAAAGGCGAATGCTCTCCATGGGGGCCCATCCCCACCTAGACACTGAGTTTGAGCAGGGGTCTCCTCTGGAGTCACTGTGATGTGGTTCGGGGTATCTGTGTTGTGGACTCCTCACAATTTCTCCTTTCCTGATGCCCCCACCGCACAAGTGTCCTGGTTCCGGGGCCAGGAGTCCAGCACTGCTGACTCTGCCTGTCAGGGGCCCACCGGGCTCATCACTCTGAACTCTCCTGAGCCTGTTTCTATCCCTGCCAAGCGGTGAGCTCCAGCAGTCTCACGGCATTTCAGTCTAAGAATAAACACCACGTTTGTCGGACAAACCTAGGTACTTGGCAGAGGCTCAAATAACCCGAGTATCCTTCTCCTTCCATTTTAAAAAATTCTGAGTCTTCTCATTGCAAAATGTAAACAGAACACCTCTCTTACTGGGCGGGGTACGCAAGAGCACACACAGTTTCTGAAGCTCTTACCTGCATGAACCGTTATTATTATGGTTACTCCCAAAGAGCAGATGGTCAGCTGGGCGCCCAGGATGCACGCATGTGGGACATTCACAGACGGAACCTGACCAGGCACCCCCACGTCCCCGTACCCTATGAGGGACCTGAATGTACCCAATCCCATCCTCCAGCAGGAAAGCAAAGCCACCAAGGAGGCTGACCCATGCTCTTTGGTGGTTTGATGGGTTCTCAAAGGTGCCAAATCATTCTGCCCGCCAACCGGTCAAAGGCATTGCAGGGGTGAGGAGGCAAAGACAGATAGATGCCTAGCTCGGCCTCTCCTGCCCTGCTGCCGAGTGAGATCGCCTGACTTTCCAACAAGCCCCTCTGGTCTTCTTCCACAACTTCTGCATCTTTGGGGGGTGGCGTACCAGACCCTGAAGCTGTAACTGGATTCCCATTCTGTCTAGTCATGTGTCGCTCACACATTCCCTCTGACAGTCAGGACAGGACGTCACATATGGTACGTGTTCAGTACATATTTATTGGATGAATGGTCACTTTTTCTCTTCCATATCATATTTAAAAAGATTTAATTAAGGGATTAGCTGTGAACAGTACTGTGCCAAGCACCCCACTGAGATAATTACATGAAGGATTCCTGTCCCTAAGTAGCTTAACATCTAAAACTGTTAAATGGATATAAACATGCATCGATAGCAGCCAATAGCCCGGGCTCGGAACCTGGAATCTATGGATAGTCTCTGCCTACCAGAACCCCCTGAAATGACACAAGAAATGTGACGTGTGGGACCCCAGCCCTTCGCCACTCTGGGAGACGCAGGAAAGAGGTGGTGAGAAGCAGCTGCAGGTTCTGGGTGATTTTATTCAGTAGATGGAAAGAGGAACGTGACAGTTGAGACAGAACCAGGATGACCCTTGGGCTTTCTATTTGCGCCTTCATTTGGCTGCCCGGCCACGTTCTACAGGGCTAAGAGTTTGGTGGTCCAGGCGGGAGCTGATGTAGGGGACACGGAACTGAGAAGCCCGCCCGAGGCTTCTCCTGTGTCGCCAGCACAGATGCCGGGAACAGCGGGAGTATGAAGTCAGGCTGGAGAAGAGAGTGTCTGGGATGGAGCTAGACATGAGGGAACCATTGATGTGTACAGGAGAGCTCAAGCCTTTGGCTGAGGTACCAGTGCGCCCGTGAGGGTGTCCTGCGTTTTTGGGGGGCAGGGAGGGGTAGGAGGAGGAGGAGGAGGCGGCCCCAGAGGGAGAGGCCAGTCTTAGGAAGAAATTCAGATGAGTGCAGGCCCCTTGAAGTCTAGGAGGGGTGCCCAGAAGTGATATGTCAAGTTTTGCTTCAAGAAATGGCCCCACCCACTCCCGCCTTCTCTGAGCCCCTGATGCGTCTCCAGGAGGTCAGGCATTGTCCCTCAATGATCTTAGTGTCTCAAATGCTTAGCACAAAGCCGGGCACAAAACCAGCACTTGCCCATTGGCTAAAGAACTGGAGGGGCCAAGGAGGGGGAAGAGAGTCCTCTAGGGCGGAGATGGTGGTGGGCGAGAGGTGGCTATGTCAGCACACATTGGGGTGGGGGTCGGGGGATGAGGCCAGGTGAAGGGGCTGCCTGTCCCCCTGCGGCAGGAAGCAGGACAGCTGAAGCCCTGAGTAGCACAGCCCATATTGTCATCTGCGCACAGGGGCACTTGGCTGTGGGGTGACGGCACTCCCACCCCCACCATCTGCTCTCTTGACTCCCAGCCCACTGGCTCCAACATCACTTACCTCTTAATTACTGGCCCGGGCTCCAGCCTGGCACCAGAGACCAGCTTCACGCCCCTGGTGCCTTTTAAGCAGTGACCGGATGAAGCCCACCCCTCCTGGCGGAGAGTCCTCTCGGTGACTCCAGCCAACCCTTCCCTTCTGTGATGTCCCGAATCTGCCCACTTAGCGGCTCAGAGCAGCTGGGTACCCCTGGCAGTTCTGAGCTGGTTGTGTCCACTCAGGACAATGCCCCACCGGACAAACTGGCATCTAGGGGCCTCTGAGAGGAGCTGGCACAGGATAGAACCAATTAAGGGGACAGTTGGGAGAGGCCGGGAATGCATGGTTCAAGCTGCCACCGGTGCAGTTTCTAAGCTATGGTGGCCACGGCTGGAAACCCAGATAGAAGGTTCCGCTATGCTACCCGGGAGCTCGGGGAGACAGATTCGTCTTCCTCTGGTGACAAGTTGTTCTGGAGCTGCCCTCCCTCCAACGCTGCTCAGCCTCCCACACCCCAGCTCCAGGCAGTCGATGCTATAATTGTATTTTACTTTTCTCATTGATGCATAGCTGGCTTACAATTTGAGGAGGTCTCAGGGAGTCTCTGTGTAAGTGGTACTAAACCTACCTTCACAAGTAGCCTCAGCTCATTCCTCCCATCCCTCCCCATGCCCTCTGCTGGTCACCAGTGCCCGCTGCCTCTGGGAGGTAGGTGGTGGCTTCTACCTGCCTAGTTCACTTTCATTAGTCAATCCTATACCACACAGGAACAAAGAACAACAATGACGGAAACCCCACGTCTGAGTGAGACCATCCGCGACTATCTTTCATGTCCCCTCCTTTCACTCAGTTCCAGAATCCCTTCAGTTCCATCCATTTCGCCCCCAACAGCACAGCTTCACCTTTGTCATCGCTGAGTAATATTTCACTGTGCACACAGACCACTGCTGTTTCAATCAGGAAGCAGAGAAAAACCTTCTCTTCCTTCCTCTTGAACAGACGGTAACCCAGATGGAGTGATGACGCACCTCTAGGTGGATCTGAAGCAACGCAGTGGTTCTGCAGATTCTTCTCTGACAGCAAGAGGAGTCTTACCTTGTCATCCTTCCAGCACGACGAAGGAGGAGGTCACACCCACAGGAAGCAGAAGGATCTGTCCCTGGGCACATCTAAAGAGTGGGCAAAAGGAGAGAGAGAGAAAGAAAGCATTTTTTCATGTTTAGAAAAAATATTAAATAATAATAACCCATTTAGCAAAAGCCCTAATAAAATCTGAATTTTGTTTTCTGTTTTTGGACCACACCTCGAAATACTCAGTGGCTATGCCTGGCTCCGAGTTCAGGAATCACTCCTGGTGGTACTCAAGGGATTGAACTTGGGACAGCCTCGTGCAAGGCCAGCTCCCTCCCTGCTGTACTGGCCCCTAATGAAATCTTAACTAATTGGACTATCAACAAAAAAAGTGTTTTAAAAAAGGGTCCTCTCAACTAAAGAACTGAGGTCTCTGAAGCTGAGTGCCAGCCCATCCCCTCCTAGGGGCACTGGGCAGGAATAACAATGGAGGGGGTCAGTCTTTTTTTTTTTTTGAGTCACACCTGGTGATGCACAGGGGTTCCTCCTGGCTCTGCCCTCAGGAATTACTCCTGGTGGTGCTTGGGGGACCATATAGGATGCTGGGAATCGAACTCAGGTTGACCGCGTGCAAGGCAAACTCCCTTCCTATTGAGCTATCGCTCCAGCCCCCCTGAGGGGTCAGTCTTGTCTCTGACTCTGACCATGAGTCCCTGGCACCATTTAGCACTGGCTCCGGTTTTCAGAGAGGAGTGAGCACCCAGCAACCCCCATGCTGGACCCTTGTTCTGAAGGCAGTGGAGCAGCCGAAGCTTTTAGGTCGTTTAATTCTGAAAGGGGGACATGGGGATTACTCCTGGCTCTGCACTCAGGGATCACTCCTCAAGGGCTGGAGGGCTCATAGGAGATGCCAGGGATCGAACCCAGCTTGGCTGTGTGCAAGGCAAACACCCTAGCGCCTGTAACTATTGCTCTGGTCCCCATCAGTGAATTATTTTAGGGCTGTGGACAGGTGAGCAGATGGAGGCACACAAGGGCCAAGCCATGGAAGTTTCCGGAGCAAGGTGAGTGCTGGGAGAGGGGCGTGCCTTCAGCTCATGGGCAGTCTAGGTCCTGGGTGCAAGAGCAGAGGCTCAGCAGAGAAAGGAACACTGGGTTGTCTTCTGAGGTGGGGCGGTAGGGCCCAATCCCAGAGAAGAGAACATTCCAGGCGGGGGTAGGGCTGCTGGGAGGGCGGGGGCAGAGGGCAGAAAGAGGGTCTGGGACAGGGTGAAGGAAGGGACACGCCTTGACCGGGAGCTGTTCTGCGGGGAGACGGGCCAGACTGCGGTGGAGGATCTTAAAGTCAGGCCAAGGACTTGGACTCAGAGGAAGGAGAGAGACTTCAGGGCTTTGAAGGAGCAGCTGAGGAATGTGTTCAGAGCTTCTCTGCCCTCCACTGTCCCCAGCCTGCCTGTCGCAGGCGCCGTCACACCTGGCATTTCAAAGCCGGGAGCGTTTTTCAAAGTGCACCGAAAAGCTCCTTGTCATTCTTTCAGGAGATCTCCTCTGCCCGCCAAGCAGTAAAATCACTGAAGTCAGGTTGCTGTTGTTTCTCTCTCTCCTTTTCTTTTCTTTTCTTTTTTTTTTTTACAAGCGCCATTATGAAGGTGTGAAATATTAGACACTCGCGCATCTGGGAATAAGATTGGAGGCGAAAACGGGTGAGTTTCCCATCTCAGCTAACGAACCGGAATATGGTCTTTATTTGTTGAGCGGCAAAAATGTTTCGAGGTTTTGGTCATCCCTACAGAAGACTTTTTTATTTTTAATAATTCAGTGTGGTGTAATTACTTTAATTAATCACTTTCTTTTCAGGGAGGCCAGAGGGCTTCATTCCTTTCTTGTTACTAAAGGTAATTTCTGGGAGTTTTTTTTTTTTTTTAAGATTTCATTGGGAGGCGGGGGCCCGGGGGCAGGGAGAGAGAGAGAGAGAGAGAGAGAGAGAGAGAGAGAGAGAGAGAGAGAGAGAGAGAGAGAGCACGCTTCTCCAGAGATGGAGGGAGTACCTGCACAATCTCAGCATTAGAATATGGAAGCATGAAACTGCACAGCTCAAGTGGGGAGATGCGGATGACACATGTGCTCGGGTATCACATGTGCTTGGCCAAATGGGCACAGGCAGCACATGGGCTTGGGCAGCATATGCGTCAACTGTCAACTTCTGGGAGTTTTAAGGAGATAGAAGGAGGTAGGTAAGTAGGAACCCAGTTAACTCTTTCACGAGCCCTGAGAAGTGTTTTCTTTCCTTAGTGCTCTACCATCTCCATCTCTCTGCCTGGGTTTAGACAGACACACCACCATCCCTTCCCTCTCATTCCCTCTTTAGGACTGTCAACAAAATGATCTCTGACCATTCTGCGCCCTCAAAACCGTTATCTGGAGTCAAAAAGTAAAATGCTATTTAGAGCAAGTCAATATTTTTGCATCTTTCTGAGTCATGATGAATATACTGGGAATGACAATAGCTTTCATAGCTTTTATTGTACAATCAATATAATTTGCTTCCCGTGCAGGGAAATATAATGAGCTGAAAGTTCACGTGGTGGCACCGAAAAAGTGGTCCCTTCTCAAGTTTGTGGGTGGAAGGTCCTTTCCTGATCAGAGCTGGGGTCTGGGGAGGGGGCATGGCCCCCTCCTGGCTCCTGACCTAGCAGACCGCCCTTACGCATCTCTCTTAATTTGTGGGGCCTTTGCTGGCCTTTGGCACCCAGGTAATGACAATGCTTTTATTTTTATTTTGTTTTCTTGGGTCACACTGGCGGTGCTCAGGGCTTACTCCTGGCTCTACCCAGGAATTACTGCTTCTCATGCAGATCAGGGGACGATGTCAGGTGCCAGGGATCAAACAGATTTGCCGCAAGCACCCTGACCACTGTGGTCTTTCTCTGGCCCCCACAATGCTTTTAGACAGAGTTAATAATACATAAATATGTGGGGAATTTAGTGGCTTGCTTTGGCCTGGCATGGGTTATAACCTGTTTTACCTGAATGACATAGTTCTCTGTCCACTGACCCTGAACCTTCTCTCTCTTGCTGCAGGAATAGGAGAGCACAGATCCTTCAATTTACCCCAAACTATAAAAGGACCTCAGAGGGACGAATGCATTGAATTAGAAGGAGACACACCCTGGAAACCCCATCTTTTGGGTGACCCTCTCTCTCCCAGAGTCTGCTTGGCTTCCTCTCCAGGGGGAGCAGTGGACAAACCCCTCCTTCCTGGGCGGCCACCCTCCCTGGCACTGGTCTCTAGGTGAGTGATCTGAGGCTTCCTGGGAGTTGGGAACAAAGCGAGGACCAAGAGGTGGCCTTGACCCAGGTGCATCTCCCAGATGTCCCGGGAGAGGCTGCCTGGGGTCTCCCATTCGGGGTTCCAGGCTGAGCGCTTTTATTTTGAAACATGGACGGTCTGAGATCAGGTTTACTCAACCCTGACTCTGGCTTTGAACTGAACTACAAATGCTACCTGTCACCTGAAGGGTACAATTAGGGTCCCTGCTTTGAGCTGTGTTTTCAATTAGAGCTGGGGACAGCCATGGGCAAAGCCTGGGATGTATTTGGCTGAAAGAGAAAGAAGGGTCTATTGATACATTTCCATTTTTGTTTGATCTCCTCCCCTTTTCTGCACGTGTACGGGCACACGTGTGCGCACGCGCGCGCGCTCACACACACACACACACACACACACACACACACACACACACACACACCTTCAGCCTGGGAAGTCACAGAAATCCGCAAGAAAAAAATCAATAATCAGATCAATTCCTACCATAGATCCAATAAAGCCGTGTGGCTGAATGCCCCCCTCCTTCCCCCCACCCCCTGCCCCCCTCCGCCCCGTCTGCCTGCATCCCCTAAAATGTTCTACTGCAATCAGAGAAGCTAATTGGTTGGAGCTGCCTGTGGTTTTAGGAAGTGCTCCGATTACAAAGAAAAATCCTTTTATGTTGCTGGATTCCAGCCACAGAATCTCTGAAGTCAGGAATCTGGCAGAGGTTGAACCCCCTCCGGGGTGTAAATAAACTGGCCAGGTCTATAACCCAAGAAGAAGCCAATTGTGTGTGTGTGTGTGTGTGTGTGTGTGTGGTGTGTATGTGTGCGCGTGCATGTGTGTGTGCGTGCGTATGCACGTGTGTGCATGCATGTGTGTGCATGTGTGTGTGTGCGCATGTGCGTGCATGTGTGTGTGTGCATATGCATGTGTGTGCATGCATGTGTGTGCATGTGTGTGCGTGTACGTGTGTGTGTGTGTGTGTGTGTGTGTGTGTGTGTGTTTCAAGTCACTCAGCTGAAACCTGAATATTTATTCAAGTCAAGATGTGGGTTACAGTCAGAGCTCAGACAATGGGATTTGGGGAAGGAGGTGAATGGAGGGGAAGAAGGGGCCCCTGTAGGGATCCAAGCTTCCTTCCGACCCAGGTTTGCAAGGAGCTGCCTAGAATCCAGGAACTGAGCATGACTGGCAGACAGCAACTTCCTTCTCTGCCTGCGGGAGGCTGTGATTCAAACAGCTCAAGAGGAGGAACACTTTCCAGCCCTGGTCTGGGAACGTCAGCGACATGCTTGGCCACACCGTGCCCACATGTGTTTGTTATCAGAAGAGGGGCATTTGTGGGGCCCGAGCTTACTGGGACCCAGTGAGGTGCTATCCTGGGAGGGGCCCTGGGGGGCCCAAATGTGTGTGTTTCTGAAGAGCTGTTTCTCGTATGCTGCCAATGGCCGTTTGGGGGTTCAGCTTATTGTGAGCAAGACTCGGGGCAGAACCCCAAACCTCTCTCGCCTCCTCGTGCTGGGGCATAACTGAGAGGGATGGGAGGCTCCTGGAGTGACAAGTGGACAAGTGCCCCATCTCTTCCGCATGCTGCTCCAGCCCTGCCCGACAGCCAGTGGAAGGCAAAACCCAGGCCATGGAAAAAACTGCCTTGGAATCGCCCGTTCTTCTTTGAGTCCATCGGATGTCACTAGCCCGTGTCATGAAACACACACACACAGACCACGGGCCAGTCCCCAGTAAAGCCACGGACCCCTGCTTTAACCTACCCAACATAATAACAGTCCAGCTCCGGAGCCCTTTTTTGGGGGTAGGGTGGGGGGGGGCTGGTAAGGCACGCTAGCTCCCCCCACCTCCATCTCCTTCCTTCCCATTGGCTCCTGCCAAGTCCCAAGAACCAATAGGATTCCGCTTCTCCATTCATGTCCTAGCAACAAGCCCCGTTCCAATCTTTCTCTGCCAAACTCACACCTGAAAAATTACATCATGAAAAATGGCGAAAGCAGCAAGGGCCGGAGAAGGGCCTTTTATTTATTTATTTATTTACTTATTTATTTATTTATTTCTTCCTCTGTCTGCTGCGGAGTTCATTTAAGGTGTTTTAGTCTAGATTTTTAAAGTGACCATGTCCTAGTAGGTTTCTGCTGGCTTTGTCGGTGCTGGCTGGCATCTAAAACGTGAAATGCACAGTTAGGGACCGAGAGAGGTGAAGGAAGAGGAGGAGGGGAGGAGCGGGTGGGGGGTGGCACATCTTGGTTATTGTGCATCCGGAGTAACTCTCTTTATGCAGGGGAGTGGAGAAACGGGTTGTTCAGACTGTGTGTGCCCTGGGGAATGACGGAAACCCCAAGCCTCAGCGGCTTACAAAGCCTGCCCGCTTTTCCTTACGAAAACACACAATCGTTCCCCAGCCGGTCTCCTGCTCTGGCGAATCCCCCCCCCCCCAAATCTCCCCAGCCCTTCTGGTCCTGCTGGCGAAGAAAGGGTCCGTTTTGTGTGGGGTGACCTGGACCCAGGAAGGAGTGGCCCTGTGGAGCCGGGAGGGTGGTGGCGTGGTTGCTGCGAGGGGCCACGTGTGTGGCTGTGCACGCGCCCGGCTGCAGAGGCAGACAGGCAGCTGGGGAAACGCAAGAACAACGAGCCCCAGATGACCAGGAGGGAGGGGGGCCAGTGGGGGCGCCAGGAGGGGGAGGTGGGGCCCTCAGGAATGGGGTGTGGGTGGGGGGCGGGGAGGGGAAGGCGCTCCCAGACCTCTCTTTCCAAATGTGCAAGGGTTTCCAATGAAAACATCCACCCTTCTAGGCATTTTTCAAGCTCCAGACGTTGATTTGCTGCTTCCGGCTCCCCCCGCCCCCCAGTCTAGCGCAGACAGCTAGCCCAGACTCAGACACAAAGAAACGCTGGCCGGCGCCCGAGGGAGCAGGAGCGCGGCCGGAGCACCTGCTCAGGCCCACGTGTCTGGTCCAGGACCCCCAGCCCGTCCCGGGCACCCAGTCCCAGACTCCGGCATCCTGGTGTCTGTGGAAGCGTGTGCATGTGTGTACGTGCGTGCATGTGTGTGTGTGTATGTGTGTGTGTGTGTGTGTGTGTGTGTGTGTGTGATGGAGGGGGGTAGCCATGCCCATGGCACCACCCGGGAAGCCCCTCAGGGCCTCGTGGGCCGTCTGGGTGCCTGTCAGGAAATAGATGCTATTGTGGTGGCTCTGTGGCGGGTTCACAGCTCACCTTAGCCAGCGCCTTGGCAGTGGCGTGGTCTGAGGTGCTTGGAAGGCGCGGGGCTCTATAAGGCCTGGCAAACCAAGGGAAGGCATGGCCGGGGAGGGGAGAGGCGTGTGGGAGCCTGCGACTGGGCCTGACCCCCCACGGCCTTCCAGATGAACGCTCCTACAGAAGGCTGGTGACCAACCATGGTGGTAGCCACTAATTGTGTGTGTGTGTGTGTGTGTGTGTGTGTGTGTGTGTGTGTCGGGGTGGGGGAACTCGGGGGATGCAGCTGCCCCAGGGATCCACAGCCCAAGAAGCTCGCTCAGGGTGCGCCAGGAAGGAGCCGATGTGCAGTATTGTCCACTGCAGGGGTCAGAGACTTTGGAGGGCTCCCTGGAAGGGACGGTGTGAGGAAGGAGCATTGTGGAAGGAGCTGGAAGTCCTGGTGCAGTAGTTGCCCCGGAGGGAGACCCTGAGTGGCTCTGAAACCACTGGTCCCTTGCCACGGCGGCAAGCACCACCCTGGGAAGGGCACAAGATGGGGACTGCTGCCTGGGAAGGGGACGGTCCACACAAGGTCACATGCATCTGGGGCTCATGGCAGATGGACGCCTCCCCCACTGCAGCCCTGGGCACTGCCCTCTGCCTAACACATCTGGGCACCCACTGGTGAAAACTGCTTCTTTCCCCCGGCCTTAGAGGCTGGTTCTCTGCCCTGCTCTCCCCCTCACACCCCTGCTTCTGCCACCTCAAACTCCCAAATTTGGATTATTCCTCTGGCCCGGGGGTCCACCCCAGGCCTCCCAAAACTTCAGCTTTGGGGATCCAGGAGCCCAGATACCCCCATCTGTGCCCCACAGGGAGCTTAGATTTGGGGATTCTCCCTCCCCACACCCCATTTGCTCCCACACCTCTGGAAGTCACATCAGTCACCACTTCTAGTCCCCTCGAACCTGCTCCTCGTCTGCACCCCATCTCCTCCTTCTGCTCCCACATCCAGTTGTTTATCAAGAACCATCTCTGTTTCCCAACTGCGTGGCTGTTCTATTGGCATCTCCTTGGCACAAGGTAACTGAGTCTCCCCCACTCCTGCCCACAACGCTTGCAGGGCACGCCCTGTGCTCAGGATCCCGAGATGATTCTACTGGGTCACCCTGTCTCTTCTCTCGGTTGTGCAACCCTCCCAGCAAAACTGACCTTCCTTCCACTCTTTCAAAATGCCCCTTTTTCCTTATGGGCCCTCCGTAAGGCACAACACACCCCTCCATAAGGAAAATCCAATCCACACAGAGCTTCAGCTGCCAGCTGGATAACCGCTCTCTTGGGGAACCCTCCCCGTCCCCCAAGACTGAAAATGGCACATTACACCCACCCAATTAACACCCACCTTCCTCGGGAGACTGTGGAAGCAAGATCTCAGCTGCTCTCTTCCTTCACCTTTAGAGCCTTTGGCGCATAGTAGGTGCGTGAGCATTATTTGTTGGCTGGGGAGAAAGGACAGGAGTGGAGGTGCCTACTTTAGTGTGGCTGATCCCAGTTTGATCCCTGGCACTGCACACAGACAGACCCTTAGCACCACCAAATAGAGAACATTCTCCCTGTGATCACTGTCACTGTCACTATCCTCCCGTTGTTCATCGATTTGCTCGAGCGGGCTCAGTAATGTCTCCATTGTGACAATTGTTACTGTATATGGCATATGGAATACGTCATGGGTAGCTTGCCAGGCTTTGCTGTGTGGGCGAGATACTCTTGCCGGGCTTTCCGAGTGGGGCAGAGGAATCGAACTCGGGTCAACCATGTTGGCCGCTTGCAAGGCAAGCTCCCTACCTGCTGTGCTATCACTCCAGCCCACACTGTGATCATTGTTTTTTTTTTTTTGCTATATTAGAACATATAGCACAGCGGTAGGGCATTTGCCTTGCATGCGGCCGGCCCCATCGGCCCAGGTTCGATTCCTCCGCCCCTCTTGGAGAGCCCAGCAAGCTACCAAGAGTATCTCACCCGCACAGCAGAGTCTGGCAACCTACCCATGACGTATTCGATTTGCCAAACACTGTAACAGCAAGTCTCACAATGGAGACGTTACTGGGCCCGCTCGAGCAAATCGATGAACAACGGGAGGACAGTGCTACAGTGCATATTAGAACATAGGGTTGGGCAAAGCTAAGGGAAACACAATTTATTTTAATCCAATCTGGATCATTTGGGGGGTGGTTTCAAGCTAGCGTTATTGGTGGTTTCAAGGTAGCACTGTTCTTCCATTGTTCATCAATTTGCTCCAGGCACCAGTAATGTATCCATTGTGAGACTTGTTGTTACTGTTTTTGGCATATCGAATACACCATGGGGAGCTTGCCAGTCTCTACCGTGCGGGTGGGATACTCTCAGTAGCTTGCCGGGCTCTCCAAGATCTCCTGAACGGCTACGTGCAAGGCAAACTCCCTGCCTGCTGTGCTATCACTACAGCTCATTATTGAGGTAGAGTTTGCATATATGTGACACAAATTTGCCCATTATTGAGATAGAGTTTGTTGTGACACAACCTTGCCTGCACAGAAACGAAGTGAAAGGAGGCACACAGGTGGTTGGGGTTTCCCAACCCTTCCACGTGTGGCAGCTACGAGGAGCAGGATGCAGAGACGACGCAATCTGGGGGATATTCCACAGCGACTCCACAGCAGTGGAACGAGGGTAAAAATAAAAAGATGGCACATGTTGTAGATGCGTCAGGTACTGATAATGAGAGTGTGCCTTAAAGTTCAGAGATATATTTGGCACCACAATAACAACACCTGTATGGATTGAATTAGGGCTTTGGCTGTGAAGAAAGTAAATGTACCGTAGACTATTGTTATAGAAGTCAGGGTGGGTGAGGGGAAATCATCCACCAAACCGAACTGACCAGGACACGGTGAGAGGAAGAGCTGGGCAGGTGTGGCCACGTGTGGGCAGAGCAAGGCCAACAGGGCCACTGATTGGCCTGGCTTGTCTACTGAAAGAGGAGCAAGAATTTGCCCAACAGATGGAAATAATCAGAGCTGAAGAGAGGGCAGACTAGGCAAATGGAACAATATGTCTAACAACACAGAGGCATAAAACGAACCACACTCACTTTGATCAGTCATTTTATGAACAGTAAGTCCCCACTTAACGTCGTCAATCGTTTCCGAAAAAACTGTGACTTTGAGCCAAACGACACAGGAGGAGGGCAGGTCTTCAAATAAGGTGGCTTCATTCCACAGCAGCTGGGATGGATTTTAACCCCCCACCCCCCATCTCTATCATCATGAAACAATGTCAAGCCCCTAATGTTATGGGGGACTTGCTGTATGTATGTTGCATTGTACCGACCATGCAAATCATAGTTTTCTCTTCCAAAGAGAGTGGGAGTCCATTAGTAATAAGCAACCAGACCACATACAAGTGTGGAAAGGAAATATTGACAATGCATGACAGAGGCCAAGAGGGAACCAGCTCTTGGATACACAAATGGGTGAATCAGCGATGAGTGGGCATTAGGGTATGTAACCCAAGTGATCCATACATACCTAGCCTCCATCAAAGATGGAAGAACAGAAGATGTTTACTTGGAGGATTGGTGATTAGAAATGTCTTGGATGGATAAGCAGGGATTGATGCAAAATCTGAAGGGCATAGGGTAGAGTCTTAGAAGTGGATGGAAGGGTCGAGAAGCATATTGTAAGGTTTGCTTGGGACCAATTGGCTGTCATCTGCTGAGACAGCAACATTCCCAGAATCAAAGATCACCTAGCCCACTTGGTACTGAAGACAGGACTTACCAGCCAGGGCCCATTCCAAGCTGGGAAGCCCTCAGGCTACATCCCATGCTTCCTTAGGAGCGTACCGCCTCAGTACCATCTTACCTGTTGGTCTTTGTTCTCTTTCCCATCTAAGACAACTTTAAAATTCCTGCTCAGAATCTCCTAGGGTGTGGGTCTACCCCAACTTCACCAGAGTCATAGGGTCAGCCTGGGAGCACACCCAATAAACTTCTCCGGTTTCTTCACTTTACTTGTCTCTCTCTGTCTGTGGCAAGTGGTGTCTCAGCATATCACATACAAACTGAAGCAAGCAGGAGAAAAGCCTGCACTGAGACCAGGAAGAGGGAAGGGAGCCCATGAGCTAGGAAGCCAACATTCGATCATGGCGGGCAATGAGTGTCAGGCTGAGTTTGTCTTGTAGTTTGTGGGAGAGTCCAGGCAGAGAGCTGAGAGGGAATCCCTAAAGGATTACGGGCAGAAAGCTGACAGAATACAAACCACCTTAATATTTGTGAACTAAGATGCACTGTAAATATTTCCACACAGTTCTTTGGCACCCAGTGAATGCCACACACAGGGCATAGCAAGCGGTGGGTGGCAAATCTTTCCTTTCTCTTGAGGAACATTAAAAATGGAAGTGGTGGTTGAGAAGCATCAATCTGGCAGTGATGACGATTTATTGGATGGAGGGAGAGACAGAGAGACCAGTAAGAAGCAATTAATTTCAGCATGAGAACCTGGGGATGTGGGATAGGGTGGGGTGGAAGATATGGAAAATGAAGGATGGATCTCTGTGCTCTCAGAGTCAGAAATGTTTACATTTCTCCTTGAGACAAAGGGAACAGACAGGAGGTCAAAGAGGCAGGAGGATGCCAAGCTTTGATGACTTGAATCCATGGTGGCACCAAAGTCAGAAATTCAGAGTAAATTTTACTCATCATCTACTATGTGTCAGACAATGTTATTGCTAGTTAGTTGGTAAGGTGTGAGGATATGGCAGTGGAAAGAAACAAAATCTCCACTCTCATTATGCCTAGGTTTGAGCAGAAGAGAACTTACAATGAACAAACACATGTAAAATCTAACAAGTTGAATAGTGTTAAGTGGGTCAGTGAGGCGGGAGAGAGTAGTGGTGAGATGTATCTGATTTCTATATTGGGACCAGGGACCACCCTGCTCAGCTGGCCTTTAGGGAAAGAAGGTCATCCAACTATCTGGGGATTGAGTAGCAGGCAGCGAGGAGCATGGCAGGTAGACTAGAGTGGGCAAGGGAATGGCCATGAATAAGGGGACAGACAGGCAATGAGGTAGAAGAGGTGGACAGGGATTTGGGGGGATGTCAGGTGGGAGCCAGGGGGTCATGGAAAGTAATCCTGGATTTCTGAGAGAGGTAGATGCCGAAAGATGTGAGCCAAACAGTGCTCTGGGTCACCTGACTTTCAAACTCTCGCTTGTCCTCAGGCCTGGTGGAGAGGCTGTGCTGGGAGATGTGGATGCCGGCAGAGGCCGTTCCACTGATATGCAGGTGAACAGTGTCTGGTATCACAGTGATAAGGCGGAAGTTATGACATTAATGTTGGGCATTGCTTGGAGAAGGGAGTGCTGAGGGGTTTCATCTGAAGGATGGGAGATGGAGAGGTGGGTCAGGTGGCCTCTCACCTTTTTTGCTGGAGCAACTAAAAGGCTTTTGCATTTACTGAGATGGAGACATCTCAGGGCCATGCAAGCTGGCTCTGTGTGTGTGTGTGTGTGTGTGTATGTGTGTGTGTGTGGTGTGTGCATACGCACATGCTGGTATTACTGGAGGTTGGAACAAAAGTGGACAGATTAAGACCAGTTGTATATACTTTTGAACTCTAGAGAGACACTAGCCTGGAAATGTCACCTTTATATTCACAAGACTTGATGAGATCCCCAGGGGAATGAGAAGAGAGAGAAGGAAGGCTGGATGGTTCAAGATTTAGAGACTGGGAAGATGACAAAAGGGCCAATAAAGGAGAGAGAAAGAGAGAGAGAGACAAAGACAGAGATAGACACAGAGAGAGTCACAGAGACACATAGAGAGTGACAGAGAAAGAGGAGAGAGAGGGAGAGAAAGGGGAAGGGAAAGAAGAAGGGAGAGACAGAGTGAGAGAGCAAGTGAATCCAAGGAAGGCAAAATTGTGAAGCCCAAATGACAAGAAGTGTCTCGAGGAGTCATTCCCTCTGTTAAACACAGTTCTTCAATTTCTTCAGTTGAGCAAAGAAGCTATGGGTTCAGACAGCAGAAGGCAACCATAGGTGGCAGTAACCAGAGAGCCTGGTGATTGCTTTAGGTGGTTGCCATTAGGGGGGCAACCTCTGCCAGCACCCACGTCTCCCAGCATAGCCTCTCCTCCGGGCTTCAGAAGATTAAAGTATGATAGTTTGAAGAGGCATGGATTCAAGCCTCTTGCCTGCTGCATGCTCAGCCTCTGAGTTGCTCTCTGGCCCTATGTGACTCAATTTGAAGAGCTCTCTAAGCTTTATTCCAGGAGTTCATCAAATGTTCTTTCTCAGTCCTTACTCTTTTTAGCTAGACATCAGTGTTAACTACTGTTTTTCAACATATATACATACATTTTTGAGCTGGAGCGATAGCACAGCGGGT
Source organism: Sorex fumeus (assembly GCF_029834395.1). NCBI lineage: Eukaryota > Metazoa > Chordata > Mammalia > Eulipotyphla > Soricidae > Sorex > Sorex fumeus. The sequence goes on along the minus strand of NW_026606255.1, from coordinate 647,293 downwards.
AGGGCGTCTGCCTTGCACGCGGCCAACATGGCCGACCCGAGTTCGATTCCTCCGCCCCTCTCGGAGAGCCCGGCAAGCTACCGAGAGTATCTCGCCCGCATGGCAGAGCCTGGCAAGCTCCCCGTGACGTATTCGATATGCCAAACACAGTAACAACAAAGTCTGCAATGGAGACGTTACTGGGCCTGCTCGAGCAAATTGACTATCAACGGGAGGGCCTTTACCTTTTACCTTTATAATTTTTAAAGAACTGATTTACAGTTGATAGTTGAGTTCTGGGGCTGGAGCCATAGCACAGCGGGTAGGGTGTTTGCCTTGCACACGGCCGGGTCGGCCGACCCGAGTTCAATTTCTCTGCCTTCAATTCCTCTGCCCCTCTCGGAGAGCCTGGCAAGCTACTGAGAGTATCACGCCCACACAGCAAAGCCTGGCAAGCTACCCGTGATGTATTTGACATGCCAAACACAGTAACAAGTCTCACAATGTTACTGGGCCCGCTCGAGCAAATGGATGAACAACGGAAGGACAGTGACAGTGACAGTTTGAGCACCTCTGCTGTAAATGAAGAAAAATGGGGTGATTTCACATTGCTGGGAGTTCGTTTCGTCCCCTCCCTCCCATCCCATATGAAATAAGATCAAAAATAAGGAAACAAAGACTGCACATGTCCAGCGTGGCTGATCTAGAGGGTGGCATCAAGTCTCCATCCAGTTTTAGAAGCTACGCCCTTAATCACTAGACAACCCAGCTGCTCTTCACCTTGTCAAGACCAGGACCCGTTCCCGAACTTCCATTGGGTGGGAGGTTTAGACAGACCCTGTCCAAGCAGATGCAGACGGGGTGAGCCCTTTGTGCCCAAGTGATTGACAGAGAGTTGTGGGAGGCAGAGACGAGTAGGCAGGGGAGTTCCCTGGCAAAGCCTGGAAGGTGGCACACAGACCTGCGTGGGCAGTGGGGAAGCAGCCCATGTCCTCATCACCAAGAAGAGAGATACACTCTTCTGGAGGGTTCCTGTGGTGTAGAGGGACTTTCTTGAACAGTCTGCTGGGTCCAAATGTCTGATTCCCAAATGCATGTTGGCATCTGATGGCGAGGACCCAAGGGTGCAGCTCAGCTGGCACCCACACACAGAAGTCTCCAGAAGGCATGTGAGGAGGTGCAGAGGTATCCCAGGATTCCTACATACCAAGGGCTGGTGTGTGCTGGGGCCTGTGTATTCAGAGGAAATGCCCCCCAAATTCATTTCTGCTGGGCAATGTCAAGAAATGGTGGTGGTAGTGGGGGCAGTGGTATGGGGTTGGGGGTTGGGGAGGGTGGGTTGCAGGTGAAGTGAAGGGATTTGTCCTACAGCCCGTGCTGGAGGGGAGCATGATGGAATCGGGGAGCCTAACTGAAGTCCACTGTCCCTCACTAGGGACCTGGGTTAACTGGCTTAGTGTCCAGTTCTAGAAAATGGAGATGGATCACACCCATTTTGTCTCATGACAGAGCTGTTGTGTGTGCATGTGTGTGTAAGATTGCAAAGCATCATAGACAGGCAAGAGGAAACAGGAGGCAATTAAACTCAATGGACACGTTTGAATTTCCACCCAAAGGCAGCCTGGATTAACAATAAAACGTGTCTAAGGCGCCTTGCTCTACAGTCAACCAAATGTCCTGCCTGGCTTTCAGAGTCTGCCAGAAGCTCTGTCTGAGAACCATACTGGAAAAAATTTCTAATGACCACACTGAAAATGTGAAAAGAATGACACGAAAGTTTTGCTCTTTTGGTTTGGGTTTTCGGCCCACAGCGGGGGTGTTGGCACTCTCTTTTTTCCACACTAAGACTTGGAGATTTAACGTGCACATAGAAGACATTTCCATTTAGGAAGTTAAATTTCCCAATGGTTAAAGTAAAGTGGTGAAGGTGAAAAAAACCCAAACTGAAGCGTTCAGCTGAGCAGAAAAAGCTTCACATCGGGTTCCTCTGTTGCACCGGGAGGAATCCACAGCACCTCAACTTGCGGCCAGCCCATGCTGGGCAAGTCCTCTGTTCTGCTGGCCTCGTTTCACCATGCCCCAGGAAAATCAAGCTCCTGCATCATCCTGAGCCCAGAGCGCCCTTACGAGGCTGGGCCTCTTATGGAGAGGCTGTGACTGAGAGGGTGAGGAGAAGGTGCCAGCTGGCATAGGCTCCTCTTTCCTGTCCCCACCCCCTTCTACCTGCAGATACTGGATCCATTTCTTCAAGGTGTCCCCTGTTCCTAATAGTCCCAGATCATACTGGGCACTCCTGGGCATTTTTTCCCTGCTCTAGTTTGTCTCCCTAAGTGTGGATGGGGATGCAATTTTGCTATCTGCAACTTAGTCACACGTGTTGGTCTTCTAAAATTAGAAACCTGGGCATTCCAGTTTTCATAGTTCAAAATAAGCGCAGGCACTTACATTTTTTTTTTTTTGCTTTTTGGGTCACACCTGGCGATGCTCAGGGGTTACTCCTGGCTCTGCACTCAGGAATTACCCCTGGCAGTGCTCAGGGGACCACAAGGAATGCTGGGGATTGAACCCAGGTTGGCCACGTGCAAGGCAAACACCCTACCCGCTATGCTATCTGATACTCCAGCCTGCGTTTACATTTTTTCACTGATGACCCAGGGAAAGGACTTTTGGATTAAAAAAAAGGGTGAGGGGAGGATGGTGATGGTAAGGCACTTGCCTGGCTGACCCAGATTTGATCCCAGCACCCCATAATGTCCCCCTAGCACTGCCAGGAGTGATCCCTGAGTGCAGAGTCAGGAGTAAGCCCTGAGCGCAGTCAGGTAAGCCCCCATCCCCCTTATCCCAATAAAATAAAAATCCAAATTCTCCTCCCCACATGTGGTCTGTTATGTGTGGAGGGAAATGCTCTGGGCTCCTGGTCTGGCCCTCAGGCCCCTTGAGTCAGGCAGACTCAGGACCCAGTTCTTAAATTCTTTCTCGTCCACTTGCTCTGTGCACGGAGAGAAGTGCCAGGAGCTTTTCCTTCCTCAGAGTTGAGAGCTGTGATTTGGGAGAACCAGACGGTCCTTCAGCTAACAGACCCCAGGAGAGATCCGGGGGGATGAAGAGACAACAAGGCCACAGGACCGGATGGGCAAGACGGAAGGCTGTTGGCATTTTGCTCCTTTTGTCCTCATCCTTGGCGGTCAGGGCAGAAACAGATGGGCAGCTGGCGCAGTGGACAGAGCGGTCCGATCATATTCCTGAGCTTCAGGGGTACTGGGCGGGGCCATGTGACTCCCTTCTGCCCTGGAGAGCGACTTGTATTTGCTGCTCTCATGACCCAACCCATGCTGGAGCGATAGCACGGTGGGTAGGGCGTTTGTCTTGCAAGCGGCCAACATGGCCAACCCTAGTTCTATTCCTCCGCCTCTCTTGGAGAGCCTGGCAAACTACTAAGAATATCTTGCCCACATGGCAAGGCCTGGCAAGCTACCTGTGGTGTATTCAATTTGCCAAACACAGTAACAACAAGTCTCAAAGTGGAGACGTTACTGGGCCTGCTCAAGCAAATCGATGAACAACGGGAGGACAGTGCTACAGTGATGACCCAATCCATCCACTGTGGTGGCCACGCCGAAGGCCACCGTGAGGATCTGCTGAACCCACAAAGGAGAAAGCAGAGGAAATACGGGGGAAAACGCACTGGCTTGATGGATATTAGCCACAGCCAAGAAGGGGAAAGAGGGAGGAGTGGAGCACTGCCCTCTTCCCTGTCCTTCCTCTCAGGCTGACCCCCAGCACGTGACCCTCGGTTCTGGTGAATTTGCAGGGATGAGGAAGTGAGCGACTGTAGGGAATCAGTCACACACCCTTGCAAAGAAATGCTCTCGTGTTAGTTTATCCTTTAGACTTTGAACTCAGCAGCCAGGGCGTCAGGCCTGAGTGTCAGGAGTGGACGGCCAGCGGGGTCGAGGGGAACCGAGGCTTCTGCACTCACTGTGACCCTCCTTTTGTGAGGAGGAAGGGACAGCCCAGCGTTTGCACTGTGCGAATATCACTGGGTAAGCAGCACCATGCAAGCAGCACCTGAGATGTAGGTGGTAGTGACCCTTGTGTGGCCTTGAGTCCATCTCCTTCCCCCACCCTTCCCTTTCCCTGCCAACTGCTCCTGATCCCAGATAACCCTGATGAGCCCATCAGTCCTTTTCTCTCTCATTTCCTCTGCTCACAGGACCTCTCTCGCTCTCTCTAGCGTTTTCTGGGAGCACTTCCTTTATGTGAGACGTATTTTAATGACACCAAGTAAGGTATTCCTTTCTACATGCCACCTCATGGGATTCCTGCTAGGGTACACAACGGAGCTCCAAATCATTGCTTTGAAATGACTGCATAATATTCCAGATGTGGCTTGGCAGCAGTTCCTGAGCATCCCTGGGGCAACAGGAATTGACTGTGTTTACGGCTCCTTTGATTTGACCTCACGAACACTGTGTGTTCATTATTATTGTTATTTTTGTGTATGGATGTTTCATTTATAGAAGAGAAATTTCCAGGTGAGAGGCTTGGACATCTATTTTCTTTTGAGTGTTATTAGCTATTGTGTCCTTACTCAAAAAGTCCTCAACTTTCACTGGGAAGTTTTGGCCTCTTAGGTGGGAATGTCATTCATGGGACACAGGGACACTGTGGATGAGAACAGGCCCAGGGAAGGGGTCTGTCGTGACGAGGCGTCCCCCAAAGCATAGCACCCCTGCCTGGAGGATGGGAGTTGATGAGGAGTACCCCAAAGCATAGCACCCCTGCCAGCTCAGCTCTGGGCTCCAAGAGAGTGAAGTCAGTGTAGAGAGAGGGGGCCCTCCGATCAGCGCCTCCATCCCCACTTTCCTTCATAAGGGTCTCAGAAGCTACAGATGCTTCCTGGACACTCCTCCCTGACAGGGCTTCTTCCCCCCCCCCCCCATGCCCTCATGTTGGCACAGAGGCTGCTTGCCACCTCCTGTGGCTGTGGGTGGGTGCAGGTGACTGAGCCTCTCTGCGCCAGGTGTCCCATTATTCTATTTTTTTAATTTTATTTTTTTGTGGTTTGTAATAGTTTTGCTCAAGCGGGGCCAGTAACGTCTCCATTGGAGACTTTGTTGTTACTGTGTCTGGCATATCGAATACTCTCGGTAGCTTGCCGGGCTCTCCGAGAGGGGCGGAGGAATCGAACTCGGGTCGGCCATGTTGGCCGCTTGTAAGGCGAACGCCCTACCCGCTGTGCTATCGCTCCAATGAATCACCATGAGGTACAGTTACAGACTTACAAACTTTCGTGCCCACATTTCAGTCATACAATGATCGAGTACCCATCCCTCTACCAGTGCCCATTCTCCACTACCAATGTTCCCAGTATCCCTCCTCTCCCTACCGCCCTCCCTCTCCTCCCTCCCTCTCCTCTGTGGCATGCACATTCCCTTTTTCTCTCTCTCTCCTTTAGGGTGCTGTGGTTTGCAATGCAGGTATTAAGTGGCCATCATGTTCAGTCTATAGTCTACCTTCAGCACACGTCTCCCATCCTGAGCGAGTCCTCCAGTCATCCTTTACTTGGTGGTCCCTTCTCGATCTCAGCTGCCTTTCCCCCCAGCATGTGAGGCCAGCTTCCAAACTGTGAAGTAATCCTCCTGGTCCTTATCTCTACTATCCTCGGGTGCTAGTTTTCCATTCTGTTACTTTATATTCCACAAATGAGTGCAGTTCCTTCTATATCTGTCCCTCTCTTTCTGTTGGAGTCCCGTTATTCTGTGGACTCTGACACGGTGACAGAGCTGAGGCCCTGCTTCGGTTTCTGCTCTATGTTCTTGGGTTTGATCTCACCCAGGCAGAGCAGCCCAGACGGCAGGAAGTGATGCTCTAATGATGCCTTTCCCTCCAGGCCATACTCTTCTTGGGTGCAGGGGACGGGAGAGATTAAATTCTAGGACTGCATTCTCCTCCCCTAACTCAGCCTGCTGAAGAAGAAACTCTTCTTGCCCCAGGAGAAATACAGATTATTTGATGACATATGCTCTTGCCCCTGCCTCCCTGCTCCCCAAACTTTCTTCCCCTGGGCATCTAACCCTCCTGGGCCTGGTTCCATGAAAGCCTTAATAACATCTCCAGGCTTGATGATGCTGGGCACACAATAACGCCCACTGGAGTCCGAGCGGCAGTACTGTGGAAGAGCCACAAACTTCTGGGTCTAGGGGGTGACTACAAGAGCCCTTCTTTTCTGGAGTGTACCACCAGCCCAGGGCTGGACTGTGACGAATATTTGGCCTCAGGCAACGCTGGGGCCTAGGAAATGCTTTAGATGCATGTGTGTTTTCTCACAGAATTATAAAGCCCAGCCGTGCTCGGTGCCAGAGGCGGCCGGGAGTTTCTGTGTTTTTCGACTATTCATTAGTGATTACATACCCCCCTGAACACCTGCAAACGCGGCGCATAAAGCCAGCATTCATGGGCTTTGGCAAGGCCTTCATGGGAACCGCAGAACATGGGCCACGGCCATTGTATCTCCAGATAAAAACATTCTCTTACCAAGGAGGCCCCTGAAAATAGAAGCAGGCCGCAATTTCAGTTCAACACCACGGGGTATTAAAAAGAAAAGTGTTACTTCACCTCGCCTCTTTCTAAAGTCAGCCCTGCGCGGGGCTGCAGAGCCCCTGGACAAATCCTCTTTCAGGGCCTCGGGGGAGCGAGGAGAGGGAAGCGGTGGGCATGGCATTGACTGTGACAGAGGACAGCCTGGCCATCAGCGCCTGGTGGCACGCTCTCCTGCAAGCCACCCTGATTTACAGCAGGATAACAGGAAGTGCAGAGTGTGGGTGGCCTTCTGTGTGATTCTGGGTGACAGATTGCTCCTGCCACGGAGAAAAACGGGGCCACAATTAATCCAGAATTGCCAACGATAATAAATAACCCACGGCGGGGGGTGGGGGGAGCGGATAATGTCTTTATACGAAATACGGGGCTGACTTTGAACACGGTTCCTCTGTACCTTGATTTCTTATCTCGAGGGTTCTTTCTGAAAGAGCTGAATGGCAGGCTCTGAAGATCAGGGCTGGGTCATCCAGAGCTGGGTCAGCAGAGTTTCTCCGGGTCCAAGAAGGATGCAGCACGCCCCTTGACATCTCTGTGGGGGCTGAGGCATCTCTGAGCATCTCCAAACTTAGCTCCTTACATTGACAAAAGTGTTTTCCTATTGGGACAAAACTAATGATGCTCTACTGTCCGATGAAATTGGGCTGCCTGGATAACTTAGCTTAGGGCAGTTCTTGAATATTGTGTACGTGTGTGTGTGTGTGTGTGTGTGCGTGTGTGTGCAAGCATGCACACATGCATGAATGCATGCAGGCATGTGTGTGGGGGGAGGAGAACCCTAGATTACCCTTCTGCTCTGCCTGTGTAGACAGCCCCCAGTGCTCAATTAGCCTCCTGAAGTGCCTCATTCTCAGATAACAGCTTCAACATGGGGAAAAGCTATGCTCACAGTATGTCTTATCCTCACACGTATAAACACACATCGTCACAAGCTCATTTAGGCTAGAAAGGACTTTTAATGGGACATCTGGCTCTCTCTGTCACACGACTTCTTGTCAGGGAGAAATTCCCTTGGTAATACCCTACAGCGGCCACAAGGACTGCTAGAATATATGACCACAAGGAAATAAGTATTTTGGGATCTGCTATTGATTCAACTAGCATTTTCTTTACTTTTTGGGGGACCACACCTGGCAAGGCCTAGGTCTAACTCCTGGCTCTGCACTCAGGGATCACTCCTGGTGGGGCTCTGGCCATCATAGGAGGTACCGGGATTGAACTGTAGTCAGCTACATGCAGGGCAAGCGCCCTACTCACTATACTATCTATCCAGACCTGATACTAGTATTTTTACAGGGAGCAAAAAGGATATGGTTGAACCTACACAATTGCAGTGAGATTATCCATCTATATTAAACACCCTGAAGGGTGAGGAACGTCTAAATTTTGCTAATAAGGGGAGCCTTGAGTCATAACAGAAACGGGGAAAAGGCCACGGAGAAACCAATACTGCAGTAAAAATCCTGCTTCTCTTTAGTCCAGCAAGCAGGAGAGGACAGTGGCCAGCATCATGGACATGGGTTCAGGAGTCCCTGGGTGTGGATGCTAGCTTTGTTAATCCCCACCAGTGGTGGGACCCAGGCTTTGAGTTTCATCCTCTCTCTTTCTCCGAGTTTCAACCATGTCCTCATCTCAGAAGTGCCCTAATCCCTTCCTGGTCTCTAAGAGTTACTGCAAGCACAGGTCAGCACATGCAAAGTGCTTCAGATGGTGCCTGGCACTTTCTGTGGTAGCTCCCCCTTGTGAAATGATCCAGATCATTGGCTATTGGTCAGAACATGCTGCCTTCCCAAGGATTGAGTGCTCTGGTCCATGTTGCATTGTCACAGTGACTGGGTGCTGGTGTGCTAGCCATGGTGCGCTCCTGGGCTCTCTGAAGACAGCCATCCTCCACAGCCTGACACAGAACATGGAGATCAGGAAGAGGCACGAACTCCAGATCTCACAGCTAAGAAGCAGTGGGCCAAGAATTCAGTCTCAATGCAGGCCAACTCCAGCAATTGTGGCTGCCGTATTTGCCTCTGAAGACTCTCAAAGCTGTGAGAACCTTACTATCCATCCTTTGTAGAGTTAGTTCTTAGTGCCCGAACAATGCTTGTGAAAATAAACATTCATGCTCAGACAGCACCATTCTTTCTTTCTGGGTCCGGGCAAAGGGGACCCAAAACACCTTCAATTCCCCCTTAGGTCACATGTCCTTGCCCCCTTACTGGGTGTCCTCATCAGCAAAATGGCACATTCAAATGGCACATTCATACCTTGAAGGGACTTTTTCTTGTCTATATATTTGGTCTTGTTTTTTTTGGGGGGGGGTGTGGGTTTGGAGGTTGGGCCACAACCAACAGTGCTCAGAGCTATTCCTGGATCTGTGTTCAGGAGTGAACACTGGTGGTTTTTGGGGAAACCGCTTGTGGCATATGAGGTTGGCAGTATACAAGGCTTACACCTTACCTTCGTACCATCTCTCTGGCCCCATCCATGTCTGAATGAAGTCACACATGTTAGAGACCTAGCATGTGCTCTGTTCTCAGGAATTCATATGCTTTAGTAGTATCAGTGACCGCCAATACCCCCAAATATCTCGTTGTTTTGGGGAAACAATCTGATTGATGATATGAAGAACTCTTCATCAGCTGCAGTTAACACTAGGTATGTTAAAATGCTGCCCCCCCCCCCACTCCTTTCTTCTACTTGCCAACAGGCAAGTAATGAGAGGAGAACCACATTTTAAATAGTTCAATCTGTAAAAATTCAGTGAAATCAGGGGTCCTCTGCATGCAGTGTTTCTTTGCTGGGATGCTTTGTTTTATTATCTCTCTGACATTAGTTTTGTTAGATTCCCAATACTTTGGAAGAAGGCAGCCACCACCTATAATTCTTGGGAAGAGCAACCAGAGTTTGTAGGGTGAATCTTTGTTATTCCGTCATGTCACCTGTAGACTCAGCCTTGCCATAACGTAGATGCCAATAGCTAAGTGGAGAAGATTGTCAGTTACCCAATAGTGATGCAACTCTGGATAATTTGGACAGGATAAAAAGCTTGCTCTTTTCTAGATGATCTGGTTAATTATCTGGTTAAATTAGGTTAAAACCTTTTTGTCAGGGGGGTCTCTAATTATGCAGGAAGCCAGGTAACTGTGTCCTTTTAAGAGCTTTTAGGCTTGAATTATTCATCGACAGACCCCAGCATGCTGGGAAGGTACCCAATCTTCACCTGTCCTTTTGTGCATAGATTTGGATGCAGATTCTTGAGCTGCTCTATTTACAACCTCTTGGAGATGCAAAATATTCAAACCATCTTTTTATCTCCCCTTTTATACAAAAATGAAAAGAAAAAAAAGAAAGAAAAAAGGAGAGATCCAACTTTGTGCTCCGAGGGAGCTAGTGTTCAACTTGGAAGATCCGTAGCAAATTTTCCCAAGAGACACAAACAAACACATACATAACTGGAATATCAATGAGGTCTCTTTAGAGGCGGCACATTAAAATGCAAGGCAGGAGATAATGAGATAAGCAGCAAGTTACAGGTTTCTTAATTCCAGCGTGAAAGGAGAAAGGGGAAAAAAAGAAAAGCAGACCCCATAAAGGAGCCTACACAAGGCGGTGGGGGCGGGCAAGTTTTCACCCCTCAGTCCAGTGATACAAATAGAAGAATGGGCTTAGCAGTGGCAGGAGAGATATTCAAACCACATCATGTCCCCCCTGCCCGCCCCACCCCCCCCCCCCCCCCGGTGAAGTTCAGGGTTACTCCTGGCTCGGCACTCAGAGACTCACTCCTAGCAGTGCTCGAGGGACCATATGGGATGCTCGGGATCAAACCCATGTCAGCTGCATGCAAGACAAATACCCAACCCGCTGTATTACTGCTCTGCACCCCACACCATCTTTTTCTTTCAGGTCCTGCTGGCCTCTCTAGTTGCCACCTCTCCTAGCCTGTCCCTGAATCTCATACAGAATGTCTCTTTTGTTTATGGTTTGACTCTCTCCTAGATTTCCTGGGTCAGCGGAGAGTATCATCATTTTCCAGAACAGACTGCCTGTGTCCTGGGGGTTAACCCTCATGGTACCCAGGTGGGATCTGACAGGACAGAGTGGGAGAGAGAAGGGCTGAGAGCTGCGGCTCAGGCCTGGGAGTCACATGTGGGTTTCTTGGATTCCAAAGCTATCCATGGCCTCTCTGCCACGTATGGTTGGACAGAGGGAGGAACCAGGACACAGCGGAGAGACACCAGGAAGAGCGGAGTCAGGAAACCTGGGCACCCAGCAAACGTCTGACTTTAGCTGTGTGACTCTGGGCCAGTTACTTGACTTCACTCAGTCAGTTTCCTCACTGGTCAAATTGAGATTCTCAAACCTATTTTCCAAGAGGTGTCAATTGGTAAAAGTGAGTGAGAAAAGAGGACTCAAGTTTCAAACATAAACACCAAGGCAAACACACAAATAACCAAAAAGTGAGATCCAGAGGAAATTTAGGAGGAAATCAGGAAACGCATCCATATAACTCTAAAGTTTGCTTCTGGGCTAGGGATGTGGCTCAGAACTAGACCAATTGCTGTACAAATGAGGCCCTGAGTTCATTTTCTGGCAACACACACACACACACACACACACACACACACACACACACACACACCACATACCATTGAAAGATACTTCCCTTGTAATCCCACAGTGTCCCATTCCACCCAAACCATCCTTATCCACCTGTACCAGCTCTGCCAGCATTCCCCTCGCACTCCCCAAATATCCCAGGCAAGGTCTTCTCCAACCTGCCATCAAAGCAAGAACCCTAAAACTAAAGTAAGGTTTTGTGACTCCTCTGTCTAAAATCCTCCAGTGGTACCTCAGAGACCATGGGACAAAACCCCGATTCCTCCCCACACCATGGATCTTCAGCTCATCATGAATTGTCCCCTGGCTCCTTACTGGCCCCATCCTTGAAGTCATGTGTATGCACACACTTCCTGTTCTGAACCACTTGTAATTTCAACAAAGAACTGTCACCTTTCCCACTTTCAGGACGTGGCACCTGCCATACCCTCTTTCTGCTGCCCCTCCTTGAAGAGAATCACCCCTGCTCAGAAACCTCTGGCTGTCCAGCCAGAAGGTGGTTCATTCCTCTGGTTGGCAGCAGCAACAACCAATCAAAAGGAGGCTAAGAATTCCTTCTGGGAGCTCATCGGCTGGAATGGGAGCTCCTTGACAGCAGGACCAGAGGGATTTATCTCTGTCGCCCCGGCACCAGGCAGACTGCTTCATGTATATCATCTACTCAGGCAGGACTGGACAATGCACCAATCAGGAGGCCGCCAGAATCATGCAGGGAAGAAAAGATGAAGGGCATAAGCTAGGATGAAAGAAGAGACAGCTTTCACCTCTCTGTCTTCCCTCTCAAAACCTCTTCCTCTAACTGGCTGGCTGGAAAGTAGATGCCCACTCCCTTGCATTTCTGTTCATAGGCATTGCTTCGGAAGCATAGTTATCTCCAGGAGTGGAGGAGCTGGACCAGGCACTGTGATGCGGATGGGAAGGAAAGAACCAGTTTAAGAGCTCTAAGAAAGCCTGAAACAGGAGAATCTTACCATCATGCGTGGAGGTCAAGGTGGAGAGAAGAAGCTGGCATGGATGATCCCGCTGAATCAGAAAAGGATGATGCTCACAAATTTGACAAAACCTACCTGTCACTCAGAAGGGGAAAGCTGACTGCCAGGGAGTGGGTCGGCCATCTTGGTGATTTGGAACTAGCAATGCTGTCACGGAGGCCGCTGGAAGGTGATTCTGTAGAAAGCAGAGTCTTTAGCAAACAGATGGGACAGTGAGAGCGCTTTACGGATCATGAAGAACCCAAAGGGGACCCTGAGTTCCTAGGGGACAGAGATATTTCTGCTCTTGTATGTGCTGAAATGAGTGAGGAGGGGTTGACTTTTCTGCCCTATTGCCCCCTACGAAGGTGAAGGTTCTGGAGCTGGGTGATCTTTGCTCTTGCTTCCTGCTTATTTTCTCTCCAAATATCTGGAAATTCTAGAAAGGGCAGGAATTTACTGATTGATCACGGTCATCTTCATTCCCAGGACACATGGCTTTTTTGGTTAACTGTGATGGTGCTTAATAAAGCATCAAAGAACCTGATGTGACTGTCTTAGAGAAAGAGACTCCAGAGAGGAGAAGGAGGCTCTTAAAAGGCCTTAATCCACAACTTTCACCTTTGGGTTGCGGATGAGGAAATGCAGCTCCAAGATACTCCCAGGTCTCTGTTCCCTGCTCCCCCGCCAGCCTCCACAACAAATGCTTTGAGGGCCAGGAAGTAGACACCTCTAGATAAACAAAAAAAAAAAAATTAAAAAAAATTTTGGCTCTACCCCTGGGTTTACAAGACAAGTTTTGACCTGAGAGCTTTAAGGGTTCAGAATTTTCAGCTTCAAGTCTTAGGTCATATCCCTATATCCTTCGTGTTGTTTGTAGAGAGAGGAAAAGGCCATGCGCATTTCAGGTCTAACTTTTTTTTTTTTTATTAGTGAGACACCATGAGGTACAGTTGTAGACTTACAAATTTTGTGCTTGGGTTTCAATTATACAATGATCAAATACCCATCCCTCCACCAGTGCCCATTTCCCACCACCACGGATTCCAGTATCCCTCCCACCCCCCATTTCCCCCATCCCACCCTGCCTCTATGGCAGGGTATTACCCTCTGTTCTCTCTCTCCTTTTGGGTGTTGTGGTTTGCAAAAGAGGAATTGAGTGGCAATCATGTTTGGTCCATAATCTACTTTCAGCATGCGGTACTATATGGAAAGTATCATGCTAAGCGAAATGAGTCAGAAAGAGAGGGATAGACATAGAAAGATTGCATTCATCTGGGGAACATAAAGTAACAAAATAGGAGACTAACACCCAAGAGTGACCGAGATTAGTACCAGGAATTTTGCTCCATGGCTTTGGAGGCCAGCCACACATGCTAGGGGAAAAGGGAGCTCAGATAGAGAAGGGAGCACCAAATAACGGAAGGTTTTTTTTTTTTTTAATGCCAAGCAGTACTTGGAGGTTACTCCTGGTTCTGCACTCAGGAATCACTCCTGGCAGAACTGGGAGGACCATATGGGATGCTGGGATCGAAACCCAGGTTGGCTGTGTGCAAGGCACATGCTGTACTATCTCTCCAGCCCAGGCAGGCCTAACTGTCCTGTGTTTCAGTGAGGTGCTGAAAAAGAGGCCGGCACCCAGCGCATCTGGGAACTCACCCTGACTTCCCAGTTTAGCAGATCTGGAGTTTACTGTGGGCCCAGAGGGCCTCTCTGGGGCATTGGCGGGGAGGCCTGTGTTTCTGCAGCTTCACTCTGCTCAAGAGCCTGGTGGGGCCTCTCACCTTGTATAGTGTCTGTGTGAGGCCCTGACGGGGAAACAGAATGAAGACAAAGGAGAAAGGAAGCGAAGGCCCAGGAAGGGTTCAGAATAAAGGTCCATTATTTAACCAAACCCGGTAAGAGAGGAAAAAGATAGTGTTGTTCCTGCTAAAGGCCCCGTCCAACTGGGCCCATGGCTCAGGTCAGATCCAGAAGTTGACTGTTGAATGACGCTGCGGCAGCTGTTCTCAGTTTCAGGCCAGCCTCTCCCGGTGGGGCTCATTGGAGCAACACGTCTCATTTATAGAATTCAGATGCAGGGGCCCAGAGACCCCAAACTGTAAATTAGAACCTTACGCATATTCCTTTGACAAATTCAATTCAAAAGCATTTTGGCTTCTCCAAATAGGCTGTTTTCACTCGAAAGGGGAGGGGAAAAACACAATGGAAAGGAAATGAATCTGGGAGAGCCAGCCTTCCTATTTCTGGGGGGTGGTCCCAGCCCAAAGGTAATAATAGAATCTAGTAAACTTGGATCAGCCCTGGTGCTGTCATGGGTGGAAGGGAGGAGAGGGGCGCGAAAGGAGCCAGGAGCAAAGGGAAGAGCTTGGGACTCTGTGTTAGACTGAAAACATTTCTTAGCCTCTTGGGGTCAAGGCTGGTTCAACATTTATTTCTTCTTGGAGACTTTACTGGAGACATTTTTCTTTTTTTTTTAATTTTTTTTTCTTTTGGGGGTCACACCTGGCAATGCACAGGGGTTACTCCTGGCTTATGCACTCAGGAATTAACCCTGGCGGTGCTTGGGGAACCATATGGGATGCCGGGGATCGAACCTGGGTCGGCCGTGTGCAAGGCAAATGCCCTCCCCGTTGTACTAATGCTCTTGCCCCTACTGGAGACATTTTTTCAAGTTGACGACTGAAAAGGAATCCAAGGTCCAGAGAGGGAAGGTGCCCGGATCCAAGTCACCTTGGCTTAGCAATAGAGATGGAGAGGACGAACCTCTCTTAGTCTGGACCACACCAGACCACCTTCCCTACCTCCTGTTCTGAAGGGACGATGAGGATAGTGAAGAAGACCGAAGAGGAGAGCTAGTGTTGCAGACTTCTTTCTCAGACAAAGTTAGACTGTCAATGAGAACCACATTTCTAGGGTCAGGCCAAAGCCTGTCCTATTGTTTCACAGAAGAGGTCTCGAGGGCTTGAGGGTGACCCAAGAGTGGGCCTTGATGTGGAGACATTTTAGAGGGGTTGCCAACAAGATCTCCAGGCATGATGGCATGGCAACGGGCTGGATGCAGCTCCCTGCGCCTTGCCCTGCATGATCTCATGTTTCACAGTTTGCATGGGTGGGTGAGGAGACGGCATTCTGTCACATCTTAGGTCTGACGAATGTTTGGTCGATCAAATAGAAGAGCAAAGGTGAGCTTCTGAGCTTAGCTGCACTCATATCTCTCTCTCGGCCCAGCCCAGCTCCCAACCCAGCAGTTCTTCACAGCCTCTCCGGTCTGGCCTAGTACATCTGCACCAATGAAGGCTGTTTCATAGCAAGGCGAAGGTTTGGAGAGAAAGTACACAACCTGTCTTTTTTTAAACTCGGCTGATGTGTTTCTCTTTTGAAATGTGGTGTGTCAAGCCCAACAGAACGAACTGTGATTGCCACCGGGAGTGGATGCATCTCTGGACCACTGGATTCCCTTACTATAAGTCACGGCAGGTTAGCAGGTAGGCCAGAGGCTAACTAGCAGGTGGATTAGAGATGCGGGCGTAAAAAGGAGGACTATGGCTCTAGTGGCTCTTGAGTATGGGGCTGTCAAACGAATTCAAGTGGAACTTCATGGTGCTGTGTAGAAGCTTTTGAAAAAACCCACCCTGACTCCTGAAGCTCATGCACTTGTGTGACAGCTAGACTTGGACAATGGAATGCACTGAAGTGGAGATTTCCAAATCCCATCCCAGCGTGTCTTTACCTGATTCTGGGGAAGGAGCTCAGGTGAGCAACAAGGATGATGTCCTATGCAGCATCTGATGCAACTGAGTCACCTTCATGACCAGATGCAGAGTCGCTTCTATCCCAGAGCCTGTCCATACCACTTCCGATGACCCGATTATTGTCTATTTTTTAATTCACACTTGAAAACAGTTACACATTGTCCCGCCACACCACCTATGGTCTTTGCCATGACTGACTCTTCATGCAGTTACTGGTCTTTGGTACATGTAACCTTGAATTGCAGGTACCTCGAGAAACACAGTAAGAGCCGATGAATCATTGTGTTATTATATAACTTTGTGTTTCCCTGTCATGGGAGGCTCAGACCCTTCTATATGTACTACCTGATTAGAACCTGACAATTGCTCTGCAGTTCGGAAGAGCCAGTATTAATGGCACCCTCATTTCCCAGCCCGGGAAGCTGGGAATAAGTAATAGAAAATGAGTTGCCCAAAGTTACACAATACTTTGTGTTTCCCACAGAACAGGGATGCAGAGATACTCACTAAGCATCTTGGGTTTACTTACTCATGAGATCTGAGCTCAAGAACACAGCCCACCTTGCATTCTCAGCATTTGGCTTTGTACTTTGGGGATATGAGGAGCGGGGAATACATCCTGAACTCCTGGGTTAAGCTGTTACCTTTGGCTTCACCTGACAGTTTTATTTTATTTTATTTTAAATTTTATTATCATTATTTTGCTTTTTGGGTCACACCCGGTGATGCACAGTGGTTATTCCTGGCTCATGCACTCAGGAATTACTCCTGGTGGTGTTTGGGGGACCATATGGGATGCTGGGAATCAAACCCGGGTCGGTCATGTGCAAGGCAATTGCCCTACCCGCTGTACTATTGCTCCAACCCCATTACCTGACAGTTTTAAAGGCGACTGGTGACCCAGGACCCCACAGACAGAGCAGATATCAGACTTTTACCAGGTGCCCTATTTCCTGCCATACTTGGGTTCAGAGTAGCTCTGTGTGGCCTGACCTGTCTCTTCACATCCCCTGTCTGCCTGTGGGGAGCAGCTGGGCTCAGGGAAGGGTGGGCTCTGGGATTCTGCTCCTCTGGTGGCTTCTACTGGGTTCCTGGAGTCACCCTCTTAGAGCTCAGAAGTGAGAGGGTCACTTAAAATCACATAACAAGAACTGCTTTTCTTGTGCAAACAAATATTGAAAAAGGCTTTGGCAGTACAAAAAAAAAAATACCACAAAAATGGAATTTATCAAGAGGGAATTTGTGATTTGTGATCAAGAGGGAATATAAACCTATTTTTCTAGGAAGATGTCAACCTGGGAAGGAATAGAGCATTAGAATGTAAGAACTCCCTAACCTCAAGGTGTGGGCCTGCAGGTCTATATAGCTCCCAGCTGCCAGCCCAGCACCATCCCCAGCCCCGCCCAGCCCAGCCCAGTTCAACCCAGCCCAGCTCAGCCCAGCTCAGCCCAGCTCAGCCCAGCTCTCAGCCCAGTCCAGCCCAGCCCAGTTTAGCTCAACCCAGCCCAATCCAGACCAGCTCCCAGCTCAGCCCAGCCCAGCCCAGCCCAGCCCAGCCCAGTTGATCCCAGCCCAGTTCAACCCAACCCAGCCCAACCCAGCCCAACCCAGCCCAGCTCCCAGCCCAGCTCCCAGCCCAGGCTGGTACCAGGTTCCAGGCTGGGTAAACCTCTGCTCCCATTCTTGCCCCACCTAAAGCCCCTTCGCACCCCCTCCAGTCCTCCAGTCCTTGGCATAGTTAGAAAAAAGTTCCCAATTTGTCTGAATTACCTGAGAAGTTGTAAGGATAAATGAGGTGTGAAGACACTTTGAAAGTAGAGAATTGCTTTGAAGAGTCCAAACCCAGTCTAAACAGAACCCTCTGTATGGTATAAGCCAAGAAGAAAGAAGCCGGTGACAGTGATGGAAAGGCGGGAAGGAGGGAAAGGAGACTGGGACTTCTTGGGAGCAACCCGGTCAGACAGCACCGTGGTGGAGCCAGACATCTGAGATGCAAACTGTCACTTGCTCAGGTGATTCAGCGCATTGCAGTGCATCATGCTTGTGTTTCTGTTTTTCCTTTAAATCAGTAGAATGTTGATAACAATGCTTATCTCAAAGAGCAAAGGAAAGAGGCCCGGGGGTAGAGCTTTGTAAACTGCAAGGTGCCTTGCACAGGGACTGGGATCACAGTTTCTACTTAGAATAGTGTCTCCTGCTTCTGACATGCACATTTAGGGACACATATTGTGGTTTTTAAATGTTCTCACAGCTGGTAAAGGCATGACAACACCCACCAGCATGGAGCGAAGACACCGCAATGATCTTTAGTTGCTGACTTTTATTTTGTGGGGGGAGGGGAGCCCACACCCAGTGGTGCTCAGGGCTTCCTCCTGGCTCTGTGCTCAGGGATCACTCATGGCAGGGCTTGGTGGACCCTAGGGGGTGCTGCGGCTGGAATCTGAGTAAGGCAGGTGCCCGACAGGCTGTGCTATGGCTGTAACCTCCTAGTTATTGAGTCTGAGGGAGACCTGGAGCCCCGGGGGGCCTGGTGTGCTGCTCCCCTGAGCCCTCTGGTCTTCCTCCTGCCTCTAGGCTCTGTACGGATGGGGACAAAAACTGTGAGGGGGGTAGAGAGTCGTCTTCTCCTTCTCCTTCTCCTTCTCCTTCTCCTTCTCCTTCTCCTTCTCCTTCTCCTTCTCCTTCTCCTTCTCCCCTTCTCTTCCTCCTCCTCCTCCTCCTCCTCCTCCTCCTCCTCCTCCTCCTCCTCTTCTTCCTCTCCTTCCCCTCCTTACCTTCCTTTCTCCCCCCTTCTCCTCCTCCTCCTTCTCCTTCTTTTTTTTGCTTTTTGAGTCACACCCAGCAATGCACAGGCATTACTCCTGGCTCTGCACTCAGAAATTAACCCTGGCAGTGCTTAGGGGATGCCAGGAATCGAACCCAGGTTGGCCACATGCAAGGTAAATGCCCTACCTGCTGTACTATCACTCTGGCCCAACACCACTTCTTTCTCCTTGCCAGCCCATCCCTCTTGCATGCTCCCTTTTCACTCCTGGGAAGACCACCCTGGAGCACTTCAGGAAAAGGGATATTTTCCCCTCCACACTTGCCCTTCAGCAGATCCTTCCCTATGTCAACTGAGCACTGGAGCCTGGGTTTCACAGTGAACTTTCATAGCTCTTTTCTTTTTCTTTCTTTCTTTTTTTTTTGTTTTGTGGAGGGCAGACCTGGTGATGCTCAGAAGTTACTCCTGGCCCTGCACTCAGGAATCACTCCTAGCTGGGGGGACCACGTGGGATGCCAGGGATCGAATCTGGGTTGGCTGCGTGCAAGGCAAATGCCCTCCCCACTGTACTATTGCTCCGGCCCTACATATCTTCTTTCTGTTGGAACTGAGTCTTGCTGGGGTGGGGAGGTGGCTGAGAGGATAAGGGAAAAACAAGGGCATGCATCTGACATGGCTTCGAGTCCCCGCACCATCTGACCCTCTAAGCATATCTGGTTGTCGCTCTGGAAACCCCTGAGTGTGGAGCACAGAGGTGGCAGATCTGGAGGACAAACAGTACCTCATCCCTGGGCCTAGCCCTGAACGACTGGACCAAGGGGCCGTGCAATACCTGGGGTGACCTTTGGTTGCCCTGAGTACCACTTGGGAGGTGCCTCACTCCAAATGACATTATGAGTCCTGCTACAGCTGGATTTACTGCCATGGCGTCCCCAGAGCCTAGCATGGAGGCACCCTGTCCCATGACTGCTCCCACCAAGACACAGAGATCTGGAGTCCCTGCAAAGTGCTCGCAGAGCTGGGATAAAACTGTCATCTATGTTCAGAAAGCAATAGTTGATTGGCAGCTTGACTGAAGAAGAAGACCGAGAAAGGAGATCCTGCAAATCTATTGCTTGTCATGATGTTTGTCCC
Organism: Sorex fumeus; assembly: GCF_029834395.1. Lineage (NCBI taxonomy): Eukaryota > Metazoa > Chordata > Mammalia > Eulipotyphla > Soricidae > Sorex > Sorex fumeus. The sequence continues at coordinate 627,479 of NW_026606255.1, read as the reverse complement.
ACCGAAGCCCCAAGCCATAGAGAATATGCCTGGTAGGCGGGAGGCCTCGGATTTGATCCCTGATCCCATGAGCCCCCACTCTCAGAACCACCGGGCACAGTCCCTGTGGACCCCAGGCACTGCCAGGAATGGTCCCCACAACAACAGCGACTTTAGAATATCCCATAGACACCTGCTACTCCCCCGGCCCCCAACCTCCTGCATTCCTCTGCACAGTTTAGATGCCCAACCTTCACAATACAAATGATTTTCAACTTGAGTGGCTGACTTTGTATTTCTTTTTTCCTTTCTGTTTTTTTTTTGGGTCACACCCAGCAATGCTCAGGGGTTACTCCTGGCTCTGCACTCAGGAAATACTCCTGGTGGTGCTCTGGGGACCATATGGATGCTGGGGATTGAACCTGGATTGGCCGCATGGAAGGCAGACACCTTACCCGCTGTACTATCGCTCCAGCCCCTGACTTTGTATTTTTTAGGAGAAGCATTTTGAGGGCAGGGACCATGCCTGGCAGTGTGTAGGGGACCAAGGTGCCAAGGATGGAGCCAGACCTCCTGTTGGCAGAGCAGGAGCTCAGCTCAGCTGCTTCTTCAGCCCTAGAGAGGGTGTTTTAATTTCATTTTTTGACTTTTGGACCACCTCTGGACGTGCTCAGGGCTTTCTTCTGGCTCTGTGCTCAGAGATCATTCCTAATGGGGCTTGGGGGACCATATGGGGTGTCAGCAATTGAACCCGGGTTGGCCGTGTGCAAGAGAAAAACTATACTATCTCTTCGGGTCCCTTAGGAGGATGTTTTTGAAAAATCACCCCATCTTAATAGGAAATGTACTGAATGTTAATCAATGATTGATTTCCAAGAATAGAATGTTGATGCATGTGACATTAACACTAAATACTACAAACCATCAGACAGCATGTAAGTCTGGGCTTTTGTTGTTGAGGTTGTTATTATTTCCCAAGACGTACAGATTTAGGCAACTGACAAATCTAAGATGCTGACTACAGAAATTCTGGAAGGAAGCAGTTTTCTGTAGATCATGGTATGTAAATAGAAATACATAAAAATTAAAGGGTAAATCAAGCGTACATTAAAAATAGAATAAAAGATTTTTATGTTCCTATATTATCTCATTTTTTGTGTTATTATATTATCTAATTTATCCCCCTGAGGAGAACTAGAAACTCACATGAGAGGTGTGGGTGTATGTTTATGTGTGCGTCATATTATTATCTGACTTTCCTCAAAAGCTTTTACATAATTTTCTATTTTCCGAGGCAGTCTATCCAAGGGGACAGGTTCAGAATGAGTATCTTCATGGGAAAAAAGTCTTGAAAGGAAAAACTGGCAAAGTTCTACTCTAATCTCCACTGGATGCAATCAGAATAGCAGTACAGAATCATAGCAATTAAAAACTAGTAGGGAGGGCATTTGCCTTGAACATGGTTGACCCAGGTTGAATCTTTGGCATCCCAGGTGATCCCTGAATCCACCAGGAGTGATTCCTGGGCACAGAACTAGGGGTAAGCCCTGAACATTGCTGGGTGTGGCCCCATAACCAAAACTCAAAACCAAAAAAAAAAAAAAAAAGAAAAACAAAACACAAAAATCTAACCAAAACCAAAAAACAAAACCCCAAAACCTCAAAGCTGTTTGAACTAATCTAATAGTGACAGTACAACTCATCTTCTCTGTTGTTTGATCTTGGGCCTCACCTGGTGGTGTCCAGGGGCTCTGCCTACTTGTCTCTGGAGGACCATGAAGTCCTGGACCTGAGCTTCTAGCAAGCAACGTCTGAAAACCAGCTTGCTGAGTTATGTTCCTTCCTCAAATCCTTCTTTTCATAGATAAGGAGACTGAGCTTTGTTGAAGTTAAAGTCATTTACTCAAGGAGAAAAAGCAGGCAGAGTCCAACAATGCTTCTGAAATGTCCTGTACCCCCAAATCCAGAAATAAACACTAATGGAAAGGAAATCCCCCTTCACTCTGGCAGAAATACAAACTGGTCCCATCACTATAGAAAACCATACAGAGATTTCTAAAAAAAAAAAAAAAAGACAACAAACAAAACATGTAAAGGGAACTGGAGAGGTAGCACAGTGGGTAGGGCAGTTGCCTTGCACGTGACCCAACTTAGCTCAGTCCCCAGTATCCTAAATGCTTCCCTGAGCTCACTAAGGAAGGATTCCTGAGTGCAGAGCAAGGAGTAACTCCCAAGTATCTGGTGTGGCCCAAAATGCAAAAACAAAATGAAGAGCAGAACTATCCTATGCACCAGTGAATCTATTCCTAGGTCTCTAACCAGAGCACACATCAATAACACTAAAACATATGTGTGCACACTAGATTCGCTGTCGAGCTACTAATGATAGTGAAGATCTATCTGGGAACGACCCACATGCTCAGTGCAGACGCCGGGATACAGATGCAGTGTAGATGCACATGGGAATACCGCTCAGACACAGAGAAGATGAAATCCTGCCTTTGTGGCTTCAACACCAGTAAACTGGAGGCAGTCAAACTGTGGGAGTTACTTCAGAAGGAGGAAGACAAATATCCCATCATCTTATGCACACAGTAACAACAAATATGCCAGACACAGTAACAACAAAGTCTCCAATGGAGACGTTACTGGGCCCGCTCGAGCAAATCGATGATCAACGGGAGGGGGCCTTATGCACAGGTGGTGAAGCAGAGGAAGAGCTGACGTCCAAGTGACAAGCCAAAGACTCAGACCAGAGAAACAAGACCCTCTCCCCCCGCCAAGGGGACAGTGGTGGGTTCAAAAGGGCGCAGTGGACACTGGAGAGGAGATAGTGAGATTCAGTGGCGGCTGTGGTGCAGCAGCACTGTAAATTTGAAAACTCCAGGAAACCAACATTACCCCAGCATAAGAGAAGAAAGAAGCTCTCGAGTCCTTTTATTTGGGGCCTAGGGTATTTTATATTAAAGCACTCAGTCTCTCAAAAGTAATTTGAGAGATCAAATTACTCTCAAAGGAGAGTAAGGATGAGGTCAAGGATGAGCCTCTAAGTTGCAGAGACCAAGACTTAGATGTAGGAGTCTCTGGGATCAATCCCCAACACACACACACACACACACACACACACACACACACACACACACGGAATTTTGTTGAAATATAGGGCTGCAGAGAAAATGTGTGATTTCTTATTCTGGGTGTGAAATCAAGCCACCTTTATTTCTTATTTATGGAACATCATGAGAGATTTCGTTGCAACTGAATAACGATATAGTCTACTGTTGTCCAAGAACTTAATGGTGTACCCCTATATACATTTCCCATCTAAAATTCTATGTTTTGTCATTTGGGGAACTACTTAGTTTTATTACACGTATATAGCTGAAACCTTCTTGATTCTAAGTGCATTGTATGAATGTTACTAGTAAGGACAAAGTTTCTAGATCAAAGGGCTATGGGTTTGCATTAAAATAACACTAGACACTGGTGTCTTTTTTCCAGAAAAATATTTAGACTGAAAGCACAAAAGACTGAGGTTTGGTTTGTGGGAGCAAAGTGAAGAAGAGAATAAGAAGGATTCTAAAGACTTGGGAATGAGGGTAGAGATAATCTAACAAAAGATAAAATCGAGGGTTGTTTTTTTTATTTTCACTGCCTTAAAATTGTCAACATTGGTCAATTTCACCAAGTTCATGTTCAACTTTTATGTCAAGTATCTATGTGGAAATGCTCTTGGTGGAGTTGAGAAGACAAAGAAGATGTAGTCTTTCCAGATCCTTTTTTGGTCCTGACTCTTCGATATGTTCTCTTGGATGATCAAGATAAATAAATATTTCAAGCCTTCCTAGAGGAGACCTGGCCTTTGTGAATTTCCCCTTCCAAAGGGAGGAAGGGCAAAGAGGTCACAAAAAGCTAATATTTCTCTTTTGTATAACCAGCCTCATTGAATTCCTGATTGCCACTCTCACTTTTATTTCTACTCTGAGGAGGATCAGGCAGACACCGGTCTCCCTGTTGGCTGCCCTCTGGCCCAGGCTCGGGGAGAACGACTCAACTCCTAACTTTCTTTTCAGTGTACCTCCTAGGAATGGTAGGCCATAAATCAACCGGGCAAGGACAGGGACCAAAAAGCAATATTTAGAATGAGTTATGATGGGAAAGAGACGAGTTGCTATTATGTTTTATCAAAGGCAGACGCTAACAAGCATAATGTGATCACAATGCTTAAGCAGGCTAGCTTTAATTGCAACAGTCATTAAGCTCACAGGATCATTAAATGCATTAAAGGGGGGAGCCCGCGAGCTATCATGAATGAAATAAGGACCCCACTCACCTCGCTTCACCTCTTTAACTGGAATTGAACTTAGTCTGGGTCTCTGTTATGTCACGAGCCTTGACTTCCGCTCTGCCTCTCTATACCAAGTTACGGGGACTTGTTGGGAATAGCCCAAACATGGACGCAGTTAAGAGAGGCAAACAGATGTATTGTCAAATCACACTTAAAATTTGCTAGTAGATTAAATTCTGCCTATTACATTCTTATGGCATATTAAAGTTTGACAGGTAGCCACATATCACTATATCCAGAGAAGCCTACATGGAATAGAACTACCCGTGAACAAAAAGTTCAGTTTCCTTACTAATTACTGAACGAGAAGCAGAGGCTTAGAAAATTGGGGAAAATAATAGAAAGAAATGATTTTTCTTCTTGTTGGAAAGCATCCAGGGAAATACTCTCTTATATTGCTAGTGAGACTGTGCATTAATAAAATTGTCTGGAAGATGATGCAGTATTACATATCAAAAAAGACCTTTAAAAAGTATCCATGTGGAGGTTGGAGAGGCAGTACAGCAGGTGGGGTGATTGCCTTGCATGTGCCTGACCTGGGTTGGAGCCTTGGCACCCCTTATAATTCAGGAGCCCTACAGAGAGTGATCCTGTGTGCGGAGCCAGGAGTAAGTCTTTAGCATCGCTGGGTGTGGTCCTAAACCAAAAGAAAAAAAGCTTCATGTGGATGGGGCTGGAAATTTAGAATCTAGGAAGTTAAATCATTAAATCATTATTATGGGTTGGAGAGATAGTACAGTGGGTAAGGCACTTGCCTTGCATGCATCCAATCATGGTTTAATCCCTGGCACTTTGTACCATCCCCTGAGCACTGCCAGGCATGGCCCCCCAAATAGAACAAACAAAAGGTTTGATTTATGGGTTGGGGATGTAACCAGGTGGTAGAGCTTGTACTCACTGCTGGGTATGGTACTGGTGGTATGGGAACATTGAATGTTCTGATTCAATGCCAAACATTAAGCTGAGCTTCACCAGAAGGGGTGCTCAGCATTGCTGGGCTTGGCTCCTAGTACAAAGCAGAGAAACAATTGCCCACCGCACCATTTTCTTAAGTAAAACATCAAGGTTCCATGAGAGATAAAAATGGAAAGGAGGGCCGGAGTGATAGGTCAGCGGGTAGGGCGTTTGCCTTGATTGCAGCTGACTCAGGTTCGATTCCCAGCATCCCATATGGTTCCCTGAGCATCTCCAGGTGTGTTCAAAAATAGCAGAAAAAAAAAACCAAAGGAGAGGATATGAGAGAGAACAGATTACAGTCAACAAGCTAGAGGCATCCCTGATCCCATCCAACTCTGCAGAAAGGTCCTAAATTCTTTCTGGAATGGCTTCTTCTCCTTAGGAGCCTCCATCTCACTGGAGAAATATAGATTCTGTAAATGCTCCACCATGACAGAAGGAAATGGAAGCATGACATTATACTTTTTAATGTTTCCCAAACCTCAGTGGATCAGAAAACTTCCACCTGGACCGTCTAGCCTTCTCCAGCTCGTTCCCCGTTACCTAGGGAAGCTCAAACAGGATGAGTCCTCTTTCCTTTTAGAGAAAAGTTTCACATCCAAAAGATCAGGGCAGAGAAGGGCTTTTCTTTTCTTTAAAGGGGGTTTAACAAGAACTAGAGGCAGCAAAATGCTCATTAGTTCATTATGCTGTGATAGGGGGTTGGGGTGAGGGGCTACCCACTAACATTTTTTTTTTCACCTGAGAATTTCTTTCCAGACTGGGCCTATGTTTGGCTTCTAAAGGCCAGGAGAGTGATTCTGGTCAGTGGTGTTTCTAAAACAGTTACAACATCTGTGTCTAGGATAAATTAGGTGTCCGGGATGGATGGAGTGAAACGCTCTTCAGTGACAAGTGGAGGATCAACAAAATGATCTGTGCTGACACTTCCAACCCGAGAATCCAACGGCATCATGGATTTCACTCAGATTGCTGAGAGTACTCAGGATCAATCCAGTCACGTAGGTCCCATTAATCCATAGAGATGTCCAGACATTCCAGATTTCCTTCTGACACAAAAGTAAAACAAATGGTCAGTGAGTGAACCAATGAATAGAGAAGGGAATCGGTTACATATTTAATATTTTTGTGGTAAAATATGCACATGGTTAACGTTTTAACCATTTTAAGTGCATAACTCAGTGGCAGTAAATACGTTTACAATGTTAAGCAATCATCATCTATTTCCAGGCCCTTATCATCATCCCTTTTCTTTCTTTCTTTCTTTCTTTCTTTTGCGTTTTTTTTGGGGGGGGGGGGGGTTCACACCTGGTGATGCACAGGGGTTACTCCTGGCTTTACACCCAGGAATTACTCCTGGTGGTGCTCAGGGGACCATATGGGATGCTGGGAATCGAACCTGCGTTGGCTGCATGCAAGGTAAATGCCCTACCCGCTGTGCTATCACTCCAGCCCCAGTATTCTTTATTTTAAAAATTCTAGTAGAAGTTAGAATTTTTATTTCTTGTTTTGTGCCTTTAAATGGTTAAAATAGGCAAAAAAAGACCGTGGAATATAAATGCTTTATTTTCAAAGTCCTCCATGAGGTGGTAGGAAATGCACATTGATGAAGGGAACATTTTGACTGAAATATATGACTGAAACTCCATCATGAACAACTTTGTAACTGTGTATCTGTGATTTAATTAGGAAATAAATAAATTAAAAATAATTAAAAAAATCCTCCATCACTAAAGTCTTTCAGAAACATTCACCAGCATAGTGACAACTGAGGCAGAGGTCTCAATGAAGTCACTGAATGGCTTTGCCGGTCATTTGAACTCCTCTGAGATGACATTTGAAAGCCTAACAGCTCCATTCAGATCCAACGTTGCCTAGGGGTGAGTTTGCTGTTCCTTGTTTCTCCTCCTGCCGCCTTCTGCTTAGAGATGCAGTTCCAAGCTAAGGTGCTGATCAGGTGGTCCAGGCAGGGCTTTTTTAAAAACAAACAAACAAACAAACAAACAAAAAAACTCCCTCCCAGGCTACATGCAGAGGATGCAAACCATGTTCAGATTTTTTTCTATGGGACCTTTAGTTGGGAAAAAGGGCCTTTATTTTTGTTTCTGGCTATTGAGTGCTTTGATATAAATCTGGAGCAGCCAGCAGTGCTCTATTCTCCTGGGTAGTCAGGTAGTCTGTAAGAATAACTCAATGTTCAGAGCAAAGCGTTGAGGAAAGAGAGAGCAACTCCTTAAAACACTGACTCCTTTACTCGCTCCCATGTCCTTATCCATCTCTGCCATTACCCCCTCTCTTATGCTTGAATTGCTCTGAGTTGTGTTTCTGTCCCATGAAAGTAGCAGAGTTCATCACTGAAGCCAGATGCCATATTTTAATGAGTAACACAGATGCCAGCGAGTGTTGTGACCTGTGACATTTTAGAAGACACACAGAGACTGGAGGACTGTGCTTCCAACATCCCCTTCCTCTGCAAGTTCAACCATTTCTTCATTCATCCCTCGGCCTGACAAATCTTGCATGTAAGTGACTAGGAGCCTACCCCTTTAACTGCCCTCATCCTTTCAGTCTGTGAAATCCTACTCATTGTCCAAATGGTTAGCATATGACCGTGGGCAGCAGAAAGCACTATTTCAAGCAGCAAGGATGTGATGCAAAGTGTCAGGCAAATGCAAAGCCACAGACTCTGCTGAAAGAGCAGGTTCTAGGCTGGCCTTCAGAAATGAGGCAGAGCCAGAGAGCCAAAAAGGCAACAGCTACTGCCACAGCCAGGCACCAAGCAGGGAGGGAAGAAGGGGAGAGGGTTAAGAGGAAAGGAATAAGGGAGAAAGAGAGAGAGAGAAAGAGAGAGTGAGTGAAAGAGTGAGAAAGGGAGGGAGAGAAAAAGGGAGGGAGGGAAGGAAGGAGGGAACAGGTGAGGGAGAGAGAGGGAGGGAGGGAGGGAAAGAGGGAAGGAGAGAGGAGGAAGAAAGAGAGGGAGGGAGGGAAGGAGAGAGGGAGGGAGAGAAGGAGAGAGGGAGGGAGGGAAGGAGGGAGAGAGAAGGTGTGAGGAAGGGAAGGAGGGAAGGAGGTAGAGAGAGGGAGAGAGGGAGGAACGGAAGAGAGGGAGGGAGAGAAGGAAGGAGGGAGGCAGGGAGAGAGAGTGGAAGGGAGGGAGGGAAGGGGTAGAGAGAGGAAGAGAGAAGGAGAGAGGGAAGGAGGGAAGGAGAGAGGGAAGGAGGGAAGGAGAAAGAGAGAGGGAGGGAGGGAGGGGAGAGAGAAAGAGAGAGAGAGGGAGAGAGTTAGGAGGCTGAAAGACTGCTTTCCTCTGCTATGGGTCCTGAGCTGATCTGCCTGGCTAGGTCCTAGAAGCCTCAGCCCACCTAGTTAAGGTTCTGGGGCTCCTTCCCATCTCTCCTCCTCTCCCCCAAGAAGAGGTGCTTTAGCCCGCATGTTTTTGGAGTGATTAAATGAGATCGAGGCTGTAGGAGGCTTTTTCAACCAGAAAGCGTCCAGTCCACAGCTAAAGGGCAGTGAGTGTCCCGGGAGAAGCCCGTGTCTGGGCCCTGCCCCACCCAGCCGGCCAGTCTCCGCCTCGGAGCCTCACCCCGGCCTGGCCCTGCCGCTTCCCAGCAGTGCTTGGCTGTTCCTTGAACTTTCAGGGTTGGTTCGATTTCCTCCCTGTGGTACCACATGCTGCTGTACAAACAGAGCACGTGGTCAGGCCGAACAAAGGCACATGTGTGCTGTAAGCTGGGCCCTATCTCCACAGGCCTGGAGAGGGCCCAGCCGGCGCTGGTGTTTTTCACTGCACTTTAAAACGCCCTGGGAAGCTGGGGGGCTGGGAGAAGGGGAGAGAGTTGGGGGGCGGACTGGAGCATGGCCAGAAGGATGGGGTCTGCCCCCACCCCCCTTCTTCCATCACCACCTTGCCAATCGCCCTGCAATCGCTTTGCATGGTCTGGCTAGTCTCACCCGGCCAGCTGCTGAGATCTCTTTACGCCCTGGCCAGCCTGCTGTGTGTGGACTGGCTGCTAAAAGATCACTCTCCCTGGAGGGGGAGGAACCGTCCCTGCATGCAGCTGTCCAAACGCTCAGACAGGAGTGAAGACACATGTGTGGGAGCCTCTCGGAGCTGCGGGGCACCTGGGGAGCCCCACGGACCTGTCCAATGTGATGGGGAGCGGTAACTGCATTAGGGCTGGTTATCGCCCTGGCTCTAAGCATTGGCCTGCAGGATGGCTCCCATCCAGTGAGCAGGTGGCACCGCCTGCTCGCCCACAGGTCCTGATGACGAGTGACACCCCCCGCCCCCATGCCCCAGGCCTCACACAGCTCTAACTCTCCCCTTTGTCTTCCTCTCAACCTCAATTTTGACTCCCTCTGACCAAGGGAGGAAGTAGAGGAGGAAGAGGAGGAAGAGGAGGAAGAGGAGGAAGAAGAGGAGAGGAGGAGGAAGAGGAGAAGGAGGAAGAGGAGGAGAGGAGGAGGAGGAAGAGGAGGAGAGGAGGAGGAGGAAGAGGAGGAGAAGGAGAGGAGGAGGAGGAGAGGAGGAGGAAGAGGAAGAGGAGAAGGAGGAAGAAGAGAAAGAAGAAGAAAAGAAAGAGAAGGAGGAGGAGGAGGAGGAAAAGGAGGAAGAGGAGGAGGAAGTTAAAAAAAGGAGGAGCAGCCATCAGATTTGGAGGCAGGGAAGGGGTACCCAGCCAGGGGGCTAGGCTGCTGAGTCAAAGGAAGGAAAGAGAGCACCTGGCGTATTCCCATGCCAAGCCAGAGGCAGGAGAAAACATGTGCAGAAACAGATGCTAGAAGGTGTTTCTCTGTGGGATGCCAAACTCTTCAGTGTCATGGAGAGGTGGCCACTTCCAGGGAGACCAGGTCCCCAGGGCCCCTCGTCTGGACTGTACTTACTCACTTGGGCCACACCTGTCTGGGCTGAGCTGGCCTGCTTGCTTGCCTGCCCATGGCCAGCGCTCTGCCTGCTGGGTCACTGAGACCCGGAAGGAGTTTCCTGTCTCCTCCCAGTCCTGGGGACAGGGACCCACTCATTTCACCCTTCACTGCCCCCCCACACACTGCCATCCATAAGGTGTCAAAACACACGGTGGATGACACAATGAATAATGACTGCAAAAGCCAGGAGGGATCACTCTTAGGAGGGATTGTGTGGGCTGGAGCAATAATGCGGCAGATAAGGCACTTGTTTTGCACATGGACCACCTGGGTTGTGTCTCCGGTATCCCATATGGTCACCTGAACACTGCCAGGAGTAACCCCTGAGCATTGCCAGGGGTGGTCCCAATACCCATACCAAAGATGGATCAGGACATAAAATTCATTTTGGGAGACCGCCTTACTCACAGCGTGCTACGGGCCAGCTGCCCTACACCTAGCACGGGGACCGTAGGTAGAAAATGTGGAAATCTCTTGCCCCACTGTCTCTATGGGCCTTCTTTGCTCATTTGCAAAACAGGAGCATGAATTCACACTTGGACTTCTTTGCACACGTGCAAATCACCACCCCAAAGAGCTCAACACGTAGTAGGTTCTTCATACAGGGTTGGTCCTGTCTACATCTCCCTTTGTTCATCCCTAATTCAGGGATTTGGAAAAAAAATCTCTTTTATGTCTCAGGAGGAGGTAATTAACGTTCTCTTAACCCATCTGAAAGGGCCAATAGAGTACAAAGTTGTTTTATAATTAAGAAATGTATCAAACCCTGCGCAGGACTAATTGCTGTGCAAATTTGATTGAGGCCTGTGAGGACAAGATCGCTTTTAATGGGCTTGCAGCATTGGGGACTATTTAATAGTCTTCAGGGAAGTTCCAATACTCAAGTCTCAGCATCGAGATTGCGACACCAACCGTGAGGAGCACCGCTCCGTGGCAGGGAGGGAGGACACCAGGGTTTTGCTTCAATAATTATTTTGAAACTGGAAGGTTTATTGAGAGTTCAGGGTTCAGATTTAGAAATGTCAGAAATAGAGTTTTATTTGTTTCCACTGCACATAATGAATTGCCCTTTAAATAATGAAGCAATGAAAATGCCAAGCACCATATTTGCCCATGGGTTGCCAAATGCTGAATTAAGCCCTCGGAGACTGACGCTTCAGAGTCACCTCAGGGAATGGGGCATTCACAGTTGCCACAGAAATCACTAGGGCCGAGGGGGCTTGGGGAGAGAGACATCCTCATCAACTTTCGACTCGGAAATGTTTCAACGTCTGCTTTGCCGCCCTGGGAACAATGGGAATGCCTTGACGTTGGACAGTTGAGGCAACACTTTGGAGAGGGAGAGAAGGTTGCTCAGGCAGCCTATGTGGGTTCCATTTCTCTGGATGGAACAAAAATATTTGAACAGTGAGAGATGCATGCCGAATATAGGCTATTGATGGAACACAATGAACACTCAATACCTCTATTACAAACTACAACACCCGAAAGGAAGGAGAGAACACCCTGCCACAGAGGCGGGGTGGGGGGTGGTGGGAGGAATACTGGGATCATTGGTGGCGAAGAATGGGCACTGGTGGAGGGTTGAGTACTCGATCACTGAATGACTGAAATGCAAGCAAGAAAGGTTGTAAGTACGTAACTGTACCTCATGATGATTCACTAATTAAAAAAAAATATTTGGCCGGTGAGAACTGAGTACACAATCAAATCAGAGCCCACAGAATTGAGGAGCACCTTCTTTCTTGGGGGAACCAAGCTGTTGAATCTGTAGCTTTCAAACAAATCCAAAGGACTGGGGTGATGGATATTGGGCTCAAATCTTTCTCCACCATCCACAGAGCCTCAGAACAAGAAAGTATTTATTTTTTCCCCTTCCCCTTCTTACATCTCCTTCTCTCTGTCTTCTTTCTGTCCTCCCCAAAGAGGATTTCCTTCTCTATCTCAGGCTCGTCATCCCTATTTCCCGCTGACTTCATTAATCTTTGCCTCTCTGGGGAGTGGCTGGTTCCTTCTCATCCTTTCCTCCCTAAGTATACTTGACATTGGTCAATGGGACCTTCACTGGGTTCCTTCTGCTTTCATGTGGAGTCCGATCTTCTTGATATTGAAAAGAAAGCATCATTTCAATTTGCCCGTTCTCGAGGTTTCTTTCCTTTTCCTGCCCATTTTCTATATCTACACTTACCATCCCCATTGGGACATTCCCCAGGGCTCCTTGAAGTCTCTGAAGCCTGGCTTTGCCTCCCTGGGTCTAGGGCCGCCCGGGGCAGCTGCAGAACCCTCTCTTCCTTTGCCTGCTCTCCCTGAGGCTCTCGGTGCACGTGGCCCTTTGCTCGGTCTTTTTCCAAATGCCACCAAGTTGTCTTTCCCTGGTTCTGACAGGCCTTGCCATTTCTTTCTCACAAATGTACACGTGCCCAAATGACCAGAGACACAGGCCTGGAGAATCCCAGCCACTGCGCATGTCATCACCCTCACAAACCTGACAAAGCTGCCCGCGGTTTCATCTGGGTGGAGAGCGGAGACTCGGGCTGCTGTGAGGACTCAAGTCCCGTTCTCCTGAGCTTGAGCTCCTCCTCCAGCTGCTCTAAGACCCAGTGCTTACTTCCCTCACTCATCTCAACCCCAGTTCTTTCTTTCTTTCTTTCTTTCTTTCTTTCTTTCTTTCTTTCTTTCTTTCTTTCTTTCTTTCTTTCCTTCCTTCCTTCCTTCCTTCCTTCCTTCCTTCCTTCCTTCTTTCTTTCTTTCTTTCTTTCTTTCTTTCTTCTCTCCTCCCTCCTTTCCTTCCTCCTTTCCTCCCTCCCTCCCTCCCTCCCTCCCTCCCTCCCTCCCTCCCTCCCTCCCTCCCTCCCTCCCTCCCTTCCCCTTCCTTCCTTCCTTCCTTCCTTCCTTCCTTCCTTCCTTCCTTCCTTCCTTCCTTCCTTCCTTCTCCCCTCCCTCCCTCCCTTCCTTCTTTCCTTCCTTTCTTTCTCTTTCTCACTCTTTCTTTCTTCCTTGCCCTTTCTCTGCAAAAATTCTCCTCTGGTTCAGCTGATCTCAGACCCCCACATGCACCGTACTGCCTAGCTGGCCACCCAGCTCTCTTTCCAGTTCTTCCTTCTCATTTCTGTCATGGAAGTGTCACCATTTGTGGGAAATCATGGCAAGCACATGGCAGCAGTATGAAGCTAACCAATCTCCTAAAATTTCATAGTCCGTCACTGAAAAAATTAATTCAAGAAAAGGAGAACAAGACGAAACAACCTGCCTCCACATTTCCACCAAGAATCAAGGCTTGGCCCCTACAGTTATCTTATTTTTCCAGTTCACTCTGCCACTCAGCATGCACCTCAAAGCCTATTTCTCACAGTATCTACTGAGTGCTTCTGAAAGTCAGTTCTCACTGTTCCCTTAATACAGACCGTTCAACAGCATCCTAGTCCCCTCTTCCTTGCCATTTCTGCTGGTGGCTCCTGCCTAGCTCCTTCTATTCATCATGCCCAGAACAATCTTCTTAAAACATTTCCTTCATATCCACAGTTTTGCTCTAAGATCTCTGTTCATTTCACTGTGTCTACAATAAGTGGAATACTCTTTGTCACTCAAGGTCTTCTATGCTCTGGTCCCTTGAGTTTTCATCTGCTTCCTTCCCAGTAGATGAGAACACCCCCTTGTTTTGTTTCAATCAATGAATGGGTTGATAAGCTGAGTTTTGCTTCCATTGGCCATAGGACCCTGCTGTAAACACACCAGCAGAAATCCAGGGCAATGGCAGGTGGGGTGACTAGAATGTGCAGGGACTAGAGCCTGGATTCGGTGCTGATGGAAGAGCTAGACCAGATTTCTACTGTGCCTCTGCCTTCCCTTCCTTATCTGTCTGGGGAATAGTAAGGGAAGAGATATGGAGATGTTGCTAGACAAAAGATGGTCAAGAAGCGGTAGCTATAATTGATGCTTAAAAAATAGTTCTCAGGGCTTGTCTGATTTTGTGCCTTTGTTACAATCCTCACTACAGAACTGTCATTTTCTGAATCGTCTAAGATCAGCTATCTCCCAGCTCTTCCAAGCACGCTTATCCCATTACCTTAGTAAAATCTTTCTATCTTCTCAGATCTATTTTTTTCCTCTAGACTGATCTGGCTGCTTACTATAGATTATTATGCAAAGTAGCACTGCACTGTAGCCCTGTCATCCCATTGTTCACCAATTTGCTCGAGCGGGCCCAGTAACGTCTCCATTTTGAGACTTGTTACTGTGTTTGGCATATTGAATACGTCATGGGTAGCTTGCCAGGCTTTGCCATGCAGGCAAGATACTCTTGGTAGCTTGCTGGGCTCTCTGAGAGGGGTGAAGGAATCAAACCCAGCTCAGCTGGGTTGGCTGCTTGCAAGGCAAGCACCCTACCACTGTGCTATCGCTCCAGCCCATTGTGCAAAGTAACATTCAATTATACACTGTCTGTGTCATCTTCTGCTCACTCCTGACATTTATCCTTTCTCAGTCAACCACTTCAGGTTACCCCCAAAGCATCAAGCATCTGGGATGAGCAGGACTGCAGAATTCTAGAGCAATGCTAAGTGGATAGACAGTAGCGAGAATGAGGAATGGAAATACATTAAACAAGAAGTCCTAGAGGGTGTCACAAATCCCCTTTCTTCCTTCCTTGATGCCTTTCTTGGACAAAATAAGGCATAATTTAAGGCAAGATATTGCATTTAACTGAGACATCGAACAAACACAATTGAAGGACGTGATCAAAACAAACTTAATTTCTTCCCCCCACTGCTCACTCAAACTGTATTCAATATGGATAGTTTCCCTTGGATATGAGTCGGCCTGACATTGAAAAAAAAACACACACCCCCAAATCCTACTTTATAAGATAGAATTTGCCTATAATGGAATGTACATGTCTTATTCGTTCAATTTGATGAATTCAAAGACTCTATATAACTGAAACCAGCAACCCCAAACAAGACACAGAATATTTCTCTTTATCCCTGAAAATGCCTCCAGTTATTTCCTCTTCCACCAGTTCCAACCCCAACTTTACTGTCTACCATTGAGTCACTCTTCTAATCTCTCTTCATCGGTTGTCTGTTCTCAACCCCACATAAATGGAATCATGCCGTATGTGTGCTCCGTGGTGTTTTGCTTCTTTCGTTCCACATAACGATTTTAAGGTGTCTCCATGTGGTTGTCTGTATCGATAGTTGTGCATTGGTTCTCATTAAATATTATAATGTCTAATTCTCCACTGCAGATTCTAGCAAACAATCTCATTAAGGAAAATCATATATTTCATCTTATTTCCGAGAAGGAGCTGAATACAGCACAACCTGCTTATCCATTCATTTTAACTGCCACGTGGACCATTTCTAGATTTGGCTACTACGAATAAAGCTGCTACTAATATATTTGTGCAAGTGTTTCTAGTGAACTCACTTTTATTTATTCTGGGTGAATACCAGGAATGGAATTGCTGGGCCATAGAGTAGATGAATGTGTGATGAAAAGTATGCCTCTGGGAAGTTTGTCCTTAAAGCAGTAGAAATAACTGTGATGTGGCCCAAACAGAATTCCTTCATCAAGTGCTCCTTTTGAGCCTTCATTTTCTGAGAGTTCTTTTCCTTTCAGATGCTGTTCACATTGAATCCTCATGTTGCTGGCCATTTGTCTACTTTTATTAAATATTTACAGAGAGTCTCATAAGGATCTGGGTGATTAATGAACTTGACATTGTTTCTTGCAGAGTGGTTTTTGATTTATTTATGCAGGCTTTTTCTTTTCTTTTTTCTTTTAGGGAGCTGAGTGCAGCAGAACCATCATGTTTCTCAATACATCTCGAAACCAAGGGTAGATCAAAGATGCCCATTTTACAGCAGGAGAAGTTGAGGCACAGAGTGACAGCAATGATTTTTTAGTATAATTTACTGTCCTAATATCAATCACCATCCCGATATCAATCCATAGGCCCTGAACTAAGATATGCATTGCAGAACAAGAGGCAAACAACTCATCTGACAAACCATAAGGTTGTGCTCTCTCTCTCTCTCTCTCTCTCTCTCTTTCTCTCTGTGTGTGTGTTTGCTAGAAACCTTCTTATCTCATACATTACAGAAGTAACACCCCATTCCTTTTGGGGTTGTTTCACCCTGGTAGTACTACTTAATTAGCTCCCTTGGAATCTATTTCAGATATTGGCTATTTGGCTGAAAACTACTATTGCCACTGACCACAATATTATGCCTCTGACTTCACTGGTTCTTCCAAACAAAGCAAAAATTGTTTTTATTTTTTCTGTATTTAAATGAGAAGCCTTTTGTCAGGATAGAGAGGGGACCAGAATGACAATAATAGTTGGAAATGATCAGTCTGGACAAGAACTGTAAAGGGATATACATGATAACATTTTAGTATCTGTACTGCAAACCGTAATGTGTGTGTGAGACACAGAGAGAGAGAGAGAGAGAGAGAGAGAGAGAGAGAGGAGATGGTTGCAAATTGTATAATTTAATGTCTACATATTTATTACTATTACACAAAAATATTTTGATTTACATAATGTATATATTATATGTATAAAAATACTCATTTAACAAAATTTATGTGTTTCATATGTTGTGGGACCACTTATTTGCTCTAGGAATTCATTTAATATATCACTTGGAATTTTCTACATAGATAAGCATGCTATCTCCAAACTGGTCACTTACATTTTTTTCCCTTTCCAGTTGGTATTTTATTTCCTTTTCTGGCTTATTGCAATGATTTAGAACCTCGAGTGCTATACAGAATAGAATTGGAGAGCAGATATTACTTTATTGTGATTGTTAGGAAAGTGTTTTGTCTCTTTCACTGTGAAATAAATACAATGTTAAGTGTAAAGTTTCTGTAGATAGTTTTCATCAGGCTTACAAAGGTCTTCTTCCTTTATTTTGGGGTCACACCCAGTGGTGCTCAGGGTATACTCCTGGCTCTGTGCTCAGGGATCACTCCTGGTGTTATGAAGGGGACTATACACGATGCCAGGTATTGAACCCTGGTCAGCCACATGCAAGGCAAACACCCTATCTGCTGTACTATTGTTTTAGCCCCAAGCTTACAAAGTTCTTAACTATTCCTATTTTCTGAGAGTTAAAAAATTATGAATGGGGATTTATTTTTATCAAATGCATTGATTGCAATTTTGCTACTTGTAATCATGTGGTTTTACTCTTTCCTTTATTTAGTGAGACATTCCATTTCTTTCTGAGGCTGTTTTGCCATTGTTTAAGCTTTGTCCCACTTGTTTATTGAAGTGTTTTTGTCAGGTCTCCTTTAGGACCCTGACATCTCTGGCACTTGGGCAGTGATACTGGTACTTAATGGTCACCATCTTTTCTCACTCAAATGGCAACTTATCTGGTTAGTGTTACCGTCTATAATTTTCAAATGAGACCTGCACATATCTGTCTGATGATATTCTGGATCTTAAATATGTAGTGTCCTTGAGAGCTGCCTCTGTCCCCACTAAAATAGTACCCCTTTAGACACTGCCATCTAGACAGGACCCCCACTGATATCTCATGTGGGAGAACTCCTTATTTACGGATAGGGTTGGAATTTCTAACTTCCACCTACACCTTCACGCGCCCCCCCCCCCACCCCAACTGGCCACACTGATATCAGCAGGGGATGTGTCCTCATAGCAGCTGAGTGGTAAGAGCTTGCCAGGGAAGAGGCAGGGGCCTCGGTATTCTGGTAGGAGTAACGTCCAGTCTTCACTGACACTCTAGGAGAGAGATAGATGATGCCAGATCAGATCAGGGTGAAAGCTAAGCTTCCTACGAGGCCACACCTGACTGCTGGGTGGAGGAGGGGTGTCACAGGCCACTCTGCTATCCCCCTGGCCACTGTAGAGCGGATAGGGATGTGGTCTGCTGTGTTTTTTTTTTTTTTCGCTTTAAGGTCAAAGAAAAGTAATAATTGTCAAAAACTTTTTTTTTTTTTTTGCTTTTTGGGTCACACCCGGTGATGCACAAGGGTTACTCCTGATTCATGCACTCAGGTATCACTCCTGGCGGTGCTCAGGGGACCATATTGGGTGCTGGGAATTGAACCTGGGTCGGCCACATGCAAGGCAAATGCCCTACCCGCTGTGCCATCGCTCCAGCCCCTAATTGTCAAAAACTTTTCTGTCATACTCAGCTGCCTCTTTCCTTGTCCCATGGCTAGGAAGAACGGGCTTTTGTTGGGACTATTTATAAACTGTGCTGTTGCATTTTGGAATGTTTTGCTTCCTGAACCCCGAGTCTGGGGTAAATGCAACAGAAAACAAGCATGAGGAAGTCACACACTTTGCTTCCTAAGGGCCCATGTTGGTCTCCGGCTTTCTCTCTACCGTTTCAGCCTTCTGTTGGTTTTATAGAGTGTCCAGGCTCTCTGGTTGAACTTTGTGGGGAAAATAGGGAAAATCAGGCCTGCTCCATCTTCCTTGCAGAAGGAGGAATATCTAAACTGTATTTTTATAGTAAAAATTCATATTTTCCCTCAAAGGGTGGTTGCGTCCTACTTTGAATATTAAATATAATCAAATATTGTGAACTATTTTACAAAATAAAAAAATCTATATTTTTCTATTTTAATTTTTATAGGGCCAAATCCAGAAGTGCTGGTGAGGAAGGAGACAGAAACCCCTTCTGAGAATGTTCATTCCTGGGCTGTGGGTCCCCGTGGTCAGAGGGTGCTTGGGTCTGGGAGGGCTCAGGGACCCATGAGGCACCAGGGATCAAACTCGAGGCCTCACACGTGCTTAGCAGGTGCTTTACCAGGAATATGCCCTACACAAATCTCTGGCCCCTCCAAATACCTAGTTTCAATAAACAAAAACAAGGCTTGGTTTGCAGCCATAGATACATGAGTCAATGGAAAGACCCTTGTTGGTTTATTTTTTATTTTATTTTATTTTTTGCTTTTTGGGTCACACCTGGTGATGCACAGGGGTTACTCCTGGCTCTGCACTCAGGAATTACCCCTGGTGGTGCTCAGGGGACCATATGGGATGCTGGGAATTGAACAAGGGTCGGCTGCATGCAAGGCAAATGCCTTACCCGCTGTGCTATTGCTCCAGCCCTGACCCTTGTTGGTTTAAAGGAGTTAAATTAGTTGCCATGGCAGTGGGTGACAATGAACAATAGCTATATGTAATTATTTTTTTTTGCCACACCTCATGCTGAGGGGCTGGAGCGATAGCACAGCAGTAGGGTGTTTTTGCTTTGTGCGCAGCCGGCCCGGCCGAGCTGGGTTCGATTCCTCCGCCCCTCTCGGAGAGCCCGGCAAGCTGCCGAGAGTATCTCGCCCGCTAGGCAGAGTCTGGCAAGCTACCGGTGATGTATTCAATAAGCCAAACACAGTAACAACAAGTCTCAACGATGGAGACATTACTGAGCCCACTCGAGCAAATCGATGACCAACGGGAGGACCGTGACTGACTCATGCTGAGGGGCTACTTCCAGTTCAGCACTTGGGGGTCACTCCTGGCATGGTTGGAGGACAAATGGCACTAGGGAACTCAGGCTTCCTGTCTGCCACGCATGCCTTCAGCTGCTGAGCTACCTCTCCTGCCTGTTCAGTGAGCACCTTCTTTACTGGTTTGCGTTTATCCTTCCGTTTCTATGAATCTTGTCAGCACAGCTCAGAAGCTGGCACGAATCCCATAAGACTGATTTGAACTAGGCAATGAGCACTTCAGGAAAGTCTTTGTTAAACAAGCAACGAGTGAGCCAAGGTTGAGTCAAACTCCAGTCTGAGCTAGGCCGAACCTGCACTCCCGACCTCAGGGCCTCCGGGTGCTTTCCCTGAGAGGCGGAGATAGAGAATGGATGCACCTGAGCAGACATTCCCATCTGTGGTTCTGTGGAAAGCACACGGGGATGCCGCTGCTGACGTTTCCACGGAACTTATGTTCTACATTGCTTCCTTCAAACAACCTTGAGAGCAGGAGGAAGCCAAACTTGCCAGAGCACCATGGGGACCGCCGGCTCAGAGAGGTCTAGCACTGGTCTTGGAGCAGATGGCATTTATGGCTGGAAGGAGACTGGGGAAGGCCTTATGACTCACGGGGCCATGGGGCTCTCTCCTTCTGCCCCCCCCCCCCAACCCTCATACTGCTCCCAGCCGTCCTGGTCCCACAGAGCTGAGTCCTGAGGTAGGCAGAGTGCAAAGACTTCAAGCAGAGGCCTCTCCTGGCCTCCCCCAGTCTGCAGACTCCAGCTGATGGAAACCTTATGCGGAACGAAAAAACAAACCTGAAAACCAGGCCCATCTTAATATCTCCATCCGCTGGATAAACATCTCCAAGACGGACGCACAGGGCGGCCAAACTCCCTTTGCCAAGTTTCTAACCTAAAGTTTGGAAGCCGCTTGCATTTTCCATACAGCAGTAAACTATTTTCATTCCTTTTACAGTGAACGAACTCCTTATGGGGTGATAATTTACTTTTAATCTCTCTTTCAGGAACTGGCGACTTCTTGTTGCCCGAAAGAAGTTGTGGGTTACAAAGAAAAGAACCACTTTTTTTTTTCTTAAGCTTTTCTTCTCTCTCATCTTTTTCTTTTTTTCCTCCCCCCATTGGAGAGAGCCTGCATCAGGCGTCTCTGGAGCCTTGCCTCTTTCTTCCGAGAGAACTTGGCTCCTTCGTGGTGCCCCATTCCTCTGCCGAGTCTAATCTGACTGTTCTATTTATAATTCTTGAGCAAGATGAATTTCGTCTTTGTGTTTCCTTCTCAGCAACTGCCGTTCCCTCCCTGGGACTGGAGCCATTTAACCTCTACAAGAATCTCCTTAATTTCTCTGCAGATTGCCAGAAAGCAGACAGCTGAAACCCTAGAGGGTCCTGGACCCCATCAGACCTGCTTGAAGCCGGCTCCCTCCTCCAGACCCCAACCTCCTGGAGTTCATTTAGGAACAGGGCCGGGCAAAGAACTTCCCAGCAGTCCTTTGGCGACGCCACCGTCGTCTGGGAAGTCGGGGGAGGAGGGGCCCCTCTCAGCAGAAAGCAAGAGGTGCTGAGATGGAGATCTGCCCGCTTCTAACCAACCCTTGCTTCCTCCCGGCCCCTCAGAGCCAAAACAGACATTAGAAGCTGTGGACCCGCCAACTTTGGTTCCATACATTATTTTGCCTGGAAGCCATCTACTCTCAACTCCTTGTCACAGAGAAGAAAATAAAAGCTAATGAAACCAAAGCCATAGAAGACGAAGTGATCCGGAGTCAGGCAGCTGTCAGTGCAAGAGTCAAAATGATACAGCAAGTATCCAAAGATACACGCACAAATCGAGAGGTTCCATTTTCATTTAATGCACTCATTGTAGTGAAATGCTACAGAAATGCAGTTCCTATTTTCATTATGCATTGTTGGGATATATTTCAATTCTTTTCTCCTTGTTTCTGGACCCCGTGCTTCAGTTATGCCCATTTCTCTCTCCTGGGTCCAGCATGAGTCTGTTCTCAGAGATTTTCCAAGGCACACTGGGATCTAACTTCTACACCCTGGGATGGAGAAAGAGGTCTTGAGTCTTAGACTCCAAGATCTAGACAGATTTCTGAGACCTTGGAACCTGGGAAGAGACAGTACAGGAATGCTGACACGCACGTAGACTGACCTGGTTCAAGTCCATACAGGCTCCATATACGTGCCCCCTGAGCACTGTAACATTTGTCTCCAAAACCAAAACAGAGGAACAAAGCATGCTGGGAAGGTTTTCCTTACTGTCACACAGCACAGAAGTGACCAAGCCAGGATTAGAGCCCCCAAGTCTTTCCTTTTCATGCACTTGATTCTGCTTTGCTCAGAGGTTCTGCCACTCTGGGTAGCCCCCGATTCTGCTCTAGGTCTGGGGTGTCCTTTTAGACTATTCTTTGCAGTTAAGGGCTCACCCGGACCAACCAGATCTCAAACCTGACCATCATTTTAACAGGAGGAGGATGTCCTATCATCCTTGAAACTCCAACTGCTCATTTAACTTTACTTGTAATTAGCTTTCATGCAAAATTAACTAAGAGAGAGGCAACACCAGGTCATGGTGCATCTGGTGGTGGTGAGGTCGCAGTGTCCACCAAGACCATAAGTGTCAACACCACTGTAAACATATAACCGGAACTGCAATGGATTCTTAAAAAATTGAATAAAGACATTGATCTTGATAGCAAGACTTGCCTTTTCTGAGAAGACAAAGGAAAATGACCTCGAAGTTTTGAAGGAGACAGGAATCATGGCAACCTGTTGAGCATATATTAGCATGTGTACTCTTTAAAGCTACTAAAACTCATTTGAGAAGACAGATGCTGCCATTCTGTGAACTAAAACAAATTATATTTAATGCACACTGAGATCCAGGTGGAGGAAAGCTGTAATCAATGCTTCCTAAGCTTGTAACTAGCTTGGTGTTTTTGCTGCCTTCATTTGAGGACATTCTTTGCTTCTAGTTATAAGTTCTTTGAGAGGTACAGAGGTACAGCGTTGTGGCAGAGTGAATATTCTAAAGAACCCACCAGCCTTCACTCTGGGCTCCTCTATTGCTTGCCTTAAAAAAAAAAACAACCCTCCAGTCAATTAGAATAAGTACTGAGGACACCGAGAAAAGGAAATTAATGTTCCTTGAAGAGTTAATGTTGGGTGTACCACAGTTTTCACAAACATTTTTCTCCAAATCCATATGGCAGCACTAGCAGGCAGGTATGGTTATGCCTATTTTAATAAAGAAGAGACTAATGTGAAAGACTTAATGAACTCTTACTCAAAGTTACTGAGATGGCAATCTAGACAAGATGTCACTGTCACTGTCCTCCCATTGTTCATCGATTTGCTCGAGTGGGCCCAGTAACGTTTCCATTGTGAGACTTCTTGTTACTGTGTTTGGCATATTGAGTACTCTCGGTAGCTTGCCAGGCTCTCCGAGAGGGGCGGAGGAATTGAACCCGGCTCGGCCAGGCTGGCTGTGCGCAAGGCAATCGCCCTACCATTGTGCTATCACTCCAGCCCCTAGACAAGATGTAAAGTTGCTAACACCAAAGCCCCACCATGAAGCACATCCTTGTGTTTCCGATGGAACATATGTTTGAGGAATCTGTAGAGCCTCTGGGTGTGTAA
Organism: Sorex fumeus; assembly: GCF_029834395.1. Lineage (NCBI taxonomy): Eukaryota > Metazoa > Chordata > Mammalia > Eulipotyphla > Soricidae > Sorex > Sorex fumeus. The sequence goes on along the minus strand of NW_026606255.1, from coordinate 604,151 downwards.
GTTCTTAGAAGTGGAAAGGCTGGGCCATGAAGAGTGATCTGATTCAATATTATGCAACACTCCCAAGTTTTCTCCATAATGAGTGTAGTTAGGCCCATTGGAGACTTTTGTTACTGTGTCTGGCATATCGAATACTCTCGGTAGCTTGCCAGGCTCTCCGAGAGGGGCGGAGGAATCGAACTCGGGTCGGCCATGTTGGCTAGAGCTGCCCCACGATTGTTTGAGAATTCTGGTGGCTCCACATTCTTGCCAACATTTCCCCCTTGCACCACTTGGTCCTTCATTGGGGTTTTAATTTATATTTTTGTGATTACAATGAGTGTGTCTATTCTGTGTTTATTATTGCCTGTTGAGGATTTCTTTATGAATTGCCTGTGCATGATTTTTGCCACCCTTCCTTTTCTGTACCGTGTTTTCTTTATCAATTTGATTGGTAGCATGTATAAATACATACACGCAACACACATATTCAGATTTCCTTATAAAATACATAATTTTCAAATATCTTCTCCTAATTTGTAGTGTGACTTCTTACTTTCTCAGTGATGACTTTCTTTTGTTTGTTTGTTTTTTTTGCTTTGTGGGTCACACCTGGCGATGCACAGGAGTTACTCCTGGTCCATGCACTCAGGAATTACTCCTGGTGGTGTTCGGGGGACCATGCTGGGAATCGAACCTAGGTTGGCTGCGTGCAAGGCAAACGCCCTACCCGCTATGCTACTGCTCCAGCCCCGATGACTTTCTTTTAAAACAAGTCTTATCAAAGTATATATTTGTTTTTATACCACAAATGTACTGTGTTGTAAATGATAGTTGTAAAATTAAGTTTTGTAATTATAGGACAATGCAATTATTTGCATCAGATAATATATATCAATATAACTGTTCTTATTAAGTATATTATTTTTGTAGATTATTTTGTTTCCTTGCTCAACGTGGTAAATAATATCAACTGAAAATAAGTTGCTAGCTTTTTCCTTCCAATCCTTGATATTTCTTTGGCTTTTCCTTACCTGCTTAGAATTTTTATTGTCAAGTTATCATGAATGCCAATAGTGGTAATATCTGCATCTTCTTTGTAAAATAGTTAACATTTAATCATTCATAATGAGGTCTTGAGGGAAGTTTTTAGTAGATATAAAAGTAACTTTCTATTCTTCCTTTGCTAAAGTTTTAAAAAATTACAAATGGGCATAAAATAAATTTTTAATGTTTTTCTCAATCTGTGGGTGATAACATATGTTTTTTCTTCTTTAGCCTATTAACGTAATAAATCATATTAAATAAATTTCTGACAAGTGATATGTGAATTACTGGAATAAACAACTTGATTACAGGTCATTTTTATTTATTACTTGATTTTTTTTGCCAAGATTTAAATTTACCCTTATTTATGTTTATAAGTAAGTTATTCCTATAGTTTTAATTTTTCTATACTACTGCCTACTTCATTTTATTTTTTCCTACTGTCCATTTTAACTTTCAGAATAGCTAAGTTTTCTTAAGTAGATTTTCCTCTTCCAAACCACTATTTGAATGGAAGCAGTGGAAATGGGCATGTGCAGAGGACAGTGAAAGGAAAAAGGGAAGGATTTCGGTGACTGCTTACATTCAGGCTACAAGAGTTTGAATCTAAGTGTCACCACAAACTAAGTGAGGACCAAGGACTGTTAGCTAGGTATGATGAAGAACAAGTAATCCTATCTAGATAAGCATTTCCATACCAAGTGAAATGGTCCCATAGCAATGAGGAGTTCTGATGTATAAATGGTAGCTGGAGACAAGGTCATGGGTGCCATTGGTACGGAGTCAAACTGAAGGTGGGAAATCTCAAAGGTGGGAAACTGGTGAGTACACAGAGGGAGGGTGGAGGATGGAACCCAGAAGTTGATGTCAATGAAAAGACGGAGGAGGGAGGAAGGATTCTGTGTGTGTCTGAGAAACAGGGTGCATTTTTCTGAGTTAGAGTTCAAAGTAAAACACAAAAGGAGATGGCATATGACACTCCCCCTCTTCCCCACTTAGCCCATATACTGAGAAAAGACTATCTCTACATTTCTCAACAATTTGGGGAAGAATCATTCTTTCTGTTTTGCTTTTTTTGTGGGGGTTATACTTAGTGATGATCTGGGGTTACTCCTGGCTTTGCACTCAGGAATTACTACGGGTGGTGCATGGGGGACCATATGGGATACTGGGGAATCAAACCTGGGTTGACTGTATGTGAGACAAGCGCCCTACATGCTGTACTACCTCCCCAGGCCCTGGAGGAAACAGTCTTTAAAATATTGCTTTTCTTTCCCTTTACTTTTGGTAAAGAAATACTGGCCCTCTGGATCAAAGATAGCCACAACCATTTTATCATTCACTGGCTTTGGCCGTGTAACCCAATCTCATGAAAATCGGCTTCATTCTGACCTTGAATTCAAGACAACTAAAAGAGTGATCAATCATAGGCTGTGTTCTTTCATCATGGGTACTGATAATTATGACTCCTGCCTTACCCGAAATACATTGTCAGTGAAGTCTAGGTTATTTTCTTTGACACCAATATACATCCCTAATGTGTATCAATGATCTAGTACAGGAACATCAATTGAAAAGTCTAAAGAACAACAGAAAGTATTTTTCTCAGGTCAAAGAACAGTCAGAACCAGAGAAGAGCAAGTTCCCAGGTGAGTTGGTGACCCGAAACCTCATAAAAATCAACAAATGAATCTCTCATGCCATGAGAACGTTCTGTTTCTGAACGAACATGTTCATTTTATGGATGGGTGCTGTTTCCTTAGTTTATCTAAATGGCATTTGCTTGTGCCTACAAACATATTATGGCTGTGTTCAGTTGTTTAAAAGTTTTCTTTTTTCATATTTAAAAGTCCTCTTTGGATACATTGAGAGTCCATAATGGAGACAGTTAAGTAAATATGCCATTAGTCTGAAAACAGAAATGTCAAACGAGGTAAGAGCCATTAATTTGTGAATAAGTGACTCAGGAGAAGAGCTCCACAGTCTCTTTATCAATGATTTCAAACTCATCCTTTCTGATGCCCAACATGAGTTCTCACAAGAACGGAAGCTAACATTTACAAATCTTTGTCTTTATTAAACTTGAACCTTCTAACTTCTGCCATTCTTCTATTCACCAAGCATTAAGTGAATGCCTACTATATGCTTGGCTCTAGAGATTCCACAAGGAGAGCCAGAGTCCCTGACTCAGGGAACAGCACTTCCAGCAGTGGGAGCAGACCTCCCACATGAATATAAGCAAAAGGCAGTTTCCAGAGGGTGACAGCTGCAAGTGACAAGAAGTGGTAAGGCTTGTAGTTATCTGGGGCAACTAGGAAGGGCTCCTGTTTCCTTTATGATGAAAATGGCACAGATAATTTAGAAGAGTTCTTTAAGGATAAGCACCCACATGGAATGCAGGGAGCAGGGCTGTGTATACCGTTATTAGCCTCCATTCTTCTGCATCCCTGCTTAGTTCTTTGAAGCTCAGAAAGATAAAATAACTTTTTCCAAGTCAAGGAACTGACTGCATCTTTCGGCCTAGTGTTTCTTCATCTGTCCGTTTCACTTATGTCCATACTTGCAAAGTGCCCACGACAAAGATTTCTGTAGAAACTTTCAAGAAGGATTCATGTATGTTACCGATAGAGGGTAAGGCACTGTATCTTTCCATGCAAAGTATAATGAATTATAGGACAAAATCCATAAATCCATGCTTGCAATTTTTTGTTCAGATAAGTGATTATATAACTCCTGCCAAACAGACTTTTAAAAAATGCAAATAAAATGCTGACAACACAATGAAAAGCAAAGCAAATGGAACCAATATCGCTGGAGGGTAGACTGACGCCAAAAGTCAAAACGCTAACCTCAGGCATGCCAGATATCCACACGCATTTCCAAGCATCTTCTAGTCCCTAATCTTCCCTTGGTTTCAGGCCTAAGTGGAGAATACTAGATGCCATCATTCTTATGGCCATTTGCTCAATTTGTTCCCAGCTTGGCTTTCAACCTTTGCCTCATTTCGCCCCTCTCCTGTCTCGATGAATGCCTGCCAGGCAATGTCTTATGTTTCATGTTCCTTCACGATTATAAAGTGCCCTGGCTATTTCATTTTGTCCTTGCAAAAAAAAAAGATGTGAAGG